>NC_056744.1:1596170368-1596457330 GCF_019279795.1 Protopterus annectens | reverse complement strand
CACCTCATTTGCATGGTTTTCACCAGCAAATGAGGTAATTAGCATAAGGCAGTGGTGTCCATGTAGGAATAGTGTAGGAGTGCTCGTGCACGTCCTGGGAGCCCTTTGCTGAATCGCTCAGCAGACATATTGCCTGCAGCAGCTCCTGCACTATTCCTACACTCCGTGTAGGGTTTAATGAATCCTGGGGAGTATCTTTCCTGTTTGCCACAGATCACAGGTTTTATGACTGTGAGCACTATGAAAACTTCAAGCAGGCTACCAAAGTTAGAAGATAAAAGGCTTTGGCATCCTTTCTAAAAATAAAACAATTAGGTCACTGGAGATAAAAATATGAAAAGATTATTTTGTTAAATACTCATGTCAGACAATGATAAAAAAAACTAGTACAGGAAATGGCAGAGTATATAAAAAAGTGTTCTGTCATCCACTGATTATGGGACTTCACCTCCATAATATACATTTTCTGAGGCGCATTGTTGGCTCCTAACATCAGAGAACAAAATGCAATATTATTGCCACCAAGGAAGTTTAAAATCAAACACAGACCTTTGTCAGTACTGGTGAAGGAAATAATTTGAGAAGTGTACAATATTCAGCTGCATGTTTCCATAAGGGAAGAGCCTGAAAATGTGCAAACTTCAAAAGTGCTAACATTTTTGTCCAGAAACATTTCTCCCTTGTTCTATCAGCTAATGGATATAGGCTTCAAAAGATTAGCATAGGAGATATTTTCTGTTTCTTATCAGAAGGTTTTGATACTAGTGGTAATGCCTTATAGAGACTAAAGTAGGCCAGAATCCAGACCCATTCTCCTTTATCATCTGATGAGGATGAGTGTAGCTTTAAGGAGCAACATTTCCTCTCAGTTTATTATTTCAAGCCATAAAGCTTCATCCTCAGAATCTTTTAAGCCCTCCCCTCAAGATATCAACTTTAATGATACAATTAATACTATTAGAAATTATTAACTGCCCTCTTTCAGGTATTTCCTCTCATAACAGAAGGCTTTCTCAGATGCTTAAAGTTCTACAATCCATGGGGGATCTTCTTTTTAAAACATTCTTCTACATACAGCAAGCTCACAAAACCCACCAATCCCTCCAACAGGCTGCACAGTCTCAATTTACTGACATGCATAATAGACTCGACAAAAAAATGTAAAATAGCAGTACTACATAACATGTAAAATGCTTTTGTCTGCCTCAAAGAAACTGACCTGTCAGCAATAACCATAAAAGACTCAAAGGAGATGTTGCACAACAAAAATATATTGGTGTAACACTTGGCCCTACACAAAAATGTAATATGCACACAGACCATCTTTCAGCTAAAGTCCCATCACACTTTCTCTCCCCAGCAGCTGAAATGGTCTTAGTCAAAATTATTTATTTATTTATATTTTAATGGGTTAGTGTACTGATCAATATTGACTAATTTCTGTATTATATAAAATTGAATATGCACTTTCTGTAACTTCTCTTCACTCAGCATATAACACTCAAAAACAGCCCAAGTTGCTAAAAATAAAATACTTAAATATGCTTTCCTTGCATATCTAAACTATCACACTGCATCTTATACCAAAAGGAGCACTGAATGCCTATTACCAACAGAACTATCGACTATGTACACTAATATTTAAAATTCTATCACAGGGTTATCATCTTCCCTTTAAAAAGCTATTCCCAAGTCAGAGAACAAAATCACTCCCTTAGAAGCAGCAAGAAATTACTCTAACACTGGTCAGACCTAGATTTAAACTTGCTACTGGTGAAAATGTCTTCTCCAGACTAAAACCCATCATATGGAATCAACTAACTACAGACATAAAAACCTTGAAACTATAAAAACATTCAATAATGTCTTAAGAAATATTTCCTAAAGGAAAGCAAGTGCACTCGCACCAAAAAACTGCCTAACATTGGCTGTTCATTAAAGGAGTACCGCACCCTCAGACTCAAAAAACATGTTTAAAACATCATGGCATGATGTTTCCTACACTTTAACAGCACTCTGGGATTATTTACAGGATTTTAAATATTTTTATATGTAATTCCAGACTCTGACCACCTGGATGCTGGCATATTGAAGTGGTTTGGATAAATCAGGTTGCCATCCAGTATCCCAGAAATCATTGTTTGGCTCAAAAATGTTACATCATGCAGGCCTCCGTTTGCCTAAAGTTCCTGTCATTTCATAGATGTTGCATGCGTACAAAGTGCTGAGTAAAATAGAACAGTGTAAGTAACATTCCCTGCTGCTGGATGACTACTTAAAACAGAAACAGTGCAAATGCCACAGAACACACTCAAAGTGCTGTTTACTGCTGCCTTGTTTTCTAATTTAGTTTAAATGGCACTAATTTGTGAGACAATGAATTCCAGTCCATTTACTTCTCCCTCCCCATAACACTTAGCTTCCTAGCTGTCAACGTCCTGAGGGTAATTTGACCTGGTAATTCCATTGATTGGCAGATCTCAGCAGGGTGCTTGACTCATGTAATTTAATCTTTGCTGTAGCATTTCCTTTGTTAGAGGGGACATTTTTTGCTGCACTATAGCCATGGCCTTACTTGACTGCAATCACATCCAGTAAGGTCTTGCACCAAGGAGCTAAAGAATAAAACATTTATACTATTAACCAGTTTAGATCTTTATTAATTTAAGTGTTAAGGTATCACTTCATGCTTCCACCTTGTTAAAAATTGTGATTTACATGTGCAAAGTGTGTTGGTATGCAGTGTTTGCCTTCATATGTTTTTACTCCACTAATTGGTTTGCAAAAAAAAACTTTTGCATTGTCCCTGGATTTGTCTTTGTACATACAAACCACATTGCTATATTTCCCCTTCCTTTTTCTTGTGTCCACAAGTCACTTATAACAAAGTAAATTTTTTATTGATTTTTTTTAAATAAAGGACATCAAGGTTAACTAACCTTGAATCAGATAATGGATGCCACTGCAAAGAATCACTGTTGAAATATTTGTGCATGGACAAAATCCCTTACTAAATCTATTTGCCAGCCTCCAGTTCAATTGGTGCTATGGCTTTAATATACTGGTGTGTTTGCTCATGCCTTCCAAATATCTCCACCATTACATACCAGTTTTGCAGTGTAGTAACCGCCCGACATGCCCATACAACTTTAGCCGTCAATATGCAGCTACTCCTGTTCATGTGAGTATGTGAATTCATTTTCAGACTTAAGGTGTGGAAGCTGCACTGAATAATTCTAGGTGCTTGTTCAGGTTTCACATGGTGCTTGCTTAGAGCTACTCTCATGTTAAGCCACTATGAATATGTTGCACTGCCACCTCTGATACCAGGGTAATGTTTTAATCTTTCTATTCCCGCACTGCACACTAGCAGTATCTGGTGCAAATACAACAGAGAAGTATGCAAGCGATACACCACCTAAGCACCATTTGCCGTGCAGAATGTACAAGTATGCATACCAAATTTCTGTGTTTCCAAACATCGGTGTTACTACACTACTACTGAATAAAATAAACAACACTCAGGCTGGGGGAAGGACAAGGGAGCCATGACATCACAGAATGGGTGGGTCTTATTATTTTAGTTAGAATCAGATGACGGCTGTGGTGATGTCACTTTGGGGGAGGGAATTGATTAAAAAAAAAGTATCTGCACTGCCTGGCCTCGATAATGTCAGTAATTGGGTGACTCCAGTAAGCTTTATTCAAACGTGAGAGAATCATTTTGTAAGTGAAACCATCACAGTATGAGAAGGTAGGCTTCTGTTACAGAAGTAAGGGGAATTATAAAAATTGTAAATGCTTTATTGTTGTTGCTTTAAAGAGGACAATGTAAATAGGGAGGAAAAGGGCCGTGAAGTTGAGGAATAAATTAGAGAAACCTGTTGTACTCCTTTAAGGCTTGTACTTGCTGGATAATTTGGGTATATTACAACATGTATGGTTATCATCCTGCTTGTATCTATCTGTATATGTATCACTTATTGTATAAATAAGTTAGACTTACAGCTTATAAAATGGTTCAACTTATTCACTCTTTAGCATTCATTTAACATTTTCTTGTATAAAAATTATGCCATGTTACAATCTGTTATATACCATACATATTATAAACTTTCTGCTATATTTTCTAGTGATTTTATAATGTACATTTCTACTACTATTTTTAAAATACGTTTACACCTGAGTCATGCCAGTAAACCAGCTCACTTATAATCCGATCAGATTGCCAGTTCCGTAAATAAACGGTCAGATTGCCGGTTCCGTAAGATCGGTAACGCTTATGCTTTTTTTGCTGCCCTTCTATTAATACTGCTTTCATATAAAAAAGTTGTTGCCAGACAGTCAAATGACTAGATTATTTAATTGAACAAATGAGAACTGAAGTCTTTATTATGCAAGACATCAGCAGAATGCCATTGATTGGAGGTGCAAGTTACAGTAGAATTCAATACTTGCAGCACCAGCATTTACAAAGAAGCATGCAGAAAAGGAGACTGACAAGACGTGCCAGTTATGTGTACACTGATGTCCTTGCTGGAGATGTACATTTGTATGAACATTTAGGAAAGCATAGCACTTATGGCAAGCACAATTGCAAAGCCGTTTTCATTTCAGTGTAACTAGTGCTTGCCATAAGTGCTACGTTTTTCCACCATGCTGGTTTGAATGTCATCTGTTCTCCCTATTTGTACTGAATGATAGCGATCACATAATTAAAGTAGGCTTAAGCAGTACTGTTTAAAAGAGGGGAATGCAAATGCTGGTATTTTTTCCTCTGGGAGCAAAAACTGTACTGGATTTGCACACATTTTAAAGGAAGTTGAGGATGCTGTGGGTGGGAATTTAGTTGCATCATGTACGATGTCACAAAAGGGGAGGTGATTAGCTAAGTGGGTGTCAATGTTTCAGCTTCAGTCCGAATCAAGAAAATGATTTTTGAAACGAGATAGTGTCCCGAAAACATTGCAAAAGAGCAGGAAACTACAGCTGATCTGTAGAAAAAAGGCATATTGTACAACATGCTTATATGAAAAAAAATGGATAGCATACACATTAAAATCTAATGTATAAGCAGTCCAGCTAAATCAAATAAATTATAAATTAGACAGTCAAGTAGGATGTATAACTGTCATTTTAATTGTATTCAAATAGAAACAGCCTCTCACAGCTGAGATATTAAATAATTTCAAAATCACCATCTCAAATAAATTCATGGAACAAGCTGACCATTTTAAACTAGTGTTCCAGATAAATCAAAAGGTAAAAAAGAAAACAGAACAGTTCTAGTGTATAAAAAAATCAAAAGAAAATAAAATGACATGCATGTATTTTCCTTTAAAAAAAATAAAAATAAGGCTGCTTAAAGTGTACTTATTTACAATACAGAAGATTAAAAAGCAGACAACTGCAAATGTAAAACAATATGTAAAATGTGTAAATTTACCTGTATGTTAGTCAAACCAATACATTTTTTTTGTAATTGTACAGTAGTACCAGGAATAGCAGAGACCCTGAAAGAAAAAAAAGGCATACAAAAGTAATATTACTAATATAAGGTTGTACTAGGTAAATGACACTACAAATAAAACTCAAGGTAATATTTCTTGTCCAGAGGGTAAACATATCTTTAACACAAAAATGCCACATTGGTCAAAGGAAATATTCTCAGACTGTCTTAGTCTAAATGACAGCCAGAGGACAAATGTAATATATGTCCAACTCTCACAACGTACAGCAAATGCATATTCATAAGTGTTGCATATTGCAAAAAAGGGCAGTCTTTTAGTTTTACATTGACTATAAACAGTACTGCAGAAGGGTCTAAAATAGAGATACAGAATGGAAAATAATATCTCATTCCCTCTTGACAATACTGGCTGTAAAAAACAAAACACTATTTTAATGGGGAGGGGAAAACAGGCTTAAGTGCCTTAGAAATACTGGTAAACAGATTAAACCTGACAGGCCAAGATATTTTACAAGTTGCTAATAGCTATCATCATGTTAATTATTATTGTATTTCTTAGTATTAAATTGTATTTAGAACTTGTTAAACTGTAAAGCTATACAAGAGAGAGAGAGTAAAGATGTGAAAAAATGAGCAAGACTGGTCATCATCTTTTAGTAAGTTTCTGGCAAGACAATGCTGGTATGCAAAAAGCATAAATGTTTCTGATTGTTGGGTATGTAGTTTAATACCTAAAATAACAGGATCATGTCCCTGGTGTAAATTTTACTAGATACTTCTAAAGAGACATACATTTTTAAAAAGATGTTGCTTGATGTTAATGTTACTAAATTTGTAGATTGGACTAAATGTAGTTTACAGTATTGTGTATGTACAAATGTGAAAGAAGCCAGTGTAAATAAAATTATTTTCTAATAAATATGTGTGAAAAAACATGTTTGAAAATGGGTCCAGGGTACCTACTAGATTGAAATGCTTGGGTAGCAAACAGTCTGTGTAGATACATACTGTACAGGACACATTGTAAAGTAACAAGTTCAAAAGTAATTTGTCGAGTTGTAATTTTATCACTGGGTTTTTGGACTACCATTTTATCCATACCAGTATTGATTACCCCAGTAGAAAAAAAAATATTAAAATATTGTACTTGTATAGCTAATGGACTAATATGTAAACAGCATTCTTTAGTTATAAACCATGTTTTTTTTTTTAATTCTCAAGTGTTGAATATACTGAAACAATTACATTCAAATATGTATTACCTAAGCCCAGTTCAGTACTTTACTAAGGTGTTTAGAATGTTCACTTCACTGTTAACTTAAGTGCATGGACAGTTCAGAAATATGACCACAATGTTATGGTTAAAATGGCATTGAAACTGTATATTTTCAGCACTGAATAACACTTGCAGTAGCACATAGTCCTCCCCTGTTGTAAATATTAGTCTGTCTCTAAACTCTTGGTATACAGTTATTAATAAAAGTAAACAGTTAAGTCAATAGTTGCAAAAAATGAATAAAACAGTTCTAAGTCGTGAATTAAGTTTTGTAATTGAAAAAAATATATAATCAAGTTAGAGAATAAAACTAAAGCAGACACAGCCCATAATTGGTAAAATGTTTTCACAGAATGGTCTGCAAAAGAAAAAGTTACTAAATTAAAACATACATTTAGTTTTGGTAGCAATACTTTTTATCATTGTATTAACTGTGTAAAATTGCATTTTGACTTGTATCAAAAGAAAACTAAATGTTTTGTTTCCTAATGTGTGTTTTGAAATAAAAAGAAGGAATTGTTAGAGTGTGCTAAATAATGAATTATGGTTGAAATCCATTCTGCTAAAATATGCAAAATAAATAAGGTATAAAATAAAAGTTTGCTTAAATATAGGTATAGAGCTTAGCAATGTAAAATTGGCCTCCATACTATGTGACATAGTTCTGGCTAAAATAAGTTAGAAACAAGGAACATGTATTAATGGACATGTTTTTTCCTCAAAAACATGTTTTCTCAATATCAGCAGCGGAACAGTTTGACACATAGCTCTCAACCTTCCAGCTCTAAAATGAGGAACACTAGCCCTCATAATGTGGAACAAATGGGCAAAATGTGGAACACATACTAATGGCTTACTAACAACTTCAACTAGGAAGGTCATAGGATGGTTAAAATATGCTGGTTTTACTTATAAAGAAGATCTTTTAATGAATTAATATGATTCATTTCTATTTACAATGGATTTCACTTAAAAAAATTCATAACACTGAATTTGTGACAGACTCTTTCAATGTGGACCTTTGAGGAACTTCGAGGAACGTGAACTTTTTAAGACCCCAAATGAGGTACATTCCTCTTAATGAGGTACACTTGAGAGGTATGGTTTGACGTGTTCTCACAGATGTTTCCTGTGAGACTTCTGTTAATGGACATGGCTTTTTATAGAATCAGCAGAAAAAAGTCCAGTAATTATAATACTACTCTTTCCTCCAAAACCAACAATGCTTCATCAGGTCATTATACATGTGATGTACATTCTTCCCAAGGCAGAGGTGTATCTGGCTCATCTAGTGCCCAGAGCCATTCCCTGATCTGGTGCTCCTCAGCATTGTTGGGAATTGAACAAAAAAAGAACTCCACGTTCTGGTGTTGCCAACCATGTCCTTCCTCAGCTGAAGAACAATTTAACAAAAAAAAAAAAAAAAAAAAAAAGGTCCACGATCTGACAGTCTGCTACTTGGCACTTAGTTCTCCTGAAGGCAGGATCCAATCGGGTTCTGTTTCTCCATTTTGCCCTTGACCCTCTTTCCTCAGTTGACAATAAAAAAAAAAACAAAAAACAAAAAAATACAGAAAAAAGAGTGCTTTTTCCCCCATAAACTGTAGCAAACTGCTTGGTAGATGCAGTTGTTATGGTTTTAGCATACAGAACATGGGGCAGTAAAGTACTTGTTATAGACATAAAGTTTTGTTTAAACTATAGCAAACTATTTGCTACATTTGTACCAAGCAGTTGTTACAGTTTATACCACACAAGGAGCACTATGGCAATCATGTTTTACCTCAAAAAAAAAAAAAAAAAAAAAGAAAGAAACTCATTTTTTTAATTGTAGCAAATTGCTTGTTACAGTTGTAGCAAGCATTTACTACAGTTTACCAATTTATTCAACATACAGAGTGCTGCAGTGCTCAGGTTTTACTTAAGAAAGAATGAATGAAAGAAAGAAATAACTCTTTTTTTCTAAACTGTAGCAAACTATCTGCTACATTTGTAGCAGGAATTTGCTACAGTTTAGACCACAAATGGGTGCTACAGCTGCCAGTTTTGATCACAAATGTAATACTGGCATTTTAAAGCAGGTATGCACAAAAGAATGATCAGACTTGGTCAGTTCTGCCTGTAACACTTTATGTCCTCAGGCCGCAGCCTCTGCCTCAGAGCATGGAATCCCTGTCAAGGATGACAGTTGATTCCCCAACTCCTGCCAAATATATATATTTTTTCATTCACCACCAGTGGACCTGCTCCAATTTTCACATGTATGTCTCCTGCAGTGGGTAGAGGAGGATTTAGGTCTCTTTGACAAAACAACAGTAGGGTTTCACAGACTGCATGGTAGTGACTTACCTAGTTCTGAACTGGAAAAAGATTCAAGTGAGGTGTACTAGGGTGTGTGAACCACACCCACTGGGAGGTAGCATTATTCTGCTTAGCCCAGTATTTGCATGTGTTTGTGCTCAATTTCTCAGAGCTGTTCTTGGTTTGGCTACTTCGCCTGAGAATTGCAGGGAATCTGCTGCATCTAAAGCCACCCGCTGCTAAAAGAACAAAAATAAGTATCACTTCTGCTGATTATTTTTACTGTATTTCATAAGAATCCTGTATTAATTGTTACATTTCTCGCACTTTAGCAGAGCTTCAAAGATGAACTGTTTCCACTGCTAGTATAGTATTAATTACATTGTGTGTGCTAGTTTTACAGGACTGTATTATCAGGATTGTGTGGTTTCCCTGCACCTGAGCTCTAAAACCAGCATTTTTACATTGAGGGTTTTCTGACTGCACTCTTGTGTCAGAAGTGTGCTGTAGAGGTTGCTGGTTGTACGCTGATTGTGTTTTCCTGCTTGGACTGTAGGTCTTGCTGTTGTAACATTTGTTTTTCTGATTCGATATAAGCCCAGTGTTTGTGCTAGGCTGCTGTCCTCTCAGTGCTGGTTAGCAGTGCCCTGTATAGACACAAACATTTTCAAGTTGAAATTTCCCTTAAAATAGTTATTTCTTCAACCCTCCCCAGCCCTCTTACTGCTCTATGAACATCTGAGTTACAGGAAGAGCAGCACTGCCTTGTTGGATAGCTGCAGTTCATACTGTGTATAGCACCCATTCTTCATCCATGTGCTGTCATCACAGTCCAGTTAAATCTCCCCACTCCTCTTCCTGGTTAAACCCATAGCAAAAAACCTGAAACCATGAATAGGTACTTTCCTGTTGTCTCTGTGGGCAGCCTAGTGGACATGGGCATCCTGTTGTCTCTGTGGGCAGCCTAGTGGACATGGGCATCCTGAGGCAATGTAGCAATTGTCTCATGTATACTGGCAACCACTTAATCTGAAACAAACACAGTATGTGAGAGATGTAGTTATACTATTAAAACTGAGACATGGGTTTCACATACTGACAAATCAAATGACAAACAGGTTTTCAGCACACACAAATAATTTTTCTCACTAAATAAGGTCTCAACACATGCACCCACATATGCGGAGGCACTCACAAGTAACTTACTAAAATCTCAGAGGCCTCCCATATTCTGCCCTCTTGCAAAGAAAACCAAGTCAACACCAGCCACTACACATAAAAATGCACATCACAGTCTTGCCTCAAGCAAAACTCTAAGGAAAAACACCACACATTCAAGCACCTTGGTCATAGGAGACTCTGTTGTGAGATACGTGGATGCCCTGCTCACTAGGTTGGATAAAGTGAGTGTTACAGTCAATCGCCTGTCAGAGGCTAGGATTCACAAAGGTCATGCAGGCACTCAGGTCACTCAACCAAGAATGCCAGTATGACTCTGTCATAGCCCATGTGGGGGTAAATAAACTGAGACTTACCTCCCTGGACTATATGAAGAGAAGAGAGATACATGATAAACCTCTCTGAATACATGTCACATGCAGGTACAAGCCTTGCATTGATCAACATTCTACCCTCACGAGGAATGATACAACAATACGAACAGAAAATGATTGACTTCAATAATTGGCTTAGCTACTGGTTTCATGCCAAGGTGATCCACTATTTGTCAGGCTGGGATGACATGATTGACAGACAATGCTGCTTTGCCAGAGATGGTCTCCACCTGTCACTAGGCTTTTGAATACTGGTCAAGGCATTGTTCACCACATAGTGCCTTTTTTAGACAGTGCCAAACCAACAGACCTACTAACATAAATTATTTTAGTGCCAAGCTGAAGGAACAACTGCTCAGTGCTAGGAGTCTTTACAAGAAACTGCACTCCCTGAAAGCTCTCCTCACCCTGAAGAATGCTGACGTCTATGCAGTTGCAGAGGCATGGTTCGAGGCTGTCGGAAGCACCCCAACTGTGCAAGACTACAATGCCTATTGCACATTCAGACCCCCCTCTGAAAAGGAAAAATTGAAAGGAGATGTTTCCATTTTCATAAAAAAAAAAACAATCACACCTCTAGATTGGTCAAACAGGATGACACACTTGAGCTACTCTATCTCCAGCTGACCACAGGTAAAATCCCCCACCAAGCCTTCACTAGCTGCAGGTCCCTAACCACGAACCATGAAAACCACTCTGCATACCTGAAGTTACTACAGTCACTTACCATTCAGCCCAACACACTAATCATGGGCAATTTTAACTACCCCATCCATAAACTGGGAAACGTACAGTACATGACCACTAACATGTAGGCTCTGAGATTCCTGGACTTTGTCAGTGCCAGTGCTCTGGAACAGCTGGTCTGTGCTTTCACTAGGCCTTCAAGTATCCTTGACATAGTACTCACAAACATGGGGAGCATTGTACCCCCAGTGTAATGTCTTCATTGGTAAGATCGGATCATAAATCAGTCTCTTTTAAATAAATGTAACAATAGAACCCCTATCAAACCCTAAAACCCAAAATAATTTTTCCAAGGTAAATTACCTCCTATTAAGTGATAGCATAGGGAATTTTGAAGCTCCTCCTAACTCTGAAACACAGAGGTCTATGCAGTAGTATGCACAAATGCCCTGTACAACCACTTAAACAACTGCATAGAAGTGGCAGTACCTGACCAAACAAAACCCAGGTCTAGCCAGAAAAACAAGTCACCCTGGTGGACCCCTGGCATAAACAGACTATACAACAGAAAGAAGAAATTCCTGTCTAGAAGTAAGTGGGAGAGTGCACAACAGAGAAAAATAAATCTCTCATTAGCTTTAACAGGCCAATCAAGGAACTAGTCAAGTCTTCAAAAACTAAATACCTGACTAAAATAGCCTCCCAAGCAAAGGATAACCACAAAGCATTTTTAGTCATATCTAAAATCTTAAGGGAAATACTCAACAATGTGCTGATTTGTGTATAGATGGCACTACATGTACTCAGCAAAAAGAAAGAGTAAACCTGTTAGCTGATAAATTCAATTCAAATTTCACCCCCTCATCACCTTTGATCACTTCTCATGAAATACCCTCTACCATTCCTTTGCCTATTATCACAAAAGAACAGGTCATCACTGCACTCTCTAAAGGCATGGCATCAATGTTTCCTGACAGAATCCCAGGGTGCCCATTAAATAGCTTGAAACATGACCTAGCAGACCCACTCAGATCTCTATTTAACCACAGACTCCAGAGTGGTTTTGTCCAAGTAGAGGGGAAGACAGCAACATTCATCCCCCGCACAACAGGAGAACATCAACTGACCCAGGAAACTACCGACCTATAACTCCGACTAGCTTCATATGCAAAGTTATGTAAAGGATAATCATGGACCTGATTGCAATGACGTAGGGAATCTCTAGACTCTAGACTCAACCCAGTTCTGCTTCATCAAGGGCAGGTCCTGCCTAGTCAGTCTGGTGGACTTTGTTGAGAAGGTCACCAAGGCTATGGATGAGTGTCAGACAGAGAATAGTGCCTACCTTGACCTGGCCAAGTTTTTTGACACAATACCTCACTTGGGTATCACAGATAAACTCACAAAACTGGGCATAAACCTGTATGTCACCAGATGGATAACTAAATGGCTCATGGATAGGACACGTTGTTAGAGTGGGGGAATCCACATCCAGCAAGAGGCCAGTCGCCAGTGGAGTACTACAGAGCACAGTGCTGTACCCCCCTCCTGTTTGTTATATACTTCTCAGATGTCATGGCAAATGTAGGTGGACTTTGGATGACCAAGTTTGCGGATGACTGCAAGTTGGGGCAATCATTGACTCCCCAAATGATGTTGATATCCTTCAGAAAGGACTGACCAATGACTGGTGTCAGAGTCATTGCCTCAAACTAAATGAAAAGTGCATTATAATACGATTTGGGAAATCAAATACCCTTGCAAATCACAATATTGATAGCACTCCCTAAGAGTGGATCCTGTGGTGACATTTCCGGGTACTCAGATAGATAGTAATCTGAACTTTGACCACCAGGGAATCCTTTTATCGTAAATCTTTGGAAGCTTCTTGGAACGTGATATCAGGACAGACCATCATCCCTTGCAATTTTTATTATTTTTTTCATTTTATTTGTTTTTTTTTGTTTTTTTCTAAATAAATGGTAATCTTTGAATGTGATATGACAGTTGTGTTTTATGTCTTCTAAGCTATTTACTGACATTGACTAAGAGTAGGATCATATAATAAAGTCTGTAATAATGCCTTGCGAAATGCTTTATTTTAAACATGTAACATGACACATGTCCCATGTAGTAGAGACTGTACATGGGAAATAAGGTAATGTGCAATCACAATAGCCTGAGAAAATTACATCTGGCCCTAAACAAACTAATAAACATGCACACACCATATACAAGGTATGGCTTGCTGGACTGCATCTGAGGCACTAATAGTGATCAAACTTGTGCACGAGAAGAGTGCAGCTTGTCCACAGCAAGCTGAATGCATTTATGCCTAGAAGTAGTGATACACATGTGAGCTAAAATGCATTTCATAGATCTCAGCATGGCTGAGTCTCATTTGCATAAGGACATCTCATATCAGCCCAAACTTATGACAACCTCCCTCAGTCTGCGAAAAGCTTTGCTGGGCTCTGCTTTTGCACAAATGTCCAAGAAAAGAGTGAATGAACTACAACTATTTATTTAAGACAGCAATAACCACAAATTGATAGGAAAGGCAGTTATCAGAGTACTTTACTGTGACCTGTTTAAAGTTAGCCTCTTTTTACTGATAAAACATGATATTTCATAATATTTGTCTGATTACTCATGAAATGCATAAGAATATGTAGGGTGCCATTTTCAGTGCTGTTTATACTGACAAATGCCTTACTGCAGTCAGTGGTCACTGGTAATGGGCAATGCCCAGGACCAGACTAAATGTCACCTGAAGACATGTAGACAGTAATGAAAATGGGCCTCTTCTGAATATGGGTACTTTGACCCAGTCAGACTTTCTCCTTAAATGAATGTCAATAAATAAATAATTTTAAGTACTGTATAAAAGAGATATTACTTAATATACTGAGAACCACACCCTCACAGTAAAACTATACAGACATATGTATTATTATCAGATGTGTAGCTAGGGTGGGATGAAGGGGTAGCAGTTGCAAGACGTTGGGGGGTATAAGAGAAAAATGTTGATTGATTGGTAGTTTAGTACTGGCATCCATTTCTGTATCTGTATTTATGAATGCTGGTACTTAAATGACGTCTAAAATTCTGATAATGCTTTTATGGACAGGACTGAAGCTCTTGAGCATTTTGCTTCACGTATGGCACAAGTTGTGTAAGCCACTTACTACAAATGCAGTAAATGAGTTGCTACATTCATTTTTGTATTCTTGGTTTGCTCCTCAACTTAGAGTTGAGGAGTGCAGATTGGTGAGAATGGACATGGTTACTTCATGCAGGAGTGCCACACTGAGAAAGGGACCTTTTTTTATTGTCTTTTGCCCCTCACCTTATAGTTAAGAGTGCGAGATCCCGGGGCATGGCAATGGGTGATAGATGAGCCGGCAATGGCTCTGGTTACTGTTGTAGCAGAGGATTACAAAATACAAGCAGTACTGCCAATAAAACTGCCAATAAAACTGAAACTGGCAATTCAGACTTAATGCTTTGGTGTGCTTATCACCCTTTCCCCTATTTTTTATGCACTGGCATGCAGGACCCACATTTCATTCAGTTATCATACAAGGGAGGCAGAAGTGATTTCCTCACAATATGTCATTGCAGGGCTTAAAATGTTGCAACAACAGGGAACAATATATAGGAAAGACAACTTCAGTCTTGAGGAGAATCATATCCTCGTGGATACTCTGAGGTATACATCTCAACTGTCCAGATTTTTGCATAATGTCCAGATTTTTTACTCAGATTTTTGGTCTTTTTGGCAGTTGATAGAATGATAGCCCTTCCTCTTCTGGTACTGTTCCAGCAGTGGTCAAGATTGCACTCTAATAGCAAAATGGTGCAGCCGATTGCACCAAGAACATCAGGAAAGTGTGCCATCCTGTAGAAAGGACTTATGCTACTGGCTTGGTCCTGAGATGATACTGGGAAACTGATGTACGTTTCACAATGAATACCATGAATAAATATAGCAGATTCTTAAGGTATATGGGATTGGGAGGAAGATGGATAATTTTTGCAAGGTGTGGGTAAAAGTAAATGAGCAGAACAGTAAGCAATTGAGAATGTCTAAGGATGTGTAGCAAGGATGTTCTATTAGTGGAATTTGTTTGTTGACATTTATTACAGTAATGGTGTAAGTAAAGGGTGAAGTAAGTGATGCAAGAACAAAATATAATGATGAGGTAGCGATACTATAAATGTTATGGTATGCAGATAATTTATTTTATTTAATAACAAATCATGGGTAAAAGAGGTGCGAAGGTTATAGAAAACTTTTTAAGATAAAAAGTGTTAGGCAGCACAGTGGAGTAGTGAGTTTTGCCACTTCACAGCAAAAGGTCATCTGGTTCAATTCTCAGATAGAGTGCCTTCTGTGCAGAATCTGCATATCTGTCCAGTATTTTCATGGGTTTTCTTCAGGTACTCTAATGTCTTCCCACATCCCAAAGTAGCGGGTGAGCTGGTGACTCTAAATTGCCCGTGTGTGTGTGTGTGTGTGTGTGTGTGTGTGTGTGTGTGTGTGTGTGTGTGTGTGTGTTTGTGTGTGTGTGTGTGTGTGCTCGCGCGTGTGTGTTTAATATGGAAGAAAGGCCTGACAATCCACTTCCATTCCCTACTTGCCTAGTAAATTCTGCATATGGTAGTGGCTGCAACTCAATACCCTTAGATGGATTATGTAGGGTTAGAATTAAGTAAAAAAGGCTATGGGAATATAGTGGCATTGTGTGTTATTTATTTTGCAAAGAATGCTATTAAAGTGTTATGTATAGAACTTGGAGGTTTGGAATATTTATTTTATTTAGCATTTGTTTATTGAGGTTGTCTGGGCTGATAAGCAATCCCATTTGTACACTAGATCCAGGGAGACAAGGTACAATAAAATAAGCAGTTAATTAAACATATAATAAGAAAAGTACAGCAAATGTTTATACATGTGAATCCAAAATGATGTGCAAAATATGCAACCTATAAACAGTATATACATACAGTATACATATATCATAGAAATACAATAGTTGCTTTGATGTCCAATAAAATAAACAGTTAATTAAACATATAATAAGGAAAAGTAAAAAAATATATACGTGCGAATCCAAAATGATGTGGAAAACATACAGCCTTCAAACAGTGTCTACTTATATATCATTGATATATGATAGATGCTTTGGTGTAACATTCTGGGCAGTATAACTAGACAGTGAAAGGAATGTAGAACTATAAAACAATGGTTTAGATTCTCTTCACAGGTCAGTTCAACAGACTGGAGCATCACTTATAGCTGTATTGGAAAGGATGTTTTTCAGAACAATGGTTTTGGGATTTTTTTTTTTTTTATCACCAGTGGAGTTGAGAAGACTAGAGCAAAGAGGTCAGAAACACGGTTAATGGACATATTATGAAGATTACTGGAATAAAAAAAATGTATATATATGAGTACTACATTGTACATTTGTTAGCGTATGTCTGGTAGTATGGGCAGTACAAATGAAAAAAGGTGGTGAGTAGTGACAGGTTGCATATATGTATAATGATATGGGGGGGGGAAATGAGTTTAGGTTAGAGAAAGCAGTCTGAGTTAAGTGGTTATATGTGTAAGATTAGCAAGCTTGCAGATGTTGGAGTGAGTAAGAGCTTTATATGACATAGGGTAAGGATAAGAGGGGCTGTAATAAGCAATGAGAGTGGCAGCTGAGAGAAGTAAAGGAAACAGCACAGCAACTGATGACTTTTAAGTTGAATTTTTTGAAGAAAGTATCTTTAATTCAGTCACCTAGTCACTTAAACTAGGTAAATTTTAAATATATATATATATATATATATATATATATATATATATATATATATATATATAAAATAATTTGGTAACTGCATATTTGGGGTAATAGTTATATTTTCAACTGTAAGAGAAGGTGTTACTGGAAATTGTTTTTAGAGTAATATGGTGACAAGACTGAACCCAGTAATGATGGAGTATTACACAAAAGAAAAGAGAAAGGGATTTAGAGATAATACATCGAGTATTATACCTGTATTCACTAAGTATGCATTAGGTATTAAGGAAAGTGACAAAATGGAAAGAGAATGTGACAGGAAGACATTTGTGGAAGAAATGTGAAGAAATGTAAAAAGTATTGGAAAATGAAAAGGACGAGCTGATTGTTGACAGGACTGTTAGCTAAGCAATTATCATAAAAAATGTTTATTATGGAAAACAGAAATTAAAATTTTAACACAAACAATGCACAATTGTATCAGCAAGTGATGGAAAATATTATCATTATGACACATAATTAGGGTTAAAAAGGGAAGACAAGTAAATTTGTAAAGGGAAGAACAGAATGGTTGAAGTACATATGGGAAAGGAAGGATTTTTTTATGAACATTACCAAACCAAAATAAACTTAGGACAAACTCCAGAAACAAGCCCCATGTCGATCTCCAGTATAAATATGCTGTACAACAAAAGAAGGAAAATTCTGCCCAAAATAGGAAATGATGTGCCCAAAAGACTAAAAAAAACTACCTCATCTGTCTCAACATGTATTGTTGCTTCTTTGCAGTTATATGTATATATGCTTGTACAGGATTTCTGTAAATACTCCCACATACTTCCACATGTTCTTTGAGTTTGGGTGGGGTGTGGACTTTAGCTATGACATCACTTAATATAAGGTAGTCAGACCTGGAAAAGTTCTTACAGGTTCTAGGGTTTGCTGGAGTAAAGCCTTTATATTTATTTTAAAGTTTGCTGCTTTGTGATCTGTCTGAACAGGGAGGACGTAACACAATGAGGGTACAATATTCCCTCATATTTTGAGTACCAAATCCGGGATATTTGCACTCCTATTAGGTGCATGACTAGCTGTTCCATTGTGTTTCAGTTGAGAAAATCCAGGAATCTTTGAACTTGCATGCTAGTAGTTGTGTATTCCAATTTATGGTAGGATAGTTGAAATCACCCATGAATATGATGTTGGGTTAAATTGTGAATGATCCAAGAAAAAGCAGCACAGGTTCCAAGCACAGCTTGATGCAAGAATATTTAATAAGTACAAAAACAAGGGTAAGTGCTTTCGCAGATCAAGACTGTGTTTCTTCAGACCATGATAAAGCATATCAACTGTTACTCAATATTTAAATATAATACATCCAATAGAATTCAACATTGAAAATGATGCAATAATTGAAGTTAATAAATACATACATTCATAGAATTATCTGAACTGTTAAAAATATGGCCATTCATAGTAAATGACTGTTATATAAAATAAACTATAACTAATCATGTAAAACATATATTTATAACATGACAAACAAGACTTACTTTACTTAAAATAATAGTTACTTTAAAAAATTCCACCTTCAAACAATCTACACTAGATTAGTTAAAATTAATGCTTCAGAGATCTAACTCTTAAGAATGGTTTTAGTGACACTCTGTTATTCAAGCCAGGGTACTTGTCTGACTGTAATTTTAAAATCCATTTCTGCTCTGCAGATTCTGTTCTGTTCTTAAGGTCTCCTCCTCTGACATTGACATGTAAAGGTTCTACAGCTAAAAACTTAAACTTATGCTCATCGCCTTCCTTCATCACATGCATAGCTAAGGCATTAGACTCTTTCGAGTTCCTGATATCTCGAAGGTGTTCCAATATTCTATCTTTCAAAAGTTTATTTGTTTTGCCAATATAATACGCATGGCATGTTGTACAAAAACTAAGGTAGACCAAATTCTTAGTGTGACAATCAGCATAAAAATCAGTAATAATCTCAAAACCAAGGTGTGGGTGTGTAAAATTACCTTCTGAATAAATATAAGCACAGGCTTTACACCTTCTACAAGCAAATGTGCCAACTCTTTCTGATTGCATATGGGTAGTAGAATTCAGCGGTCTATTGCACAGTTGCTTCTTTAAAGATTTATTGTTCCTAAACGTAAAATCTGGTTTATTATTAATAACCCCACGTAACTCTGGTATTGTTAGTAAGATGTCCCAGCTTGTACTAATAACATCACATACCATATTGATGTTACTAGCAAAAGTCAGAGGCATTCTCAGTTTAGTTCTGTCAGTGTTGTTCACAGACTCACCTTCATCTATGCCATTAGGCATCTGCATAGACACTGTGTTAGAGTTTGTACCATAAAATAGTCTGCATCTACTCAACCTCTCCTTCCAAGCTTCTGAAATCTGTGTGTCTTTGATATTCTTATAGCCCCTGCTTAAAAATTCTTCTTTCAGAGAAGCTAGAGCAATATTCAAGTCAACTTCATTATAATGGAAAACCTGTCCTTTAAGGACGTTCTGTTTAGTGTGATTCGGATGCATACTGTTATTGTGCAGGATACTGTTCTTTCTAACACTCTTCCTGTACACACTAGTAGTGGCTGAATCTAGCATATCTCTATTCAACTGTACATCTAAAAAATCTATCTTTGTGGATGAATATAAGTGAACCTTAAGAAATCATTTGTACCATTGATATATTGAAAAAATTCCAATAACAATTGCTCAGTCCCTTTCCAAAAAAAAAAAATATCATCCACAAACCATACATAACAACCAACTGAGGAACCATTTCTGTCACTCAAAAAAATCTGTTGTGTCTCCCATCCAACCAAAGTAAGGTTGGCATAGCTATTGGCACAAGCTGTGCCCATAGCTACCCCAACCTTTTGCAAGTAGTGTACTTCATTGAAAATGAACACATTATTCTCTAAAATAATATCCAATAAGCTACACAAAAGTCTAGTTTTATTATTAGATATATTATGTGCATGTAACAGAGACCTGACATTCTCTATACCCCAGTCATTGGTTATCACGGTAAACAGTGAAACTATATCCATTGTAACAAAGAAGCAAGTTCCTGTAATATTACCAAGCTGGCTAGTTAACTGAGAGAGAAAATCTTTCGAATCCTTCAAGACAGTGTTACATTCATTCAAAACAGTACAAAGATTTTTCTCAACAAAAATGGACAAGGGTTCCATCAGCCAACCCCTACTAGACACTATGGGTCTCATTGGTGGTCTATAGAGATCTTTGTGTATCTTCGGGAGGCCATATAATATTGGGGACGGTAGGATTGTCAACTTTAAAATATTCAAATACTGGTTCTGTTATCAAGCCTGTGATCAAGAGATCAAATACTAAAAACTCTACTTTCTCAATGATACCCTTGAGTGTATATGATGGTATAGAAACATAGGTGTCAGTATTGGCTAATAATTCCATCATCAATGAAATATAAACACATTTATCTAGCACAACTATGGCTCCACCTTTATTGGCTGGTCTTATTTCAACAACTTAAGCCTTTCAAATCTGATAAAGCTCGCCTGTCATCAGAAGTTAAGTTAGAAAAGCGGTCATTGTGTTTATCCAAAAACTTCTGTCTGAGTTGTCTATCACAAACCTCTATAAACAGGTCATTGGTGGAATTGGGTAGGGGCACAAATAGACTTGGTTTTTTAAAAACACAATCATTATAGTTATCATTCTTAAACATTGTTTTCAAAGTCAAAGTCCTGCCAAACATATGTAGATCTTTTAAAACATCAGTTAACACTGCTCTCTGTGCAGGTACGAAAGTCAACCCTCTATTTAACACTGAAATCTGAGTCTCCATTAATATGATAGATGATATGTTGTATACTAAACCTGTTTGGTTCTTTTTACACTCCTTGTTGTGTCCTCCTCACTCTGAATCCATCGAATCCTGTGATTCTGGAAATGATTCCTTAACCTACCTCATATCCGCAGTGGTTCTTTCAATAAAAAGGAGGTAGACGCCCCTGCTACATCCATTGGCGTTGTTTCATGTGCCGGTAAAATGGTTTTAGGGAAATTACTCTGTACTCCCACTGGTACTCTGGGTTTAACAGAAACGGTGCTATTGGGAATGGCTGTAGAGCTATTTCTGATAGCATTTTCTTCATTACCTCCTCCTCCACTTAGATTTACTTTGGTAAACGAGCTGTTAGATTCATTTGGTTGTGTCTGTGTGTCTTCTCTACGAGACTCAGCAAAATGTGCATGCTCAGAGTACCTCCGATTTCCTGTCTGATGTTGCGATGCTGTATTCTGTGATGAACTGTCTCGAGACCAGGAGAAGATGTCACCTTTTTCAAAATCTAGCGTATCACTCTGAAGTTTTCTGGTTTTTACATTAGAGAGCCTTTTATCATAGGATGAAATGTTCTCAAATAAGTTATCCATTTTATCACATAAAATTTCAATTGGATATGTTTCATATATTTTGCTCTGCAAAGCTTCAATATGTTCACCTAAATCCACCTCTTCAGGTCTAAAAAACTCGATCAATAATTGCATGTATTTTGCACTATATTCTAAATTAAGCACTTGCCAGTGTCTCAGCAATTCTGGATATGTAGAGCCATGTGAAGGCATTGTCAGGACTCTCAGCCCTCTAGGTACAATCTGTAAATTCAAAGAAGCCTCTAAATGATATCTTTGCCACTGCAGGCATTTATATTTATATAGTGCATTCTCCAACAAGTGACAATCAGTATAAAAGGCTTCCGTAATGTTAACATCAGGCATAGAATAGTTGGTTAATTAACAGTTCCATTTGGCAGATGATTACTATGATCCTCCAAAAAAGCACTAAATCGATGATTCGGCCTGTTCCTCACAACATTCATGGAATCCTTAGCTGTGAGTTTGTTGCCTTCAGCCATGCTCAAACGTGAGTAAAAAATCCAATAAAGCTGCAATCAAACCTCATGTTTGATACAGGAACCAACTGCAAAAAATGAAATAGCCAAGAAAAAGCAGCACAGGTTCCAAGCACAGCTCCAGTACATTCAGGTATGTGGCATGATCATCCTGGCTCATAGGCAGGGACATATCACTAGCGAGGATATAGTACTGGACTTTATCCAAGGTTAGTTGGAAATGGAGTTGCACAAGCATATTATACTGTTTGACCAAGCTTGAGGTGTGCTTACTTGTTATATAGATTGATACACGATACACCTCTATCTCTTGTCCCTTCTTATGCAGTAGCTGGTCTAAATGTGTGGAAGGCATTTTATCCTTATACTGCTTTAAAGCATGTCTCAGTAACTGCACAGGTGTCACCATTCTGCATGGTGAGGTGCACTTCCAGGGAGTTTAGCTTCTTGTTGAGACTCCTGGCATTCAGCAGTAACACCTTTAGTTTATCTTGTATAGAAGCTATGTTGGAAAATTTATCAGATTGGCATTGCCTAAAAAAGGCACTATAGGGGTGGATAATGTTTTGGCCAATATCTGAAGGCCTATTGGGAACAGATGCAAACCATACTGGCAAAGCAGCATGGTTTGTTGATCATGTGAGCGAAAGCTGACAAATATTGGACCCCCTTAAAATGGCACCAATAACTAAGACAATTGTTACAGTCCATCATCTTCCATTCGTATTGCAGTATCATCCTTGGAGAAGGTAGAATGCTGCTCAGTGGTAGGCTCATACTTGCCTGGGACACATAATCTGAAAGCTCTATCATGTCTCTCTTCATATAGTCCAGGGAGGTATGTCTCTAGTCATTAAAACCCACATGGACGGTGACCGAGTCATACTGGTACTTGTGCTTCAATGATCTGAATGCATGTGTGAGCTGCAGATCCGTGCCCCTGATAGGCTCCTTGCTCAGCCTAGTGAGGGGGCATCAGTGTGTCTCACACTAGCATCTCCACTAACCAATATATTGGGTTGTGTGACAGTTTGCCTTAAGGATTTAGAGGTTGAGACAATGTGAGATGTGGTTGAATGTGTTCTGGGGAGTGTCATGTTTGTAGAGGGCAGAGTATGGGAGGCCTTTGAGGTATGGGTAGACTGTATTTAAGCGCCACTGCATATGTGAGTTTATAAACACATCTGAACCATAGTGGGTATAGTGTGTATAGTGTGTGTCACTGGCAACTTGTATGGAAAAAACAGTCTGTATGTGAGCTTTTCCCTTCAAAGACATAGTGTAACTCCATCTCTCTTATACTTCGACAGTTTGCTTAAAAATAAGATGTTTGTCAGTAAACATGAGACAACTGTTACATAGTTTCATGATGCCTATCTCTACTAGGTTGGGTACAGTGACAGTAGGAAAGTGCACATCCATAGCTATGGGTCCTCTTTTTTTTGTGAGCTACTAGGGGTGGTGCAATCAGAGTTAGAGATTGCCGGGCTAGGGTAGATATCTAGGACTGATCTAAAGGTACGCTCTTGGTGCACTGCTTCTCAGCAGATACTTGAGAAAATAGCAGAGGAAGTTTTAAATGGAAAATTATAATCTATGTGTCCATGTCTAGATAGGGCACTGCAAACTACTGCTGCACAGGTCATAGGAAATGAGTTAGAGAGGAATCCAATCAGTAAACAGTAAAAATGCAATATATGGGTCTATGTTAAAACATTGAAAGTGCAGTTCATCGAACTGCACTTTCATGAACCCACTTTAGCGAAAATGCATAACATTGAACATGCACTTTCGCTAAAGTAAACAAAGAAAAAGTAAAAAATACAAACAAAAAAAATTTAAACACTACTATGCAGGGGGCAAGCCCCCCTGCACCCCCACACACCCCCTACTTTAATATTCTAACTCTGAGATCGAACTACAGTGGGGAAAAGGGAATATTCCCTTATCCCCACTGTACTGCGATCTCCAGAAAAGATTTGTTAGTTGTACATCAACAGAATATGTTGATGTACAACTAACAAAACATACAACCTGCATGTTTTTTTTTCTTTTTTACTTTGTTTTAGTGAAAGTGCATATTCAATGTTATGCACTTTCGCTAAAGTCAGTTCGTCAAAATGCAGTTCGATTAACTGTACTTTTGACGTTCTGACAAGGACCCATATATATATTTATATATATATATATATATATATATATATATATATATATATATACATATATATATATATATATATATATGTATATATAAGGCTCAGATCCTGCAGCAATTCACTATTCTCTTACTATTGTGAATGAAACTACAAGAATCAGGTTCATATACTAAGAAACATTCAAATAGAAAAAAATATAGTAGAAATGTAATAATTTAAGGCTGAGATCCTGCAGCAGTTAACAATTATCTCACCATTGTGAGTGATACTACAAGACTAAGGCCCAGACCAACACAGAAAAAAAGTAGTGGAAATGTAATAAATGAGGCTCTGATCCTGCAACAAGTCACAATTCTCACACTACTGTAAAGGATACTAGAAGACTAATGTTCCACATTAAGTTAAAATGCAAACATTTGACTTTGGGTTAAAACAAGGACAGACGCAGAAAAGAACAATACTTAATTCAGATTAACACTGAATATTACAGTGTACTATTTGCAAGTGGATGACATGAAACAGAGGCTAACTTGAGCTTTTAAGAGTCTAATGGGAGAATTAGATGGGAAAGAATAAACAAAAATCAATGCAAAGAGTAGTTTTAAACTCAGAGCTCTTGTAGCTGAAGAGAATGCGGGTGAATACCTTAAATAAGAAAACCATTTCTCTGCTTTCCCCAGTAATTAGCTAAATCTAATTCCTATTCAATCAATAAATGCAAAAGGAATGTTTCCTAACATACCATTCTTTTTGAAGGTGATCTTTCAATTTTGATTTGAATGCTTGTAGGGTGTTTTAAGAAGTAACTTGAGTAGGAAGATGATTCCATGTTGTAGGGCTGAGTTTGCAGAAACATTTTTCACCCATGGTTGTATTGAATCTAGATATTACCGTGGTGATACTGCCTTCCTGACTCCCTCTTAGACTATAAGTTGGTTTGTGTATACTGAGAGTGGATTTTAATTGTGGCTAATGCCTGGGATTAATGCAAGTGTGCTGAGAGCCATTATTGATCAATTTTGTACAGATAACAATGACAATCTTTCAGTAATTCACAATGGTGTGTTCCATTGCTTGCTAGCAGAAACAAATCTCCAAATTTTGTTTTTTGGATATATTTATAGTTTTTCTAGACTAGTGCTAGAGAACAGACATACTAGGGGTGGAATGTATTCTAACTCAGGGATGAATACCTTTCTGGCCATAGATTGTTGTACAGTTTGTGTCAGGAGATAAGTACATTTATAGCAGTGTAGCTGAGAGAGTCTTACAGTTTTGTCTGTGTGAATGGTGAAAGGTGGGGTGGGATCACAGAGAATTTCTAAATGTTTTTGTTGCATTAGATTAGGAACTGTATTGTTATTATTGTCCCTACAAGTGACTGGTGGAGGTTTTGTGAGGTTTCTAATAGTAAGACACTTGATTTGTTGGAACTGATAGTAATTGCAAACTGTCCAATTACAGAATGAAGAGAATTTGACTTGGAAGGATTGTTGTAGTCCAGTGTGAATGCTGTCAGAATCTATAAGCAATCTATCATCTGCATGCACTATACACATGTGGAAAGCGGTAGCGACTGTCATTTATAAATAAAGAGAAAAGTAATGGCCCAAGTACAGAGCACTGATGTACCCTCATTATTAAGGTGCCTGGTGCAAATTATGAGTTATTAGTAAAACCTGGAATGTTTTATCTTTAAGATAACTTTTAAAAAACTGTATTGCATTTTATCTGAAACTGATATTAGAAAGTTTGTTTGTAAGGAGTGCATGACCAGCAGTTTCAAATGCACTGGTCATATCTATAAATAATCTTGTTGGATTTATGACTTCATTCATGTTAGAGAAGAATTTGTTAGTGACTGTATAGAATGCACTCCTATACTGAAACCATGCCTAAATCCATAGTCTTTGTCATAGAGGAGGCCACAATAGCTAATATGTTCAAAGAATTGCCTGTATAGCTGTTTCTCATAGGTTCACGTGTTTATAGGGCTTACCAGGATAGTGATATGTGATGATCTTAAGAAGCCTAGCCTTACATTCCCATGGAAGGTTTTAGCTATTATATCTTGCATACAAATAATGCAAAGATGGGCCGAACAAGGATATGTTGGGACATGTACATGTTTCTTCTATCCATGAGAGACAGGGGTAATAAAACAAGGGTGAATTTGCAGTTACCCATCCATTCATCCAAATTACTTTAGAACAGAGTAAGAGAAGTACTTTGCTCTTTGTGGAGTGGAAAATAGTTCCACGGAAGTGGTATTCTCTGTAATACAAACTTATCCCTCCAACATGCTCTATTTATTTTTCAAAAGATATTGAGATCCAGATCCATTAATTGGATGTTATAATACTATTGGACTTGTGAATGTGTAATAGGTCTGACAGAACAATGTCTGTGAAAGATCTATATGCAAGACAGAGATCACTTTTCAGCAGCCTATATGATACTGAGATGAGGGACAAGGCTTTGAGGCTTTTTTCACATGTAGTTTTGTTGGTGGGCAAAAGTTTGTAATCATATATAAAACTGTTATGAATGTTTAATCTTTCTACCAAGGAAAAGTTCAACATTAGTTGCTTTTATTATCAGTATTATTATTTAGAATTTTAGTCTTTGCTGCTGGTGACAGTGGGCTTATGAATTAGACTCATTATGTTTTGTGTAAATCTATTTCTGAATTAGATCCTGTTGTTGCAAGTGTCATAGATAATCGGGGGGAATTCAATAAAACCTACATAGTTGTTTTCACCTTGTACACATTTGTAAGCAGAGTATAGCAGTGTGCACCCCTGCTCAAACAAGGCAAACACCACACCATGCTACTTAGCTGAATTACATGCTAATTAACCTATCTAACATGGTGGAGCTATTCAACAAGCTATAAAGCAACCATGTAGATTCCGTGCTGGTGTTCCTGGTGAATTTGAAAACTTTTCGAATACAGCCATGGTAAGGAGTCTACATGGATAGAGGAAAATTGTAAAATGTATGAGATTTGTACAGAACTGCCCCTACTATGTGACAGCAGGCTGGATGCAACAAGAGGAGAGTACCAAAAATTAACATAAATCTGTCTTCTTTCTGCCAGAACAGAAATGCAGCTTTGCTTCCCCACCCCCAAATGAACAGTACACATTGCAGATAATACTTGTCAACCTGCTATGGCAAGAAATCTGGACAAAGTCATAAATAATGGGGGAAAAGGCCCAAAATTAGGGACTTTTTAAATATTGCTCTTCCAAACTTAGAAAGTTGATAGAATAACAGGTTTTGTGTTAGAATGAGTTTTCTGATGGGAATTAAATCTGAAGCTCAAATGCCTGTCATTATTTTCTGACTTCAATCTTTAATGGCTTGGCAATGTTTTGCCAGAAAATCATATATCCATCTAAAACAGCTTAATGACCTGGCAATGTTTTGCCAGAAAATCACATATCCATCTAAACAAATAATACTCCTCTGTACAGATTTATCCCAAAGTAATATCTTCCATTATGTGTTCAACATTCAGCCCCCACCCCAGCTTCCCTAGCTACACAGTTCCAATAGTGTAGATTCAGGTCAGGTCATGCCAGCATGGTGAACATGCAAATGAGGTCTGAACTCATTAGAATTGCTGAATTTCAAAACTTCAGATCTGTGTAGTATGTAGACATTGTGCAGGCACTGCCTCAGTGTTTGTGCTTACTGGATGGCAACTGTAAATGCTTACATCAGGGTAGTTTGTCAGGTTGGACTTACAAAGTGTTATATGTAGGTCTGTCACGGTTGGGCATGTGAGTAAGCCAGTGGCGGCTGGTGACTTCAAATCAAAGAGGGGCTGCAGGAGACAGCTGAATGGGCGGGGTCAATGGGAATGGGTGTGGCCAACTAGAAAGGGGAGGAGCTATGCTCAAAACCACAAAAACTCTAACTTTAATTAAATACTCTGCCCAGGGTGCCAAACCGTCATTATGAGAGTCCAATCAAGACAAAATGAAGTGTAGAAGAAAATACATATTTTAATCCATTGGCTGCATGACAGCTTACTTAATATCTAGATGGAAACAAAAAGGTTGTGAGGCATGAAAAAATAAATTACTTTTTAAATACATTACCGGAATGCTAGTCAAAATCAAGTATGAGAAAAACAAGCAGCACTCAACTCAAACCACTTCTTGTACTCCAGTTCTAATTATAATTTATATTCAGCTTTGTTAAAGTACCAAGTAACATGCTGAAAGTAGCAATCTCTGTGATACCCCCACTTGTAAAAATGTTTCTTATCCAAAAAAGACCTGCTGCCTGACAACAACTATCTACTTGTTTCATGGGGAAAACATGATCAAAGTAAAAAATGAAACGCAAACAGGAAACAAGCTCAACATACATTGCTTAAAGGATTACTGCACAGGATATAGACCACACATGATAGATTGGCATTCTGTTTAGTTTGCAGGTAAAGCCTGTAATGAGCTCTTAAAATAATGTAATCCTGTCCTTTATTACAAATACTGTCATGTGCATTTCAATACCCAAGGCTTATATGTTATCTAGTTATGTACGTATTCTCTGCATGGCAACAACAGAAAGGCTTTCAATGTTGGCAATTCTTTAACAGTATGCTTATTAAAACTTACTTGCATCTTGCAATCTCAGACAAGCTTACCAGATGGTCATTAAAGCACTGCTACTTAAACACAGAGCAACAGGCACTTTCTGAATAATAATAAGCATAAATCAACAGTATAAAAATATGACAGAAACCAGAACACTCTGCAAAATCAAGGACAGATGAAAAGCCATTGTAGTGGAAGGCTACAAGGAAATGCTCCCTAGCTACCAGTAAATAATGCACCCATTCATCAGTCTGTAAAACTCTTAAGGAATTTGAGTAATGGTGGTCTCTAGAACCACCTGAACAATAATGGGTGGAGGTGGTCCCATGGTAAACTTACTCAAGTGCAGAAAATAATAATTAAAAAAAAAATGTGTGTGTGTGTGTGTGTGTGTGTGTGTGTGTGTGTGTGTATATATATATATATATGCGTGTGCGTGTGTGTGTGTGTGTGTGTGTGTGTGTGTGTGTGTGTGTGTGTGTGTGTGTATCTCTCTCTCTCTATATATATATATATATATATATATATATATATATGTGTGTGTGTGTCTCTCTCTCTCTGTATGTATGTATGTATATATATATATATATATATATATATATATGCATATATATATATATATATATATATATATATATATATATATGCATATATGTGTGTGTCTCTCTCTGTGTGTGTGTATATATATATATATATATATATATATATATATATATATATATATATATACACACACACACACACACACACACAAAGAGAGAGCACTGTCACCTAAGAGAGTCAGTGATTTGATTCTCAGATAGGGCTCCATCAGTACAGAACTTGCGTGTCCTTCCTGTGTCTGTGTGGCTTTTTTCCAGGTGTTCCATTTGCCACCTCCCTCCCAAAGACAAGCAGCACTAAGATGGTATTCTCCAAAGTGTGTGTGATGTGTGTGTTCAGTGTGGGGGGTTGCCCATGCACATGCACTGTGTGATGGACTGACATGTCCACAATGGATTACACAGATATACATGATGTGCATATATCTCTTAACCCGGAAACATCAAAGATCTGGACAAAGGCCCATGAAAAGTAGGTACAACCGGCCAAAAACTGGGGTGCTGATTACCATAAAATTTTAATGCATAATTATGTAATCCCATCCACTCCAATGGAATAGTGGGATACCATCAACATGCATTTTCTGTACACTTACCAAGCCTCCAAATGACCTCAGACAGATTTATTATCTTCCCAAATATGAATTCTGACCAGAAGAAAATAAATACAAACACTGAACTGTCACACTGGCACTACTTGCTTGACCTGCTTGTTTAAAAGTCAATTTATATTAACATTTCTGTAGACAACTGTTGCCTTGAACAAAGATGCTGTCCAATGAAACTGGATTCTTAAACAATTTTAATAAAAAGATATATGATTTACATCATAATTTGCAGATCTTCCAGGTCTCTTTTTCAGGAAGTTTCTTTAATCTGGACCCTTTCTGATTCCCTCTTTCACATTTTCTTACTTAGTATGTTTTTGAATTCCTGTCCCGGCCACTTAAATGACCACAATGAAAGAACACGTGAGCTACTTAAAAATCCCGTAAAACAAGTGCATGATGCCATGAACAAGCATCGTTAATTTCAAATGCAATAATAAAGAAAACAAAAATCATCAAAACTCAAGAGCTGAAACATTCCAATTCAGAAGCTCTGCTGTGGGTTTCCAGCTCTTCACTTCTCCAGCAGAAATACGATTAAGAAAAGATTGGCCTAATGGTTTCACTCTGGACTACAGATGAAGAGATTTTCATAATAATGACATCAGGGTGAGTAACAAGTAAATAGAAATGCCTTCTTCTTAAAGAAAGGACAGTGAGTGCTAACAGGACGTGCCTCAAAGCACAGTGCCTTATCTTCTCAACTGTTTTCTATTATCCTGTCCTAAGCATAATGACGGAGTACAGTCTGCTATAGGGCAATGGAGCAATACGAGTTGACATTTGAAGAAAGAGAAAACATTGTAAGGATGATGTAGGCATACATACTCCCGCGATGTAAGAATTCCCATTACCAATCACCAGAAAATCAAATGTGCTACTTATTGACCTACTCTGGAAATCCAATATATACTAGTGCATGCTTTGTATGATTATTGTTATACCAGTGCTATTCGTCTGCCCAAACAACTTGAAATAAATGATAGGCATGTTGCTTAATATTGCCTGTGCTGTGTCTGTCTGCCTCTCTCTCTCTCTCTCTCACAAAACCACGCACATAAGCAAAATTGCACTAAGTCTGACTTTAAAGTATTTCCAGTACCAGCTTCCTAACAGTTAACATACACTTTTAAAGAAAGTAAATAAATTGTACAACTTTGTTTCTGTGCTAGCAAACCCTGCACCCCAACCCTCAACATACACACACGCGCACACACACACACACACACACACACACACACACACACACACACACACACACACACACACACACACCTTACCTGGGTCCAGAAAGTACTCCATTCAAAGCTGTAATCCGTCTCACACACTAAGCACTCCATTCCCTCAGCAAAGGGTCCGGAAAGCTGTAATCCATCTTGCAGCACTATTCCAACTCCATTCTACTCGCAACAAACCCGTGCTCGACGTAACGCTTCCCTGCAGGAGAACTTACCTCACCCCTGATTGGTCCTGCACTCGAATCCCTGCTTACTTCTCTCCCGATTGGTCCTGTCTGCGGCTCAAGCAGTCCGGAGCTCCTCTCTTCTGTGCATGGCATCTTGGGCATCTGCAGGGCAGAAAATACCTTCTCTGCATCTGGACTGCCTGAGCGGCAGTCAGAGTTCACAGAGATTCCTGGGCATCTGTGGGGCAGGGCAGTGTGTTCGTGCATGCGCGGCAGCTGGTACTCCGTGAAAATAGAAAAATTAAATATATATTATATTTTTAAAGTTTATGTTTAATGTTTTTACTTCTTTTTATTTCTAGGTGGGGGGGCTGCAGTCCGGCAGACCGGTAGCACGAGCCGCCCCTGGAGTAAGCAGCTCACTATTCACAGGTTTTGGTTCACTAACATCCAACCTCTTCATTTGTTGACAAATTGTGTTTTCTCTGTCAGTTTTTTATTTAACTTTTTTTGTTGCCAGTGTTTGCACAATGCTGCAATTCGCTCAATCACAGGAAGCAGAGGAATGCTATGCTTATCTTGTTTGCCCGGAATTGAGAGACAGGTGAAAGGGAAAACGTAAGAATGATTAGTAAATAAGGAATGTCATGTAACCATCCTAGTGTCAGCATTGCTAAAGTTTGGCAATTAGTACTCTGGCTCTGTGGCAGCACATACTGATGCATTCCTTTTTAGAACAGATGGTACTGAGTTTGAATACAAGTGTATCTAATACTTTAAAATACTTTTCATCGTAGAGTGATAAGGCAATGACATAAATTGGTGTGCAGTTTGCACCTCTATGAAAACATGGAGCTCAAAAAGTGAAGGGATTCATTACTTCTCCAGCATTGCTAAACTCTGATAATTAGTATTTAGTCAATGGAATGCACCTGCTATGTAACTGACACTGTAGTAGCAGGTGTTAATGCACTTAATGCAAGGATACATTCCTTTTTGGGTCTAGATGGTACTGGGTTCAAATACAGCTGTATCTCATGCTTTTAAGTAGTTTCCTAGTACTGTTGGTGCATAATGCACACTATAGCGTAAAAATGCATTGAAGAAAAGAAAATGGAGAAGATTGGACAGTGGTGAAATGAGGAGCAAGCAGAGGGAAAAACAAATGGAAAGCAGTACAGGAATATGCAGGAGGGAGGTAGGAAAGAACCATAGCTATCCGTTTCTTCAACAGTAAAAACTGATAATATATGCAGAATATTAACTGAATTTGGACTGTCACCTCCAGAGAGAGGAATGACCACAACACAGTCATGTTGTATAGATCGAATCAAGTGTGTCAAGAAGACACATGCAAAATTTAGAGCTATGTATGGGACTTATGGAGGGGGAGAAACAAGAATGTTGGGCAAGAGATGTAGGTATGTCTGGGTCTGGTAAGTTGGGTAGGTGAGGAAGCAACTGCAGACAGACAAGGTAAACAAGGCAAGACACAGGGACAGTGATGGACACAAGAGGATGGTGGATACCATGGATGGGGTGAGGGTGGGGACATCCAGGACCCATGGATGTAAAGCTAATTGACAGTGAGAATTGAGTTCTCACTCACAGGACTGTCATCCCTGCCACCTCACTCTGCCACTGGCTGGAGTGCTCAACTTCTGCTTTTCATCCTTCTGGTCTTATGTAAAATGAGGGAGAGCAGCACCTCCATCTGGCATAGTTGTGATACCTGCAGTGTTCACTAGTGTGGGGGATACCAATGGCACTGGTTACAGCACCGGCCAAACTATCCCATGCTTCTGTTTAAAGCTGGCTACCAGAATAATACCCCTGCAGCAGCCTGGCACTGTGTTCTTTCACTAAGAGTCCAACAAAAATCTTGACTCCTCAACATCCCATCTCTGAAACCTAAATCTCACACCCTCTCTACGAACGGCTGCCATGTCTACCACAGATCAAGAACAATGGATACTGATGGTTTCCTGCCAGTTTCCAGTGATCACGTTTACTGGGAGTATGCACACTGTTTGAAAATGTTCTGCATCATTTACCATTGTGCAAACACGGTGCTCAGGGGTGAGCACTGCTGAGCAACATGTTTGCATGATGGTAGGTGGTGTACAACAGTGGCAAGCAATGCAATTTCAAAGTCATTTGATGTACAGGCAGTTGTGTATGTCTGTTACTCAAATGTGAAGGCCATGCCACTCCAAATAGCAAGAAATATGCTGACAGGAACATAGAATACAGTATACCCACAGTCGTATATTTGATAATAAATGGACACTACATAGATGAATAAGTAAATAACTGACACAATATTAGTGTCTCAGCCCTCATACATATACAAATTAATATCAGCTTCACAGTCACGTGTTATAAGTGAGAGTGACTATAATGGGAAATGGAACAACCTTAAAAGTGTATAGAATATGCTGTATTCAAACCCAGGACCATGTGTATGGTAGTCCCACACTTACACCAGTTGCCACAAGAAGGTTGAGAAAGCACTTCTCTATGTTGCAGTTCATTGCTATGTGCAACCTTTGTTTTACTGTTGTGACATTGCAGTTCATAGCAATGAACTGCAATGTCACAACAGTAAAACAAAGGTTGAACACCCTGTATTAAAACCCAAGACCATCTGGGCTCCATCCCTATACTTAACATCTGCTGCCACAGGATTAGTTACATGACATTTCCTATCTCAATATTCTTTGTTAAGTCCTCCCTGTTAACCAAAGCACAGAGTCACTTACTGGGTTTGCATGATGGCCAGCAGTATTAACTGAATGCATCTGGTTTTAGTTGTGGCTGTTTGCTGTCTGCTACCTCAGTGGTCTAGTCATCCAGTTTGTACTCTGCCGCTCATCGTGCAAATGAGATAAGCATAGCCAAACCTGTTTGTGCCAAGCAGTGCATCATGTAAACACTGTCCCCAAAAATATATATAAAAAAGGAAAAAAGTTGAAATGAGGAAAGCAATATATGACATACACAGTAGAAATTCTTAGTACACATGAGATATGACTACATGGGTCTGGAATTCAACTCTCACTCAAGTGCACCTTCAGAAAAAAGGATGGGTGCCTTATCCCTCTTTGCCACACAAACAGCTTTGCAGCAAAGAACTAAAGCCATTCTTCTCATAACCAACTGCAACAGAATATAAACTGATATCAAAGCATAAACTGTTATTTGTACATTTATTATATTTGGACGTAGTGCACTTAGTGATCACACAACCTAGTATGATTATTGCTTGTAAATATGCAGCTCTGTCTTACCTTTCTGCATTATCTTACCAGTACTCTGAGACATGCAGTGTGTAATCCATTCTGTATCATTGTCCTTAAAATGTGTGAGGATATTAACCAGCAATAATATGATGTGCAGTTGCCAACAACTGAAGGACAAGTTGGATGCCACCAACAAGCACAGACTGCCCTTTTGGGCGGAGGGGGGCAAAGGTGAGTTACTGTTATGGCACATACAAGGATATGTTGGTCTTGTTACTCCTCTTGTTTTGCATCCCGCCTGTTGTTTGATCTTGTGATGGTTGTGAAGTCTGAAACTGCAATGTGTATGATTACTTTCTATCTTATCTATTTTCCTGTACAAATGTGTAGTGGTAAACTAAGAACATGCAGTGATCGTCATTACTTTTGAGAGGTATGACTGTGTGAATCTTTGATGCTGAGGCCTACTACTTACTAATGGACACATATAGGTCAATTAAGTCTCTGCTGTCAAATGTTAAGGTGATTTCTGTACAAATCTCCCATCTTTTACTTGCTTACTGTACCAAGTGATGAAATGCAAGGATATGCTATAATATTATTTAGCGATACACTCCAGGTTCAGGACTTACCTTGTAAATGCAACAGTTGCCACAGTTAGTTCAGAGCCAACTCCCTCTGATTCAAGCAGTACACAGCCAATACATGGGGAAGTAAAGGTTGTGTGAGTTGCCTAGCATCAATGTTATTATATGTATGTGAGTAGGAGGTAAGTTTTAGGCTTCTAGGTAGTGAGTGAGTGTGATATGCTTTGTCTCTTAGCCAATGCAAGAGCATACTAAGCATACCTATGTCTGTCTACACCCAAAGCAGCTGGTGGTTCCCCCTTTGACTGTGGTGACCTTGGCATTGGTGGTGGGATGTCTGCCCCTTCCCCTCGCTGATCCTGCTGCAGCTGTTTCCTCGTGATTATGTTGTATAGCATGGCACATACTGTGAAGGTTTTGGTACATGTCCATGGATTGTACTGCAGGGCTCCCCCAGATGTATCTAGGCACCTGAATTGTGACTTCAGCAGCCCAAACACACACTCTATGACATTTCTGGTTTGAGAGTGTGCCTCATTATAGCATTCTTCTGTGGGTCTGTGTGCATTTCTGATGGGTGTCATCAGCCATGGTTCTGGTGCATAGCCTGTATCACATAGTAAATGACCCTGTGGGATATATCCCCTAGTAAATCTCTAGTACAGTTGGGAGGTGTGTCAGAGATGTGAGTCATGGTAACTATCAGGGCTGCCAGCACACATGTTCAAGATGATTCCCCTGGCATTACACATGACTTGGCAGTTGATAGAGGAGTAGCTGTTTCTGTTAATGTAGACTCTGTTGTGTTCCCCAGGTGGGGCCTTCATGTCTACATAATGCAATCTATGACATGCAGTATGTCAGGGTAGTGAGCTACCTGGTAGAACTGTTGCATATTTTTGGCCCTCTCCTCAGCACTACAGGGAAAATAAATGTGCTCACTGGCATGTTGGAGCATAGCATCCAGGAAATGGTGGAGGATCCTGATGCCTGTGACTCTCCCAGCCTGTCACATGTTGGTCTTTGAATGGTACCTATAGCTAAGATTCTAAGAGCTACACATACCTTCCACTGGGATGGGATCACCTCGATTGTCTTTGGCTCTGATTTGAGGGCAGCAGAGATCACAGAGTTCCTGTAGTGTGTCCCTATCCACCTTGTAGTGCTCTACAATTTCCATGTCATGTAGGTTGTGGTACATTAAACGTGGCCTGAAAACTCTTGTCCTTCATGACTTAGGCCTATTGGCAGCAGCACTGGCTTCAGCCTCTAGCACATACAAATGGATTAAAGTAGCAGCAGCTCCCAACATTCTTTCTGTGTAGACTTTCCATGGCTGTACTCCAAAATGTTTGAAATCCGCAGGAAAAACCAACATGGAGTATACATGGATGCTTTATAGCTTGTTGAATAGCTCCACCAGATTGGTTGATTAGCATGCAGTTTCACTGCTTATGCTGTAATTAGCATATATGAAACACAGACTAAGACAGATGTAATCCATTAATAATCTACTCCATTGTAAAAAAGCAAATGTGTAGGTAGCCAAACTGATGTTGAGGAGAGTTGTTACATGTTGAAAAGACTGCATAGAAGCTTTTTGCTTCACAATATATCTTTACAGAGGAGTACTGAACTTATTACCTACATAATGCATATGCTGGACTGTATTTAAGAAAAATGTGAAACAAAGGCATTTACACTTTTATCGGTATGCATTAGTTAGAAGTGTACTAATGGCATGGGCATGTTTGTCAAGCCATTTCAGAGGTACACATGGTTGACAATAAATGAAATTGGAGTGCTGTATGACAAATATGAACAAATGTTTCAGGGATGGGTCCTTTGATAGCACTTTTAGCATTTCAATTTGTTTTGTAAGCAAAATGGGTTATTTTCCAGTTCTTTTGTTGGGGGGGGGGGGGGTGTAAAGATGAGTTACTGTTATGGCACAAACAAGAACGGACTATTCTTTTGGAGGGCAAAGGTGAGTTACTGTTATGGCACAAACAAGGATACATTGCTCTTGTTACTCTCCTTGTTTTGCATCCTGCTTGTTGTTAGCATGTCACTTCTGTAGATTGTTTTATGTTTCTCCAGTGGGTAATACTGACTGGCTACCTTTTCTGATTTATCTGGAAACAGTTATTTTGTAGTTATGTGATAATTATGTGCATTATCATTCTGTTGTCTTTTAGGACACATACAGCTATGTCAGTGAGGCATGTCCAGCCACAGAGAACCCCCCTTCAGTGATGCTGAAAATGACAGAATTGATGATTTGCACCAACATGGTGCATTTCTCCCCAGAAGGGGTCATGGAGATATAGCACAGAGGCTCAGAATGTGGCAGCAGATTGTCACAGATGTCAGTGATATGGGTGGCCACAGCAGAACATATGAACAGTTGCACCATAGGGCCACTGACATGATAACCACCTGCATGGAGTTGAGCAGCTGCAGTTGCCCTTGACCAAACGGTAACCAGGAGATGGCCTGCTAGGGAACCACCTCTTACCCCCAGTGAAGAGTTCCTGGCAAATATAAGAGATCCTGACAGCTCACAGGAGAGTGTACGTGCTAGATGTGGGCACCACACCTTCTGAGACAGCAGACACGTCCCAGTAGAAGCTTCACAGTAGGCTTTGTTATATGAACAGTTGAATGCTGTTGTATAGTAAAACAATTGAAACAAATGTCAATTCTGTGTCACATGTCTTTTTTTGGTGGAGGGTACTGAAGATTGCTACAGTTATAAGCTTAGTTTGGTGTTGTCAGCCACGTTCTTGATGAAATTAGAGTTAATGCACATATAAATGAGTAAATGCATTGCCCCGTATGTTACTGGTAAATGTGATGATGTTGCCCTTAACTCTTGCTTAACTTCTTCCAGGACCACCAGGACTCCAGCGATGTATGCCTCCTGCAGATGGTAAGCCAAATAAATTTATGTTACTACTGCAGACCATTTAAAGAAATATTGTAATGTGTCATCTTAGGTCAGTTTTTTATATTGCTGTACTGTCTGTAATAGTGTGAATGCTGTTAGCTTTTTAGCATATATTGCACCATAGTAATGCAGGTATTTATGTATTCCTATGTTTCTTTCTTTTTATCACAGGTGATCATGACAGTGGGAGTGTGGGCCCTGTGCCACTTGATGTCAGTGTCTCAGCAGACTCTGATGATGATGGTGGCCACACTGAGGTAGAGTCTGCAGGGTGCCTTCACCTGCATTTCCATTGGACACAGCAGTCGTCAGCAAACTTTGTCAGCCACAGACCTTTAGGTTTTGCTTGTACTTCGGAGAAATAGATTCTGAGCAGCAGAGGTCCCAGGACTGATCCCTGTGGAACACCACCAGTTAGGGGTTTGCTGTTGGAGATGGATTCCCCTATTTTGACTGTATGGGTTCTATCACTGAGCCAGTTAGTGACCCACCTAATGATTTAAGGGTCGATACATAGATGGGTGAGTTTGGCAATAATGCCTGAGTGAGGAATAATATCAAAAGCCTTGGCCAAGTCCAGGTAGGCTGTATGCACAGTTTCCCTCTCATCCAGGGTTGTGATGACTGTTTCAACAAGTCCACAAGGTTTATCAGGCACAATCTCACTCTTGACAAATCCAAAATGAGTAGGTTCTAGTGTTTGGAGATTATCTATATCTTTGCTGATAAGGTGCATGATGATTCACTCCATGGCATTGCAGATAAGGCTAGTCAGGCTAGTAGGACTATAGTTTCCAGTGAAAGTGGAAGCACCATCTTTGTGCAAGGGGATAATGCTTGGCCTGGGCAAGTTATACAGTTGATAGCATTATAATTTCAGAAGTCTATAGTGAATGCTTTTGCAGGGGTTGTGAATTCAGAAACTGCAATATGTATAATTATTTTCTAACTTCTCTCTTTAATGATTTATTAGTACAAATGCATGGTACACATCATAAACCACTCCATCATATTCAGATATTTGGATTGTATGATGGCACTGTAGTCTAATATCATCAGAGCAGTAATACAGTATAATGCTGTCTTTTGCATGTACCTCACCAGACACATGCAACAGCTGGAGAGACCACAGAGCTTTTTCATCAAGATAACACAGGGCCTCCAAACCATGCCATGATGTATATGGATAGATTAAAAGATATGTCATTGCAATATGTTTGGTATAGGATGAGGTGAAAGTCCCAGGGTACATTTATGATTTTCCATCCAATTGTCCAAGTTAAGCTTAAACAGGGTCATTGGGGAGCTCACTTTCACTTGAGTAGTGTCAAATAGCCATTTCCTGTTGCAATGGGCCTACCTGGTGATGGAACCATTATCAGTGTTTCTTACCATTTATCTTGACCATTGTTACAAAGGATTAGGGCTAGAATCCAGGACACCAATGAGTTTTTAAACATAATTTTGGAAATGCAGCTTGAACCAGGTTGGACTATGTGTACTTTGGATGTTACATTCTTGTACACTAGTATACCACATTGGGCTGGTTTGACTGCTTTGGAATATTGGTTAGACCATATTCCTTTATACTGTCCTGGTTTTAACACCTTTCTTATTTGTTTAACTGAACATGTGCTGACCAAAAATGTATTTTATTTCAATGGTGACTGTTTTTTACAGTTGAAAGGTACAGCTATGGGTGCATCATTTGCATCTATATATACTGGCCTTTTCATGGGATACTTGGAACAACATATTTATGATAGTGATCATAATTTGTTTTTGGATGAAACTGATATTTGGAGAAGATATCTTGATGACTGCTGGATGGAAGTCAGATGTTGAATATCTTAATGAATTTGTTCAATATCTGAATGAAAATGTGGGGTTTCACTTTACAGTACACCATGATACTGAATGCATTTCATTTTTGATGTCAAAGTAAGTAAGCGGAATGATGGGACTTTGGAAAGTGCTGTTTTTTGAAAACACCCAAATTCTAATACTCTATTGCATGCCTCCAGCTGTCATTCAAGATGTATTACACGGAACATTCCTTAATCTCAATTTCTGAGGTTCGCAGAATTTGCTCTACTAATGATGTATTTTCATCACAATAACATGATCTTATTACCAGATTTTGTCAAAGGGGCTATAATAGATCTCAAATTATTCAAACTAGTGAGTCAGTCTAAACACTAGATAGGACAGATTTGTTGAAATATCATCAAAAAAACCCACCAGGAACAAGAATATCATCAGATTTATTACTAGTTATGGGCGCAACACTTTTGGTTTCATGGACTTAATCCAAAAATATTGGGACATTCTTATGGCCGATGATAGATTACATAACTTCCTTGGTACTGGTAGGCAAAACTTAAACTCACCACGACTGTTATCAGTAAAAGAAGAAAGACTTTATTTTAACAAAGGTAAGCGCTTTCGCGTATCTCCTGATACGCTTCTTCAGACCATGTATACAATGAATGAACTTTCAGAGAATATATAGTGGAGATACATTCAAATTATTCAATTAATTTAGCAATAAAACAATCAACCCTTAAAAGGGAAACGCTTCAAGCAACATGACTATGCATGCTAAAAGCTTCATCTGAGCAGAACACTAGGTAATGCAGAACTTTTTCTATTTATAAAAATTTTATAATTTAAAATTTAAATAAAACATTAATAAAAAGTATGTAAGAAATCTCACTACTTCAAATTAAGGCATATGAAAACTCATATAAAATTCATATAAAATATGCCTGTGAAATCTTAATGCACGTTAAATATACAAACTAAACAGTACAAGATTCTACAGAATTCATAGGTTAAAGTCCCTGGACAAAAAACTTAAATATTTATGCATAATATTCAAACTATTCTATGAACAATCTTCTTATTTACTTTTAAACTATATTGCTATTTATAAAAACAAAGTAATGTATATATATAGAATTTATAAAACATTTTCTAATTATAGGGCTTTGTCTGCAAGAAAAATGTAATACTGTAAATCCATGCTAAAATCAGTTTAAAATCAGGTTCCATGTTATAAATATGTATAAATATATTTAACAATTAGATGAATGATTAAATGAATAGAAATATATGTATAGATAAATAAGTAAATATGGATAAATAAATATACAACTATTCATCTGCGTGTATTCAAAAAAGATCTTAATGAGACATAGGCATTAAGTCCAGGGGGTTAGTGACCTTTTAACCTAAGGATCCATTTCAGTTCCTTCAACTCTAATAAATTCATATAATCACCACCTCTAATGTTCGGTTCTACTATTTGTAATACTCTAAACACAAAGGTATGACCAGGGAAAAGTTGGATATGCTTTGCTAGAGCATTAAGCTCATTTTATTTTTGATGTCATATTGATGGTTATAAATGCGATTTTTCAACTTCCTCTTTGTCAGGCCTACGTAGAACACTGAACATTGTTCACAGGTGGCCAGATATATTATGCCTGTGGTATCACAGGTAGCCTGGAATCTAGGTACAAATGTATAGGAAAGATCTGGATGTATGAATTCTTGTTTTTTAGTTAGATACTTACAATAATTGCAATGGTTGCAAGGAAACGTATCAAAATTATTCCTTAAATGTACTATATCAAGTCTTCCATTATTTGCCTTATCACATAAAAGTCTTTTTAAATTCTTGTTGTTTCTATAGATAAAGTGAGGGTTCTTACCTACTAAATTCAAAGTACTGTCATCTATTAATAAAACTTTCCAGTTATTGGCAATAATTTTCTTAATATTTACACTATCATTGGTGTAAGTAGTCACAAAGCTGACTCTCAGATCTGTGCTTTTTTTATTTCCATTTGCATGAGGAGGAAAAAATGAGTGTTTGTATCTAGTTGCAGTTCTAGGTGTTTCTACTCTATCTAAAACTTGCCTTCTGATATTCTTTACTAACTCTTGATCATAGCCTCTATCTAAAAATATTTTTTCCATTTTGTCAGCCTCTATTAATAGATCCATGTTGTCTTTACAAATCTTAGAGAGTCTAATAAACTGACTTTTAACTATCCCACTGAAAACATGACGTGGGTGCATGCTGTCATAACGTAAAATTGTGTTTCTCCAACATAATTTTCTATGCAATGTTGAAGTCAGTGTACCATCTCTAATATCTAGAGAGACATCTAAAAAACATACCGAGTCAAAAGAAGTTACTGCTGTAAATTTGAGAAAATTTGTCGTGCTTTCAAGATTTTTAAATGAATAGAATTCTTCTGTGGAACCTTCCCAAACGATTAAAATGTCATCTACAAAACGTTTATAGACTAGAACTTTGCTAAAATAAATACTTGTAAAAACATATTCCCTTTCCCAGTGATATAAGACTAGGTTTATGACGATTCGCACAAGGTGCCCATGGCTACCCCAGATACTTGTAAGTATAGGTTGCCTTCAAATGAGAATACATTATTATTTAAAACTAAATCTAATAGATGACATATTAAAATTTCCTGATTCCTGTCCACAGAAGGAAAGACTTGGAGTACTTCTCTTATTGCTTGTATCCCTTGATCATTAGGGATAGAAGTAAAAAGACTTTGAATGTCCATAGACACTAATAAATGTTTACCTTTTATAAGAGGTGTCTCTAATGTATCTAAAGCTGATAATAGCTGATAAGTGTCTTTAAGAATGCTCGGGACCTCATTAACTAAAGGTCTAAGTGTGTCTTCTAAATATACAGAGATATTTTCTGTGACCCACTTTTCACTAGACACAATTGGACGCAAAGGAGGGGGAAGGTACCTTTATGAAGTTTTGGTAAACCCTTGATGATTGGAACAACTGGGCTATCATTAAGTAAAAACTCATAAAGACTAGGTGATAACTGACAACACATAAGTAGATCATATAAGTCGTCTTTGATAGCATTAATGATTCCTGAGAGCTTTCTTTGATCTATCCTTAAATAAGTCGCATCATCATTTAACATGTCTAACATCATGGTTTGATAATTCTCAGAATCAAACAGAGCAATAACTTCCTTGGTCCTAGATGCCAATTTTCTTTTAGAAGAGGCAGGACATTAGAGGGATTTTTGAAATCATTATAAGCATAAGACACAGTATAAAAGTACACTTCAGGGGACATTATAAGGGGGTTTGCTGTTGGGTTGTGTTTCATGTGGCCATTGTACTTTTTGCACATTTGTGACTAAGACAAAGGAATTTACTAGTAAATATCCCTCTAAAATATTCCACATAAATATATATGCCAGTTGTGGGATGGATTGGGTTGTTTATCTAGTCACATGTACATGTTCAGCATTTTATATTGGTCAGACATCGCAACCCTTTAGACTACGGGTATTAGAACATTTAAGTAATATACATAATAAATCTCTGTCTAATGCTTTATATAAGCACACTAATAAACATCCCATTGCACAATTTAAGTTTGTAGTTATTGATAAAGTTTCAGGTAATAGAAACCTGAAAGCTGGCTTGCATAATATTCTTAATCAAAAAGAAAAAAACTTGGATTATTAAATTGGGAGATTTGTTTCCCCCTGGAATGAATGAGCATCTTTAACTTTCTAATTAATTAACTGGATGGGTAAACCCAATCAATTTTATTGGAGTGTGTGTGTATGTATATATATATATATATATATATATGTGTGTGTATATATATATATATATATATATATATATATATATATATATATATATATATATATTCATATTGAATGGTTGTTAGTTATTTTGTTTTGACACACTGAGGAAGCCCATAGGACCAAAACCGGTTTGTTAATTTGATTTTAGTGTAATTTTACACTAAAATGGATTTTGTTCTGCTGTATTATTAAAGGTTATACCAATTCTCTCATAAGGAATGCTGGCCATTTTTTGGAGTTTGACTACAGTGCTGTCATACAATCCTAGCATCTCAATGCAATGGCATGAGTTATGATGTGCACAACATAGGCTTTCAAGAGCAATGGGGACATTTGGTGGTCAAAGTTCAGGCTATCTAAATGTGTTCCCAATGCTTGCATCACTGGGTTTCTGCATAGCAGGACTGTTGCAAATGCTATGATTAACGTGGAACTCCACTTTTCAGATGGGCATCATTACAAACACACATTTCTGCATTTATTTGTATATCGCGTACCTTTGTCACCATTCAGTTGTGTGTGTTAGCTCCTCCTGTACTATGTTGTCACCATTGGTGGCTTCAATGATTACACACAATATGCAGGAATCAGTATACTTGGTAAGTCACAGGCCATATACTTTAGGCTGAACTGTCAAGAAGTATAGTTCAAACAGTGAAGGGCCAAGAACAAATCCCTGGGGTTTGCCAATGGTGATAGCTCTTCTTGTACAGATTGATTCACCAAAATTCATATGATGCATTCTGTCAGTGAGCCAATTGTTTACCCATCAACTGACATAAGATTTAATCCCCAGCTTGGGGGTTTCCTCAATTATACCTGCTAGTTTGATTATGACAAAACCCTAGGCCAGATCACAGTAGGTAGTATGCACTGTCTTACCTTCATCCAGGCCTATCATATGGAATCCATGTGCTGTTACAACATCACCAATCCCCTAAGGCATGATCCAGCACATACACCTTCCTGATATGGTTGGATACACAGTTCAACGCACACTCTACTTGGCCTATGTTCTCATACAATGGTGTACATCAACATGCATCCAGCTGATTTAAGGGGACAGCACCTGATGCATACATGTATAGGGACATCCTGACTCCTTAACTGTGAGATAGACCAACATGTTATTCCAGGTATGTGCAAGACACCTGTGTGAGTTGTTACTGCTACATCAGGTCAAGTACATCTGATAGATGCCCTCAAAAAAGTTAATTGAGGAAATGCATGATGATAACACTATCATCTTGTGAAACCTGTCCAGGTCAAGGCATCTGACATAAATCCACACTGAGGCATTCAATTAACACTGTCATATGTGGCCATGATCAGCTATATCACCAGATGGGTTACTAGTGTATGATATATGTGCCATCTCATTTTAAATCTGTGACTCGACATATCTCAAGTCCAGTGATCATTTCAATGCATCAGCTCTGTCTGCTAGACTCTTTCCTAACCATTAGTTCAGTGATGGACATCACAGACGACATGCACATGCTGTGTCCAAACAGCTGCCTGAAGGAATACAGCTTGTGGGCAATCATTGACTCCAACTGTGATATTAGTATAATACAAACAGTATCAATACATACCAGAGACTGCTGCCGCAGCCATAACAACACCTGCATTGAAGGGAGACACGGAGGGATATGTTGACTCAAGAAACACACACCATTCAAGTATAATGTGGACATCACACCCTATAATCAGACCAATAGATATGTGACCTGTGTCCTGGGGTAGATGGTAAGTGGTATGTCTGCTAGCATGTGGTCACAGTGCTGACTACTCCCTTGAATGTTTGAGTTCAAACCCAGGTTTTATGCGGTTTGCACTACCACACATCTCATATATTTGGCCACCTGTGATTCTTGTTCTTGCTTCTATGTGGGCAAGACCATACAATGGCTAAGGGACAGGGTTTATATACACATTTCTGATATGAGGAAAGGGGATGTCAGGAATGCCCTAGCAAAACATCTGATAGAATATCCTGGCCATCAATTTTCCTTTAGAGTTATACAGTGTTTCTGTAAGAACCTGAGGGGTGGTGATGTCAACAACCACCTGGAGCAGGTAGAAGTGAGGTGGAATCTGAGGATGCAAGCACATAGGTATCCAGGGTTAAACAACTGTGTTAGTATTAAACCTATCTTTAATGGGTGTAAGCTCAAGAGATAACTCACAATGATACACTCTACTTACTATTAGTGATGTCATTCTGGCTCTAATTTGTTGGATTATGATTGGTAGATTTGTATTATATAACGTGATGTTTTTAAACATTATACAGGCTCTGAAGAAGCATATTTTATATGTGAAAGCACTTGTCCTTTTAAACTGTGATTTTATATTGTTCATTTTTATTAAAGTGGTGATTGTTGCCGTGGTTGTCCTGCTGGTTCTTTTTATGATTATTTGGATTTCCTGCTTGGACATTTGGTATACTCTGGTGATTTATTTTTTGGTGTACTCCCTTGAACATAACAGAGCTACTGGGTATGTGATGGACGTGAACATCATAGGCCAGAATAACTTCATGGTTCCCAGCCTTCATCACACCAATAACCATGTACAATGCACCCTTTTTCATGTACCTCCCTACCCATCTTCCAGTGATGTGTAACTGAAATGTACCACCTTTGTCAAAGTGTGCTATCACGCAGCATATTGTCCATACCTAAGTATTCCTTCTGGGGAATATACATGACTGTCTGATGGTGCAGAACAACAACAGGTTCATAGATGTTTACTAGGCCTAGGACTCCATGGGCCTTTTTAAGCCTAGACATGCACCCCAAATCTGTGACTAGTTTTGATACCATTGATAAATGTAAATGAGGGCTTGGAAGATGAAACATTTACAAGCAAGGGCCTGGGAGATGAATCATTTACAGGTTGCCTGTGTCCATTAGAGACATAGGTGCCAAACCAGTGACGAATTTCCTCTTCCCCATCAAATTCTCCAAGTTGCACTTAAATTGAGTTAGGGAGGAACTCTGCTTCACATGGATGGGAAGCCTGTTCCAGAGACAGGGTAGTCTCTGGGATACAATCCTGTCTCACCAGCAGGTACTATTTATATCACAGGCAAGGTTTAAGTGTTTAGAACAGGTAATTCTAGTGCTGTTTGTTTTGTGGATATGCAGGAGGTCGATCAGAGTTGGGTCTGACAATGCCATGTATGCCAGGCATAGATGACCCCTCAAATGCCTTTAGGAGACATATTACAGGGATGGCACCTTGAAGTGGTCTGCACAGGACATTTCAGTTACACCTTGTATTCTTTTAGTGAGGAACCTCTGTAGATGCTCCAATTGTTGGATAGGCATAGATGTTCCCTCAAAAGCCTGTAGGAGACAGAATACAGGGATGGGGCCTTGAGGCAGTCTGCACAGGACATTTTATGTATACCCTGTATTCTTTTAGTGAGGAACCTCTGTAGATGTTCCAGTTGTTGGATATGTCTGTTTAAGTATATACCAAAGGGGGCATTGCACTCAATAATGGGTCTGATAAATGCAAAATACAGTGGAATAATGACTTCATTGGACTTAGAAGCCATACTTTTGTTTATAAGTTGTACAACAGAGAATGATTTCCTCAGTACTGTACACATGTAAGGTCCAAAGTCTAGATTACTGTTGTGTGTTCCTAAGTCCCTGACTACCGCGTCAGCTCTAAGGGGTGTGTTGTCAATTTGATAGTTAACAGGGGTGGATGAATTCCAGAAGGATATGATTATGCATTTCTTGGCATTTAGTTTTAGTCCATGGCTCTGACACCACTTGCTTGTCTGTGTCAGCCCTTCCTAAAGAATATTTGTGTCAGTGTGGGATTCAATGACAGCTCCTAATTTGCAATCATCTGCAAATTTAGTTAGTCAGAGACCATTGAAACTGGCCTTGACTTCAGAGAAGTAAATGCAAAAAAGGAGTGGCATAAGGACTGATCCCTGAGGGACTCCACTTGTGATTGACCTCTTTGTAGAGATGGACTCCCCAATTCTAACTTCCTGGGTCCTGTCTATGAGCCAGTGGCCATCCACTAGGTGACTTACAGGTTTGTACCTAACCTCTTGAATTTGTCAACAATGCCCAAGATTTACCATATCACTACTGTTAATTTCCATGATAATTCTTTCCATGTCTTTACATAATAAGACTAATGGGACATGGTTCTGTAGTCTCCAGGGTCTGTAGATGATCCACCATTGTGCAGAGGGATGACTGTTGCTGTTCTCCATTCATGAAGCACAAAGCATGTTTGAAGTCTACAGTTAAATAGCAATAACAGAGGGCCTGAGAGGTCATGTTTCTTGTTTTTTAGAAGGCATCCTGGGATATTGTTTGAGTCCATTGATGCAGTGTTCTTGGCCTTAGAGTTGTTACACCAAATGCATGTGTGCCACCTGTTCAGCTTATGCACACACTGTATACATAGGTGTTGGACAGCATTAATGGCATGTATATCATTTGTGATAGTGTGTATTTTGCCATTGATATATGCCATGCACACAAGGCAACTAGCCTGTATTGCTCATACTGTCACATACAGGTATACCAGTGACCTCTTAACACCTCCTGCAGACATTACAGTACCAGGACAGTGTGTGTGGTTACCCTCATAGATTGTGGATGTGTCATAATAGTTGTCAAGGGTGTGTGTGTGTGTGTGTGTGTGTGTGTGTGTGTGTGTGTGTGTGTGTGTGTGTGTGTGTGTGTGTGTGTGTGTGTGTGTGCAGGCTCATTTGTTATCAGTTCACATTACATATGTCACAGGCATGGGAGTACTGGTGGTATTATTCTGATGCTGTCCATGATTGTGGTTGGTTCTTGTAATGTTTGCCATAATCCTTTACCTGTGGTCACCTTGCTGGAGACCTCTGCTGAGAGCACACTCTCATTCAGGTATAACAGTTTGCACAGCCTCCCAATATGCACCCTACCCCAGTTGTATGCCAGATCCCAGATAGATGTTCTCTGCATTATTTATGTAAGGATGCTTATCTCATACAGATATCCTCCCCATTGTTATGTCACCTTGTGTGATAATCACATACATTTTCACTATATAGTCCATACTGTACCATATAGATATGTGCTTGGTGTTGCTACTACAACCATCTTCCACTGACATGACCTACTCTGCTGTGCACATGTGAGTTTCACCTGTACTCTTTCTCTGTGTTCATTCCTACAATTCATCTGTGTGCCCCTATTCAATATCCAAACTCCCCTGAGTTATTATTTTACATGGCAGTCCCATATCCTATTACAGACCATTAACATGGCTTCAGTACAGTATACCAGTACAATGGGATATCACAATACTCTGCACTGAGGGACATGGTCCTGTACTGTGTTTGGACCATATACCACATTCATACCTCTCAACTGTCCAGATACTCCCAGGATGTCAAAATGTTTTCCTTATCAAATATGTGGCTTTCTGCCATATCCCTGGCATGATTTCTGGACTGATGTGACTCAGTAATGCATATATTTGAGTGCATACCTCTCAACTGTCCTGATCTGTGCAGAATGTGTAGTTTTTGTCTTATATTTGTGATCTTTTCCTCATAACATTTTTTTTTGCTGACAAATCATTGGCATGTCATTGCAGAGTGCAGTCAGAAATGATGACTGATGTGACATTTGAGTTTCAAACGTCATGCTCTTCAGAACGTTCATGCTAATGTACAAAATATTCTATCAACTTCCTAGGTTTAGAAGTGCAATATAAACATCTGTCCCTATTTCTAGTGCTTTATCCACCCATTTTTATGGCTTTATTTCCACATTTCATTTCTCACTCTAAGAGTTTGAGAGTGTTACATTCTAACACATTCCTATGTGACGTCTATGTCAAATATGTCCCCATTACTGGTTATTTGTTCTCTGATTACATTTGTCTCTGTGCAGATGTATTGCGCTATCAAAATAATAGCTATTTGTTAAGCCCTGGTGATCATTGTGGCACTCCATACAAATCCGTGGACTGTAGCTGCTCTCCTTTAAATGGGATTGCTATCCACATTTGATTAAAAAGGTTTTATAGCCAGCAACACTATTGTGAGCTGTGGAACTTAGCTAAAGTGCACCATGCCTCATTAATATACATTGCACAATGACACGTCTCAAGCACTGTCACGCTAAGACATACACACTGTGTAGGCTATGCGCAACGTCTACATGGAGTTTATTGAATCTCAGGGAATTACTGTTTTGTTACTTAGGTAGTGGGTAGGTTGGTTTTGTGGAGATCATTTGGAGAAGTGATCAGCTTTGCAGAAGAAGACAATTTTTGTGGGACTTGCACCACCAACTACACATTACAATGAAGCAGTAATTCTGGTGATGGCATGCAATGCTTTGATTCAAGACTTGATTAAGCCCTGGATCAATTACTTTTCTAAGAAATCAGAAGAAGAGAAAGAAACAGAAAATAATTCTCCAGTTAAAAAAAGAAAGAAAAGTGCTCAAAAAGGATCTGAGAAAACAATTAATGTGCAGACTGCATTTGTAGAAACTTTTGTAGGTGAAAGTTATTCCTCTGAAATATCTTCTTTCTTGTGCCCTTTAAAGCTTTTCTGCCCTATTTCAACTAGCATTATCCAGGTAAATTCATAAAAGAAACTGAAACACGAGACAGCTACAACCAAGGATTCTCCAGACAGCACAGTTTCTTCCAGTTACATGTATGTTTAACTATATTCTTCCTGTTACTTTCTCTTGATTCATTATGTATATATGCGATTCATTCTACTATATTACTGTAGCTCCAAATTCAGTTTTAACTGCATTGTAAAATCTGGTGTGCATATTGTCCCAGGAAGTAGTTAAACAGATACAAAACACTTGATCATCTAAGTCTCTATCAATTACTACAGTCATTGACTAGCTATATTCACACCCTAGATTACCCTTTAATTCTATACTATCTCAATCTTGGCTCCCTTTTTGCTACTTTATTTTATACCTATTTATGTTTGTTAAACATTTTTTTATAAGAATCAGTTCACACCTCCTCATACAATCTAAACCCTCCGGTTACTAATCAAAGCTACTCCTTCTCCTTGAATTAGACCTCACCATCTAGCTCCTGTCTAAGCATACTCCTCCCTGAATGCATAGTAATTGAATATATATTAAAATTTATAAACAATTCTAAAAAAAAAGATACACTAGTGACAGTTTTAACTTACATCAAATGCTTTCTCACTGATTGTTTTTCTGCCTTTGTTTTTCTACCTTAGTATCATATGAGAGGCCTGGTGCAACTTGCTCTGCACACTCCCTTCCCATACCCTACCCCAAATTCCCACACACCCACCACTACTCCTAACCTTATGCTCACCTTTCCTTCATCTTCCTGTGTAACTCATTAGCTTACTTATAACTCCTCCTTCACCCTAATTTCTTCTTTTTAGCCTCGCTTCTTTAATATACCCCCTCTTTTCAGTCTGTTTATCCTTAACATTATTCTACAAAATATCATAACACTATGTCCAACTTTCTATCTATGTAATTCTCTCCTCCATTTTATGCTACAACCTGCTCCTACAAGCCATATAAAAAAGCTTTTAAACAAGATTAAACCCAATCTCTGACAATAACCTTCCTGCTGAATAAGTCAGGCCAGTCATAGATGATGCAGCTTACTCCATTATTATACTAAACCAATCAAAGAATTTATATATACCAGCACTTTGGAAGATGTTGCATAACATTTCTCTTAATAATGGAGGATATACCCAATTATCAGCCCATTGCTATATTATCTCCCTCTCCAAACTTTTAGAGAAATTTGTTCACAAACAACTTTTTAATCATCTTCTCCAAAATAAGTTACTGACCTCAACCCAACATGGTTTCAGACCATCCTATAGCACTACAACAGCCTTAGTTTCCTTTATAAATACTATCAACAAAGCTACAGACTCTGCCAAATTAGTCTCATCTCTATTTCCAAACATCTCCAAGGCATTTGATACTGTCTCCCACCATAAATACTACAGCAACTCTCCACTCGTGGACTCTCCCCCTCCTCTATTAAATTATTCTCTAGCTATCTTTCCAACAGACAGCAGTCTGTGAAATGGCATGTCTCACTATCACCATACCTAACCAATAATATTGCTGTACCCCAAGGTTCTATTCTTGGTCCTCTCCTTTTCAATGTCCTTAGCAATAATCTTTATATATCATTCTGTCAAGGCTCCCAAACAAAATATGCACATGATTCATCTGTTATCTGTACTTCAAACAACTTGAAGCACCTACAAAAACCTACCGAAACAGCTTTCTTTACTACTGAATCTTGGCTCACAAATTCCCAACTACTACTTAACTATAAATAAAAAACTCCTTCTCTACACTCCTAAAACATATACTCTTGATAAATCAGGTTTTACAATCCATTCTCTAAATAATAAACCTATTGAAGTATTTCCCCATACAAAACGTTTAGGTGTAATAATAGATGACAAACTAAAATTTAAACCTCATATCAAGGCTAACAAAAAAACTCATCAAAACTAGGAATGCTGCACCAGCACAAACACTATTTCAACACATCTACCTAATAAACCCTTGCAAACTCATACTTAATGCCATAACTCCTTTATGGTGCACCAATTTTTATCAACCTAAACACCATCATTAAAACAAAACTTGAATCCTGTTATAATAAAATAGCTATATTTTCAACAAGCAGCTCATACCTGCCTCATCACCACACTTCCCTCCAGTCTCTCAAAGGGCTTGAATTACCACACCAACTCAACTATGTTCAACTTATAACTGTCCAGAAAATCATATACAGACCTACTACTTGTCCGGCACTAAATTCCCTGCTTCTTACCTACTTACACACAAAAGACCCTTAAGATCAGAAAACAAACATCTTCCCTATGGCCATAAGCCTCTATTCATACTGTGGCAAAAGCTTAGAATAACCTACCCGTAGATATCAAAACTTCTAACCTCCTTACCTTCAAACATAAATTAAAGTAGTTCCTGAAGGATTCATGGCACTGTTCATGTACAAATCCAAGGTACAGTATCAAATCATCATTCTTCCAGGCAGACATATTATTACATTCACTTCTTTACTTCGATGTCTATCTTATGCACATACTACCACTCTTATATAACTACATTCTTCCACCCTATTTTCCTCAAACTCCAGCTACACCTCTCTAATTTCACATAATTCTCTTTTCATTCTACTGTACATTCTTCTTCACAACCCCTCTTCCTTTTCTTATAACTAATTTCTTTATTATCTTATATTTCTAATATCATATGACTTCCTAGCTATCTTCTAAACAAACCACTACCTACTCTTCCTCACCTTTGCCCACTAACTACCGACTAACTACCCCTGCCATATTTATATTGCAATCTTATGTCCACATCTACTCTATAGCTTATCTCTCCTATACATATTGTTCTTGTACTGTCTAAGATTTTGTATATTCCTGCTTAAGTTCCTAAATGAAGTGTTCATCTAATCTCACTGTATCTTGTTACTTGAAGTATGATGTTATGATTTGCCTACTTTTATTTCACTGCATATCTTAGTGAAATGTATGTGTGTCAGGCTTTTCTCCCTGGGCCTCTACTGAAAATGGAAACACTGGACCCAGTTGGACTTTCTCAGTAAACAAATGTCAAATAAAAAGGCATTTGGGATCTGTGCCTTTAGCAGCAGTGTATTTTGCAATTAACTTGCAGGTAAGTTTTGCATCACTGTCAAAACCATTGCTCCACTCCCCTATGGGTCCTAGCCTTTTATCAGTGAATAGTGATTTTTTTTTAACTATGTGTGGGGACAACCATGAGTTGGTTGTACCTTAGTGTTAAGAACAAAGTGGCATGACTCCTGTTTTACTTGAAGTCATTAGACTCCTGCAGCTTGTAGTGGAAAACTCTGCTTATAGGTTTCAGTGCTAGTGAATATGTTCAAGACATACATTTTATTTTTTTTAACTTTTGTTTACCAGACAGAGCCCATTTTCAGCCCAGTGAGTAACACTTCAGACACATTTCTTTGGAATGTGGGAAGAAACTGTAGCACCTGGAGGAAACCCATGCGAATACAAGGAGGACATTAAGACTCCATACAGAAGGCACCCCAGCCAAGAATCGAACCGGGGAACTTCTTGTTGTGAGGTGACAATGGTAACCGCTGCAACAATGTGCTGCCCACTTGATAACAGGAGGCTATTTCATGCAGACCCTTCCCTACACATTTGATAAATTTTGGTCTGGCACTTATTTCTTTATGAAATACAAGGCTTAGACTTAATTGGTGCCTAACCATTACAACATTTCTAGTCCAAATCTTGGCTTATGTGCCAGCATCTCAGTTCTATTTTGCAGAGTCTAAATGTTCTCCCTTTGTTTGCCTAGACGTTCTATGGTTTACACCCCCGTCCCAAAGGCATGTATCAGGTGGACTGAGAGCTCTAAAATGTTTATACATATATATATATATATATATATATATATATGTATGTGTGTGTGTGTGTGTGTGTGTGTGTGTGTCTGTGTCTGTCTGTGTGTGTGTGGCATGGAAAAGTGGTCTGGCAATGTACCTCACTGCCCTACTGCCTAGTAAAATCTGGAGATACTAGAGTCTACTCATGAAGTCAATATAGGAGTTATAAAATGTGATATTCTTGTATGGATGCTGCAATATGTAAAGGCTATTCAGATATAAGGAGATTATGTGGTGTGCTTTTTATTTTACAATGAATGCTATTGAAGTGTTATGGATAGGATTCGTGGGTATGGGAGTTGTTAATACCAAACAGGAGGGGATGAGAAGCCTTGTGAGCAGAATTTTTTTCTTAGAGAGAGTGTATTTAAACCACTTGTTTTTATCTTATTTAGGGGGACTTGTTCATAGGTAGGTACTAGGCTATCTGCCCGAGGGCATTTATAAGCCTAGTCAGAGTGTGTCGGCTTTTGCCGCCCCATTGATTAACTGATCTTCTGTCAAGCAGAGCCAATGAAGTGATCCCAGGGATGTATTTTCTGTTACCGATCCACTCATCAAGGTTTCTCTTGAAGAGTGTTAGTAAGGGTCTCTGCCTGATGTAATTTGGAATTTTGTTCCAAAGCACGGGGTGTCTCTGTGACAGGAATCTATCCCTCCAGCATGTTCTATTTATTGTTGTGGTGAGGTTTAGCTCACTAGAGCATGTGGCTCGCAGTGACTTGGATTTCTTTAGGTGGAGCATGTCCATCAATTCTGAGTTGGACATGCCTTTGTAAGTCAGGCAGACATCACCTCTGAGTAAGCGATATGCCACGGAGTACAGCCAGAGTTTTTTCAGTCGGGCTGCGTAGGACATATGTTTGAGGCCAGTAATCCTCTTGGTGAGGTACTTTTCTGGTCTTTCCAGCTGTTGGAAGTGTCTTGAGAGGTCCATTCCAAATGGGGCATTGTACTCTATGATGGGTGTAATGAGTGATGAGTAGAGGGGCACTATAACCTCTTTATTTCTAGATGCAAACCCATTAGTAATTAGATGGACCACATAGAAGGATTTCCTAACTACTTTGGCAATATGATTGTCAAAGGAGAGATTACTATCTACCTGGGTCCCCAGATCTCTTATTACCTCTTCTGTATTAAGGGGGCTGCCACCTATGTGGTAATATGTGGGTGTTTTGTTTTTCCCAAATGGGATGACTATACATTTTTTGGCATTTAGCTTGAGGCCATGCCTTTGACACCAGATGTCCGTCTCAGTAAGGCCCTTTTGGAGGATGTCTGTGTCAGCTGGAGAGTCAATTATGGCTCCCAGTTTGCAGTCATCGGCGAACTTGGCTAGCCATAGTCCTCCTGTGTTTGCCTGTAGTTCTGAGAAGTATATGCTGAACAGTAGGGGTGCCAAGACCGAGCCTTGCGGGACACCACTTGTGACTGGTTTAGAGTCGGACCTGGAGCCTGCTATTCTTACCATGTGAGTTCTGTCTGTAAGCCAGTCGGCAACCCATCTCATGAAGTAGGGGTTTATGTTCAGGCTGGTGAGTTTTTCTGTAATACCTGAGTGGGGAATGGTGTTGAAAGCCTTGGCAAGGTCAAGGTAGGCTGTGTGAACCACCTTTCCCTCATCTATGGCCTTGGTGACTGTCTTGAAAAAGTCAACCAGGTTTAGTAGGCATGATCTGCCCTTAACAAAGCCGAACTGGGTCAGGTCAAGTGTTTGGAGGCGCCCAATGTTTTTGTTAATGAGTTCCATGATGATGCGCTCCATAGCCTTGCAGACCAGGCTATTCAGGCTTATGGGGCAATAGTTACCAGGGTCAATTGTGACCCCTCCTTTGTGGAGAGGAATAACCGTTGCTGTGCACCATTCTATGGGCACGTAGCCTGTGAAGAGGCTGAGGTTGAACAGCGTGTTTAGGTGGAGGGTTAGTTCATTCTGTAGTTCATACAAGACGCAGCCTGGGACACCATCTGGTCCCATTGACTCTGTGTTTTTGGCTTTTGAAAGGGCTGTTTTCACCTGTGCGTCTGTGATTTTTGGGACACTACACTTTTCTGGTATTGTTGTGGGTCCTTTTGGAGGTGAGAGGGGGGTGAAGTTTGCACTGAATCTATCTGCCAGGATGTTGGCAATATCAGTAGGTTCAGTATATTTTGTGTTATTTTGCACTAGTTCAGTGCATATCTGCTAGTTGCCACTTAGATTATTAACATAGCTAAAGAAGGCTTTGTGGTTATCTTTTGAATCCTTGGCTATTTTTCTTTTGAAGTTAGCCTTGGATGATTTCATGAGGGATCTCAGTTTCTTACTGATACTGATCAGGGAAGTCTTTCCTTCTTGAGATTTGCTTTTTTTCTGAACTAGTTTCCTCCTCCTATTGTATAGCCTGTTTATTGCAGGGGTCCACCAAACTGGTTTCCTTCTCTTAGAGGAGTGAGTCTTGGTTTTGTTAGGGATGGCACAATCCATGCATCCTTGTAGGTGCTCATAGTGTGCATTTGAAAAGGTTTCTGCGTCTTGGGCAGCGTTATCCTTTAGCGTGGGGGCTGTGAAACTTACCACCTCTCTCTTAAGTAAGGTGAAGTTTGCTTTAGAGAAGTTTTTTTACTGTGGTTTCCATAGTTGGGGGTGGTGGTGGGGTGTGGACATCCAGAGTGATTAGTTTATGGTTGATCTAACCAGTGACAGGTTGTCCTCCGGTGTGGAACACCTGTTGCCCATGTTGGTGATGACCAGGTCCAATATGTTTTCACCTCTGGTAGGGGAGTTTACCACCTGATCCAGGGCATTTGAGTTGATGAATTCCAGGATGCGCTGGGCCTGGGAATTTGTACTAGAGTAGTTTTCCCAGTGAATGGTAGGGTAATAGAAATTGCCCAATATCAAGGTGATCGGTAGGACCTTCATGTTTTCCAGTGTCTCCAGAAAGGTGGAGTGGTGGTGCTGGGTCATGGATGGTGATCTGTAGCAAGCCACAATTTGCATTGCAGATTTGCGCGATGTTAGTTGCACATGGATGATCTCAGAGGTATCATGCTGCACCACTAACCTGGAGGTGTAGGTATCCTTGATGAATATGGATACACCCCCTCCTTTTGTGTTTCGGTATGTGCTCTGTGGCCGAAACGTGTAGTATGAGTTGTAGCCCGGTAGTGCTGGGGTGCTCTCTGGAGCCTTGAACCAGGTTTCAGTTACTGCACAGATGTCGACTTTCTCCATACTGAGGAGTGCTTCGAGCATGTGCATTTTGAGATTTTAAACTCCTGGCGTTGAGTAGCATAACCCTCAGTTTTTTGTTAATTGTGCTGTTTACGGAGTTTTTGCTATGCTTGTTATACATGTTATGTTTTTGCTGTAAGAAATAAGGTGTGAGTGGAAATTGCTTTTAGAATAATATGGCATCAGGACTAAACCTCATAATGAAGAGAATGTGGCATAGCAGAAAAGAAAAAGGTTTGAGGTTAATAAACCAAGTATTATATATGCCTTCATTATGAATGTATTAGGCATTAATGACGGTAGTAGATGGGGAAATACTGTGACATGAAGACTGTTATGAAGAAATAAGAAGAACAAATAGGAAAATGAAAAAGAAAGAATTCATTGTTGAGGAACATGTAGGCAAGTTTATAAAATGCTTATTATGAAAAGCAGAAAGGGAACGTTTACCAGGAAAAAAGGCACAACAGCATGAGCAGCTAATAGAAAATTATTATCATGACAGTAGATAGGGTTAAAAAGGAGAAAAAGAAATTTTAATGGAGAAAAGAAATGAAATGTTAGAATAAGTATAAGAATAAAGGGATTTGGTATAGGCAGTCATTCTGAAGAAACTCCCTATTAAAAAGCCGATGATGTATAAACTGCAGCTTGAAAGAAAGTGTCATGCTTGTGGGAAAACTGTCGAACACTTGTTATAATGCTGTGGTTGGGCAAAGCAAGGTATGAAACTGTACAAAAGCAATTTGGAATAAGGGAGAGATGGAAAAAAATGTTGAGCATGGCCTTGTGTGGAAAATGAACAGAACAGGTGAGTAATGAAGAAAAGGATGAAATGGATGAAATCATTTTTTCATGTGTATAGCATAAGTAGAAACATTTAAAGAAACATTATTTAATGAGAAATGTAATTTAAATACTTTTTGGCAAAGATTACATTTTAGTTTTGGAAATGAAGGTGTGGAAGTTTAATAAAATGAATGAAACTGTTCAGTGAGAAAATGTAGAATGTTGATATATAAATATAATTATTTTTTACGTTAAGGACTTTTTAGTTATCACTTACCAAGAGGGACTGCATTGGTTCAACAAAGCTTTAATAAGTAGGTCTTTCTTAATCTGATCTAGCACTGTAAATTTAAACACATGTAAGGGGTGGTCTAAAAATGTGCCTGTAAAGGGCATGTATAGTTTTGCATTTTTACATTTCAAGCAGGTGTTTTTATATTCTTTCTTTAAACTTCCTAGAGATTTTCCCAACATAAAAAGCTGCACAATCCTGGCAACTAGACAGAGAAACAACTTGGGGTGAGTCACAGTTAAAATACCTGTGATGCTGTATTTGATACCTCTAATAACCACACTTTCACATACTAGGATATGTTTACAATAAGAACTACCATCACACTTAGCCATCCCCACTTTTTTCCATGTTCTCTTCTTGTATATTTTTTCCTCCAAAAGTGCTCTAAAAGGTCTGTTCCTCAGAACATTCATGATTTTATAATCTGAGGAGAAAATATACCTGCTGTTCTTAATGTCAGCACTATCTATAGAAACAACAGTAATAAAGGTCATGATGTAATTACTGTGTACCATTCCCTCCCCACAAATTGTAGGCATAGTAGGTAAAATATGAATATCTATGTCCCCTTCATACAAATTATTCTCAACTAGATCTGGTAAATAGGGGGTATATACACCCTTAAAATGCTTTAAAAGTACCTCCTTTTTAATTTATGTGAGAACGTTGGAAGGGTAATCACATTTACTAAACATATTTAACAAAATGTCAGATTCCCAAACAAATACTTCATTCTTAGTGATCATCCTCTTTAACTTCATCAGTTACCCCTTGACTACCACTCTCTTTTGATGCTTACTTAGGCTGCCATCTGGTAAGGTGAAGATATGCATTGAAAAACATTGTTTTCCTATATAGGTTGGAACTAAGACATTTGTGAATCTTATTCTTTCACAGTATTACATCTAAAAAAGAAACAAACAAAACCAAAAAAGCCGTTGAGTAGAATGCAATACTAATTTCCAGTTCAACACGAAAGTGACACCATCCACGTACTTGAACGCTTTTATTAAACAAAAATCACATGCGTTTTCGTCCCTTACTATAGGACTTCATCAGATAAAATAACCTAAAAACTTTCAGCTTTTTATAATGTAATTACCATCAATTAACCTATAAAATGCCATCTCTTTATTTCAAATAAACCAGTAGATTTACTTTCTTGTCTCATTAATATTAAAACCAATTCCAAAAAAGGAAACTCATGTGTATACTATACTATAAAACAAATATAGCAAGTTAAATATTAGATTTTCATGTGAATAACTTAACATTATATAAAAATCATAGGGAAAGTTCATTCATTTAAAGTATAATCATAAAATATACGCTGAAGAGACTTATGTGCAAAATTCTACAAAAACATGGATGTAAAGCTCCCTCTAGTGTCCAAAACCTGTATAACCTATTAATTCAAACTTTTGTTTTCCTTTTCTTAAATACATTATTCCATATAACCATTTATTAATATATAAAAAATTTTTAAAACATCTAATAAATATAATTATAAATGTTTGAATTAATTTTTATATATGTTAAGTTATTCACATGAAAATCTAATATTTAACTTGCTATATTTGTTTTATAGTATAGTATACACATGAGTTTCCTTTTTTGGAATTGGACAAGAAAGGAAATCTACCGGTTTATTTGAAATAAAGAGATGGCATTTTATAGGTTAATTGATGGTAATTACAATATAAAAAGCTGAAAGTTTTTAGGTTATTTTATCTGATGAAGTCCTATAGTAAGGGACGAAAACGCATGTGATTTTTGTTTAATAAAAGCGTTCAAGTACGTGGATGGTGTCACTTTCGTGTTGAACTGGAAATCAGTATTGCATTCTACTCAATGGCTTTTTTGGTTTTGTTTGTTTGGTTTATATTGAAAAGCCACACTATTTCCGTTTATTAGTGACATCTAAAAAAGAAATACATTCAGCATAATAAACAAATGAAAATGTTAAAAATCAGTTGAACTATTTATATATTCCATAAATTCTTTTAACCGGTCTTCCTTATCCATTGGTGTAATAAGATCAACAACCAATGTAAATACTATTTAGCAAATTTTATACTCCCATTGCACCATCACCAAATTTGCAAAACTGGAGGCACAGGCCGCCCCCACACTGCCACACCAGTCACTTGTCTAAACAATTGCCCTTCAAAAAATAGGAAATTGTTAGTTAATACAATTTCCATAAAGCTTGTGACCATGTTAACTTTATCTGTCTCTATCAAATTAATATCAAACAAGACTTTCTCAAACCATTTCAACCACATGTCATGGGGGTATAACAGATTATAAGTTATTGTCATCGATAGCAACAACAAAAAAAATCCCATCATATGCAACAGTATTAATTTTACACAAAAATGCCATGAGTCACAATAAATTTGTAATATTTGACTAATAGAATCCTTTAACTGGTCGTCCAGAAATGTTGCTATATAATGTGTTTTGGAACTGTTAGCATCAACAATAGGTCTAAGGGGGGGTTGGTCATACACTTATGAATTTCAATCCCAAAGATTCCAGCAATGACCAATTGCTGTTTTCTATAACTATATAGTCATCATGACTAATTTGCCCCTACATAAGCATGTCAAATAATGTCATATCAATCTTGGCATAAGCTATATTCAGCTCATTGCATGAAACTTTGACATATGTTTCACTTAACAGGGCATTCGTTCTATTGTTATAATCAACAGTATTCATGATGATCAACCCACATCCTTTAGCTGGTTTCGTTACTCTCAGTTCCTTGTCGTGACATACTTCTTTCAACAACATGTCTTCATACTAGTTAAATTAAACATATGAACACTAGGTGGCTTAGCTAATACCCTCCTAACATCTTGTTCACATAATTTTTCATATAAAAGAATTATATGTTTTAGAGGAGTGTTGACTGTACAAGAATTGTGCAAAAAATCATTATTAAAAACATTCAACTCACTATTGCTAAGCCATAAAGCCAAGTTCAGTTTTCTTGTAAACAGTTTTAAGTCTATGATAGTCGTAGGTAAACTCACCCTTCTGGCAGGCACAATACTTAATCCTTTGGAAAGTAAATCAGCATGTTCAACATCCAAGCATTTATCTGAAAAGTTATACAAAGTAAAGTCTTTGAAAGAGTTAGTTACCAAATGGGGAAACCCCATATTACTGTCCTCTAACTCAGAAGTCAACAGCGCCAATTGCTGTAGTTGTTGCTTTGTGTTCTTTCTGGTCTGGCCCCCTGGTGCACAAATTCTCGCTCTGCTTCTGATTTTTGGAGTTGGCCTGTGCTTCCCTTTTTTGAATTCTTTCTGAATGCTGAATCTAAAGGGACTGCACTGCCAGATGTATTATTTATAACTTCCTCATTCACCACCTCCTGCAGCCTTCCAGTTGGCTGCTGCCAGTTTCCATTCTTTCTTTATAAAGACTATTTGCATATATCCCATGGGCCTCTGTTACAGGTAGTTTAAGGTTTCAAGCACTGAAAACTCTAGCTTGGCTAGAGTTTCTTTTCTTGTAGTTAAGTACTATCAAGAAAGCGAGAGCAAAGAAGGTGCTTGCAGTCTAGAAGAAAATGATGGAAGAAAATGATCTAAGGGAAGAGCTGCTTTAGTTAATTGAGACAGATGTTCATTTTAAGATCGACACATGAAACAGATTACAGAAAGTAGATAATACCTAAAATGTTAAAAGTTGGGTAAAACAAATGAATACAGTAATTAAGACTATTACTATGCAACTAAATTAACAAAAGATAAAGCCTTACACAAAAATATTGAGCAATAAGGAAAATGAAGGTAAGAAATAAAATACCACTATGGAAGCATCAAATAAAGAAAGTTATAAAGCAGTTAAGAAGTATCACAGAACAGATCAAAAGAAATACTTAAAAAGACTGATGTGGCAAAAGCAATGCACAGTATCGAAACAAAACACAATCTATCATACACTATTGCAAATAATAAATTAAAAATGTCAACAGAGGCAGAAAAATGTAGAAGTTATGCAGATAAATATAGGCTATGGTTACAATTTGGCTCCCCCCAAAAAACTTGTTTAACGACTTCTCATCTACTTTTTGTGGATGACTTAAAACTATATAGTTCATCATATGAGGAATTGAAAGCACAACTGCAAGTGGTTAAAACTTTTTCAGATGGTATAAGAATAACATTTGGTCTTGATAGATGTGCAAAACCAAAGTTTAAAGCAGGAAAGCTGCAGTACTAAGAAAATATCAGTCCGGGACAGGAATGTGATATAAAGGAACTTGAGCAGGAGAAAGTGTATAAATATTTGGGCATTGATGAAAGATCAGTAATAAAACAAAAGAAAATGCAAATACAACTCAGTAAGGAATACTTAAGAAAACTAAATCTAATACTAAAAAATGCCTTGACATTTAGGAATAAAGTCCAAGCTATTAACTGATTTGATCTTGTTGTTCTAACATACAGTTTTGGGGTGACTGACAGTCCCCAAAAGGTATTGGATCAGTTGGACAGGAAAACAAGATAATTGCTTCTTGTTTATGAAATGATATAGAAAAATCAGTGTATACCAACATTACATATTCCTCCTACTGAATGAGGTATGGGCCTCCTCAAAATGGATTACATGCATAGATCTGCAGTCATGAGACTGCATACATATCTGCTGAGCACAACAGATCCAAACATAGTGAAAGTTTTATAACATAAGTAGAAGAAATCTAAGATGACTTCTCTGCTTGGTTTAGAAGTATTTTCGTATGAAGCAGGAAATGAAATCAAACTGGAAGTAGACAAAAGATCAGGCAGCAAATGAATGTGCCAAAAAATGAAAGAATATAAGGAAAAGGATCAGATGAGATAGAAAGAAATGTGGAAAAGGCATAAATATAGTGGCAAGTATAGAGATTTCTTGGAGCAACGTCCTGTTGATCAGAATTTGGCACAGGAATGGCTAAAGAGTAGTGAACTGAAACCAAAAGATGAAAGGTTAATAATGGCGACTCAGGATTCTGGACTACATACATTTTGGTTTATGAAGTCAACTGAGCATGTGGGAGAAACAGACAAATGTAGGTTTGGTAAAAAAGAACTGGAAACCATCACAATTCTTGTTGCTGGATGTGATATACTCATGGCAGGGGGCCTGTATACTGAAAGGCACAATAATGAGGCAAGGCTGTTACACTGGAGATTGTGCAAACATTACAGTATTGAAATAGTTGAGAAGCACTGGTAACATGAACCACAAAGTATTGTAGAGAATAATGAAGTTTATATCTCATAGGATCACCCATAGGATCACCCATTACTAACAATTCAAAAAATTGATGCAAGAAAACCATATAAAGTCCAGGAAAAAAGACAAAAAAAGCATTGATTATTGAAATTGCCACATCCAGTGATTACAGTGTCTTAAGTGCAGAGAGATGGAAAGTCATAAAATTGCAGGTAAAAATGAGTGCAATCTGGGAGAAAAATATCTAGACCATTCCAATATCAGTAGGAGAAATTGGTCTAATAAAAAAAAAAAAGGAATTTACTGTCATATTTAGATATGGTATCAATACATGTAACTCTGAACAAATTGCAGGAAGAATCCATTCTGGGTACATTTCAGGTGCTGTGAAGATCATTTTTAGTTGTCATCAAAGATTAAAACAATGCCAATTTCATGAATTTAATCATACCCTGACTTAGGAATGGGGTCCATTCATTTCATGGTATTAAAAATGCAAAAGACTTTGGAGAAATTAAACACAGACAAGAAAACATGCTACAAGACAATAGTATATTTCCAAACTGAAATTTTCTGCCTTGTGTCCTTCCTATCAGCCGTCCAAAAATCCATTCCTCTACCTTTGGAACTGAATTATGTACTGAAAATGTTAGCCTTTCCTCCTTTTAAACCAGTCTTTTCCACTTCTTTAACATTTTGTACTTGGAAGGCAGTCTTGCTAGTGTCTTTGACATTTAATAAGTGTCAGAGTTACAGGCTCTTATGTGCATTCACCTTTTTTAGATTTTTTATAAGGAGAAGGGTTACCCTTAGGACTAATTCTTCTCTGATGACTAAGCAAACCTCTCAACCTCATAGCACAAGAATTGTGGACAAGGCCAAAATTAATGGGGGAACAAAGGCCCACAAATAGGGACAAATTTTAAGTATTGCTCATATAAACTTAGAAAGTTTCTAGAATAAAAAGTTTTGTTTTACCGTGCATTTTCTGAAGGATATGAAGTCTGAAATTTGAAAAGTTGTCATTATTTAGTGAATTCAGTACTCGCTGATTTAACAGAAAACTTCATATTTTATGAGGAACTGACCAAAAATATGTGACAAAAATCTGGACATTCTGTGAAAATCTGGACAGTTGAAACCTATGATGTGAGAGTGTTCAATCTCGCCGTTTGTTCTTACACACGGGTTCAGAGCCGATCCTCGGCTCCGAGTCGGCCGCATCGCAAAGCTCTGCATCTCAGAGAAGCTCGAGACCAGACTATATCCCACAATCCTCCCTGCCATTACTCAGATCTAGTTTGCCGCTGCAACAGATCGGCTCGAGGAGAGCTCGGACCAGAGGAGAATTTGATAACTTTTTGCTTTTTTCAGATAAGCTACTTCTTTTTTTGTAAAAATAAGTTTCTAAGAGTTAGTATAGTATAGGGGTGTGTGTGTGTGTTATTATTATTATAATATTGCTCAATATTATTCTTAAGGCACCTTTTGTGGCCTACTCTTTTCTCTTGGTGCGGCCTTTTTTTTGAGTGTTCTTTTACACTTATATAGATATTCACTTTATATATATAGATATATATATATATAAGTTAGTTAATTAGTTATTGGTAGTCTTTTTCTTGTTATTAAACCTAGTAAAGTGTCATTACTTCTACTACAGTCATGTCGGAGAAAGCTAAATCCGGCTTTAAAAGATGTCAGTGTAGGCAGAAAATGTCTATCACTGACAACCACGCATCCTGCGTTTACTGTCTTGGCCCTTTCCACCTGCAAGAGGATTGCTCTATATGTCATTCCTTTAGCGGGAGGGTCATGACAGATAGACGCAGGAAGCTTATAGATAGAGGGTTGCTTAAGCCTGCCTTTCAAGAGGCTTTAGACAAATTGGATCAAGCTTCTAAGTCCTCGAAGGGGTCGAAGATGTCGGAGCCCATGTCATCGGCTCCGAGTTCATCTTCGAAGGTTCGTTCGCCAGTTCCACAGACCTTGGGGCTGAGCGTCGAATGTTTATCTTTCACTGAGCCCCAGATCTTGGAACCGGTGTCGGAGCTGCCGCCACCGTCCATTCTTCGGTCGGTGCCATCTTCGGCCCCTTCGACCCATTCTTCCAGACCATTATCTGAGACAGATGTGGGTCATGTCATGCAGAAACTCATGGAAAACACGGCCCTTTCCAAGTTGATTGCAGTTTCCTCCCAATTGGTGTCGAAACTAGAAGGCCTCCCCATGTATCCAACAGGTCCTCCTTCGAGACCCATCCAGTTCTCGGAGCCGGGAGAGGATGAGCTGATGATAGTGGAGCCCTCGGTGCCGAAACCGTCCATTGCACGATCGACACCATTGACTTCGACTCCTTCAGAACCATAGGTGAGTCGCAGAGCCGACGGTCTCTCCTCGGTTCCAGGACCGAGAGTCGTACCGAACTTTCGGTGCCGACTCTCCCTCTCAGGGCCTCGGCGCAGATTGGCTCAGCTCTGTCCTTGGGGTCGGAGCCCACGGCCCCCATGTCTGTGATCCTCCCGTGTTCTTCAGAACCGGAGGAATCCTCAGCCCGGGGTTCCGGGGCTTTTGACCTTATGAGGAAGGTATTGTCTGCACAGACAACCACTTCATCAGAGGCGTCTTCTCCTTCCCCTAAAGGGCCACTTTCTATTTCTGCCCCCATGACCAATCCAAAGCGTAGAGCCCCATTGTCTCTGCCACCCCCAGAGGGTTCCCCCTGTTCCTTGGAGGCCTCACCAGAAGCCCCCTCTGATGAGGTCCTGAGGAAAAGGTTGTGCAAGAGGAGGCACATAGATTCCCCACAGGAATCTCTAACGTCTAACACCGACTTGGATGAGGCAGAGGAGTCCCCAAAATCCCCCTCTGAGGATGTGTCATTTGCGGACATCCTGGAGATCTTGAAACAGAGGGGTGATTTGCAGTCCCTAGCCCCCACTGAGGATGAGTCGGTGCTGCTGAAGGCTTTTGGGGCTCAACCTTCTACCTCCTGGGTGACTCCGTCCTTCGATGAATTAATGGAACTGATTGCTCGAAGGGCGTGGGAGTCACCTGACACAGTGGAACCAGTCCCTCGAAAACCAAGCAAATTTATCACCACCCCCAGGACAAGACTTATCTCACCAAGTGAGTTCCGGTCGAGACTATGGTGGTGGCGGCAGCCACGAAAAAGGAGAAGTCTGAGTCTTCCTCATCTGTTCATTCTCCTAATAAGGATTCTAGAACTATGGACAGATACGGGAAGCGCGTTTTTAGTTCAGCGACTTTTTCCATGCGTTCGCTAAACTATTTGACACATTTCACACGTCTGCAGAGGGATCTCATCAAGGAGCTGACAGATACCCTCCAGGGTAACACAGATGCTGCTGTTTCAGATAAGGTAACAGCACAACTTAACACCCTTACCTCCATAGCAAACTCATCCATGAGGCTCATCTCGTATGTGGCCGAAGGATCGAGTAGAGCTGCAGCTTCAGCGATTGCTCTTCGAAGACAATCCTGGATGCGGCTGTGCTCCTTTGCGGAAGCCTTCAAGTCTTCCTTTGCCAACACCCCCTTTGATGGTGCCACACTCTTCGGGCCCAAGGTGAAGGAGACTCTGACTCGGTGTGAGCAAGAGGGAAAGACCCTGTCTGCTGTCGGGGTCCATTTTTCTGCTCCAACTAGACCGTACCCCAAAGGGCAACGAGGTGGGAAAATGTGGTTCTGCAAGACTCAGGGATCTTTCCAAGCCACACAGAGTGATGCCCCCTCCAGAGGCAGAGGGGGGGTAGAAATGGAAGACGCCGCCCCAGCGGCAGAGGGGGTCCGCATAACCAAGGCGACAGGGATACCGTCCCTGGGAAGCCTTTCCAGCACTCCTGAATGGAGGCCAGGCTGTCCTGCTCTGGAGGCAGTCAGGGGTCGCTTGGCTTTATACCCACAGGCCTGGCTAAATATTACTTCGGATTCCTGGGTAAAAAGCATTATAACCAGAGGATACAAAATCCCCTCCATATCAACTCCACCTCAACAAAGAAGGTTTCCAGATGTGCCACCCCTTCTGCGAAGCCCAGCAGCAATAGAAATTTCAAAGCTGCTCAAAAACAGAGTCATCCAACCAGTCCCGGTGGACCAAAGAGGATCTGGAACTTACTCCAGGTTCTTTTTAGTTCCAAAAAAAGAAGGGACTGGAGACCGATTTTAGATCTCAGCAATCTCAACACCTTCGTGAAGAAGGAAAAGTTCCGGATGGACACGCTTCAATCGATCCTTCCATTTTTACATTTGGCCAGACCATCCAGAGATCACCTGCGCTTCCGGCTGGGAGCCAGTCATTTTCAGTTTCGAGCTCTGCCCTTTGGACTCACCTCAGCCCCCAGGGTATTCACCAAATGCATGGCAGTAGTTGCGTCTCACTTGAGACGACAAGGATTCCAGGTGTTTCCCTATCTGGACGACTGGCTCCTCACCACTACCACCGAGCGTCGCCTCATACAAGTCAGAGACTACACAGTTGACCTTTGTTCCCACCTAGGGATTTCGATAAACTTTGAAAAGTCTTGCTTATCGCCCTCACAGTATATTTCTTTCATCAGAGCAGACCTAGATACACGATTAACACTGCTAAAGTTCCCTCCAATAAGGGCGTCAACCCTCAAACAACAGGTTGTTCTTCTACTACAGAGCAAGAAAGCCCCGACCAAACTGGTGTTGAAAATTTTGGGACTAATGGCAGCGTCCCTGATCGCAGTTCCTATGGGAAGATTACACATGAGGATCCTCCAATGGCTGCTTTTCGCGCAGTGGTTGTTCCAGCACTTACCCCTAGCGCACGAGATTCTGATAACAGACTCTTGCAGATGAGATCTCTCATGGTGGGTGTACAGTCAGGATCTCACTATGGGTCGTTTGTTTGTTCTACCCAGTCCGACGGCCACAATAACCACGGACGCTTCTCTGATAGGGTGGGGAGTTCTATTTCAGGGAAGAACAGTCCAAGGAGAATGGTCCAACATGGAGTACAGCCTGCACATAAATGTTCTGGAGCTGAGGGCGGTGTTCCTGGCATTGCAACACTTCCAAGCCCTCTTACCTCTAGGAATGGTAGCAGTTCAGACGGACAACATGTCTGTGGTCTGGTACATAAACAAGCAAGGGGGAACCAGGTCTTACCCGTTATGCAGAGAGGCCATGAGAATTTGGCAATGGGCAGAGTCCACGGGTCGTTTTCTGATAGCAACGCACATTGTGGGGTCATCCAACGTCATTGCGGACAGGTTGAGCAGAGCCATCCTGTTACCTCACGAGTGGTCCCTCAATCCACAGATGACGGAAAAGATCTTCGCAGATGGGGCCAGCCTTGCTGCAATCTATTTGCTTCCCCGTTAAATGCAAAATGCAGAAGCTACTTTGCTCTTCTACCCCCTCTGGGGGATGTCCCCAGGGACGCACTGATACACGATTGGCCCCCGGGTCTCCTATATGCATTCCCACCTACTCCCTTGATTCCCAGATTTCTACAGAAAGCCAGGAACCTGGAAAGGGCAATAATACTCATAGCCCCATTCTGGCCTCAGCAGATATGGTTCCCCTTTCTTCGAGCCCATCAAACAGAGGAACCGTGGATTCTGGATCCAGTACCAGATCTCCTGACCCATTCGTCGGGAGTTCCTCACCTGTCTCTTCAGTCCCTCAAACTAGCAGCTTGGCTGCTTCGCTTCCCTGCCTAGCCAGGTCTGATCTACTTTCTCCGGCAGTTCAACACATTCCGGTTGCTTCTCATAAGGCTTCCACTACAAAACTCTACAGGAGTAAATGGAAACGCTTTGTATACTGGGCGTCTAGCCAACACTTAGATCCCCTGGTAGCTCCTCTACATAAAGTATTGGAATTTTTATCTATCCTCTTTCACAAAGGAGCCTCTACTTCCACACTAAGAGTACAGTTGGCGGCCATATTGAACTTCCATATTGGTGAGGATGGTTCTCCCATTATGTCTCACAGACTTTGTAAGGCTTTTATGAAAGGAACCTTCCATCTTCGGCCACCCGTCAGGAAGCCTTTCTTTCCATGGAGGTTAAATTTGTTACTGTCACAACTCATGTTGCCACCCTTCGAACCTGCTTCATCCTGCCTCCTAAAGTTCTTATCGTGGAAGACACTTTTCCTCGTAGCTGTTACTTCAGCTCGAAGAGTTTCAGAGCTGCAAGCATTATCGGTCAGACCACCTTACTTGATTTTCCATCCAGATAGAGTCTCTTTACGTACAAATCCATCTTTCCTTCCAAAGGTATGTTCCGTCACAAATATTAACCAATCCATAGAACTCCCTACCTTCTTCGAGAACCATACTAACAAGTTGGAGTATATGCTGCACAAGTTGGATGTTCACAGGCAGTTAAGATTTTATTTGGATAGGACTAAAAGTTACAGGAAGACAGATCAGCTCTTTGTCACATTTGCAGACAATAAAAAGGGCATGGCAATTACAAAATGTACATTATCTAAATGGCTTGCTGATTGTATAGCCTTTGTATACTCTAAGTCAAATCAGTCCTTACCTACCAAACCTAAGGCCCATTCTACCAGACCTGTTTCCACTTCCTTGGCTCATGCAGCTCGCTTGCCTTTGGACACGATTTGTGCAGCAGCCACATGGTCTAAGCCACATACTTTCATCACTCATTATAGAGTTGACAAAGCCTCCAAAGACAGGACATCTTTTGGTTCCACTGTGCTTAGGAACATTCTTCCATGAGTCACTCTGGGTGATGGAGCTAGGGACGCTACCCGTGTGTAAGAACAAATGGCGAGATTGAACACTCTCACATAAAGAAGTTATGTCCTTACCATAACGTTCCATGTGGAGTGTTCATCTCGCCTTTGTTCTTACATTCCCCCCCCCCATGTGTTTTGGAAGAACGGATAGGACTAGATTCCGATTGAAATGTCTTAACCCCTTCCGGGGTATATGGTCCTGTGTCTCATGGGGTATATGCTACTACCCTTAGTTATTTACTATGGTGAGAGAGTGTCTCTGGATGCCTGAGAGAGTGTGTAGTTCTTGCACCTGAGGTATTGGGTTATCGGTCTGGTTTATTTGCAAACTAGATCTGAGTAATGGCAGGGAGGATTGCGGGATATAGTCTGGTCTCGAGCTTCTCTGAGATGCAGAGCTTTGCGATGCGGCCGACTCGGAGCCGAGGATCCCGTGTGTAAGAACAAAGGTGAGATGAACACTCCACATGGAACGTTATGGTAAGTTCATAACTTCTTTTTAAGGTAGTTGAAATGTCATTAAACCAGTCTGTTCATCTTTCTACATTTTCCCTAATGCTTAGAATGGATGGGGGGGGTTTCATTTGCTTGATGTTCACAGAAAGCAAAGGTTCGGTTTGAACAAAATAAAGGAAACCAGAAAATCTGACCAATCATTTGTTTCCTCCGAAGGAAAAAAAATGAGTGTTCCTGTCTCAGAACAAGCCACCTCCAAGTGGATTTCTCTTGCTATAGCCTTATGGTACACTTTCTATAGAAAATCTCTGTAAAGTCAGGTCAAAGTTCATTATTCTACAGCTGTTCCCTCTTCAGTGGCCCTGTCAAGGGTTTAGATTCATCCATACCCCTCAATCTCTTACATCAAGAAATCTGGAGAAAAGCACAAATAATTTGGGAACAAAGGCCCAAAAAATATGGACACTTTTTAAAAATTGCTCTTACAAATTTAGAAAGTTGATAGAATAACAGGTTTTGCATTAGCATGAATTTCCTGAAGGATATGAAGTCCGAAACTTAAATGTGTGCAATTATATTCTGACTTCAGTCCTCAATGATTTGCCAGTGATTTGTCAAAAACCACAATTTTATGAGAAACAGACCAAAAATATGAGGCGAAATCTGGACATTCTGCGAAAATCAGGACAGTTGAGAGGTATGGATTCAATAACTATTTTGGAATTTGCCACTTGGTCTTACTTCTGCACCTGTATTAAGCATTGCAAGAGAGATACTTTTTCAAGAGCCGTAATTTTTGCCAGATCCATTATTCAAGGAAACAATACAGCAGAACTGATCTAATGAAGGACATAGTACAGTTGTGTAAGAACCTACCATAACAGTAGATGTCTGACTAGATCTCTTTTGCAGTATATGCACCCTCACTCCTTTCCTCCCATTTCTTTCTTTTTTTTTCTTTTATTTGGGGAAGGTGAACCTATTATTTGTTTTTCCCTCTCTATCATTGTGCATCTGAGAGTCTTTTTCCTAGACCATACACCTTGGACACCTTTTTCTGAGGCTGTCCACAAATCCACCTGTATCATCACTTCCTCAAATAACACTATTATCAAACCTGAAGCTCACACTAAACTGTTAGGTGTAATCATTGACGATGAATTCAAATTCAATATGCATATACTTCAAAGTATAAAAAAGACACACAAGAAACTGGGTTTACTTTACCATAACAAAAAATTCCTAACACCAAACGCAAGACTCTCCCTTGCCCAAGCCTTTCTCCTACCCTCCCTCACTTATAACATTCAAACTACAACCTTAAATAAACACTAACAAACGTACCATAAGATAGCTAGATTTGTCACGAACACCCCATATAATGCACATCACTGCCTATCCTTAAATTCTCTCCATTGGCTTGAGTTCCCCCATGTGCTGCTCTTATCTCAACTTCAAATGCTACACACCATTCTTTACAAACCTTCATTCTGCCCTGCTCTCACTTCCCTCATCTCTAGCTATTCTCCTTCTTGTACTCTCCGCTCCTCTAATCAATTACTACTACATACTTACCAACCCCCCCAAAAAATAGGTAAGCTCCTTTATAAATATTCCATTACCCAAGCTTGGAACAATCTTCCCAGAGACATACATTCCATCATTCATCCATCCCACTTTAAAGAAAAACTCAAAATTCACCTACTTAGTAAAATCTGTATTTGCCAAGCCCCAACCTAAAATTTCATCACCCCTCCTTATTCTACCCCACGTACACCTTGTATGCCTCTACCACAGAGACTTTCTATTCTCTGATACCTTTTTCCTGATGATTAAACTTTTTTTGTAAATATGTAAATGCATTGTTACTTCTGTAAATTATGTACCTTTTCACTGTATGGTTTTTGCAACACCTTGTTATATGTTCTACTTGTATTTGTATTAATGTCTGTAAACTGTGTGTTTAATGGAGCTTTTCTCCGCGGGTCTCCACAGAAAATGGGCCACAAACCCAGCTGGACCAACCCGATTAACAAATGTCAATAAAATAAATAAATAAAATAAATCTCTGAGAAACGTTATGCCTGTACTTCTCTTAGTACTAGCATGTAGTCTTGTGCATGGGACATGGGTCAGATGTACAGCAGGAGAGGAAGGAGCCCAAGTAGTTGTAGAATGACCAGATGTATGGTATTCTTGGCAGGACACTTCCCATTAGTAAATAGTAAAGAAGCAGCAATCTAATTGGACATCTACAGTTATAAGTTCTTACACAATTGTATTTTCTTGATAAGTTGCACAGTGGAAGCATTTTATCACACCTCTCTTACCAGTGCCCATTATGGGCCTATTATCTTATTTGAAAATATACAAGCTCTAAGCATAATAGCTGGTACATTTCAGCTTAAAACTTGCATTCTCAAGTGCCATATCAGTATTGAAATTCATGAGAAATTTGCACAATTGAGCAAAAATCACACAAAAGCATTTTGCAGGATGGCATCTATCTCTGCATCTCCATTGCTGGAGGGCTTAACCCCCTCACCCACGTTACTTTTATATTTCCACTTCAAGGTCAGTCCATCTTAGATGATTGCTAATTCTTCAGAGAAGACGGCATAACATTTCCCTGAACTTATCCACATTAATGCTATAAATAAACACACTGAGCATGCAACAACTTGAAACATGAAAATCAATCGTCATAATGAAACTCAAAAAGATAGAGAAATAAAGAGGCATAAAGACAGAATTGGAGTCTAGACAACTACTTACAAAGCATAAAAAATTAAAGCAGATTATAATATAGCACCTTCAGAATGCTACATAAGTTTTAAAACCCATATCAGTATGTTAAACACTAAATTGTGACACTAATCTAATAATTTCTCAGTGTGTGCTTTCTATAGCAAGTTATTTCAAGGCACAATGTTTCAAAATATTTATTGTAGTTGTCATTTTATGTAACCTAAACCATTAATAAAATAGCTCTCAACGTTTAGCAATGTTCCTACTCTGTTTGCTGCACTGACATTGAAGTACATCCAGAAGTTATAAATACTGTTGTAAATAACTAGGGCTGTGTGACTGACAACAAACAGAGAAACTAAAACTGAACACACCAGTGTTTAGGATGAGCTTGTGAAAAGTACTTTTAAAACTAAGCTATGCAACCAACGAACAAGACTGGTTTATACTGATGCATCTAACTCAGAAATAAGGGCATGGCAGAATAAATCATACTTGAGAGGTGCAGAATTGAGACATAGCAAATCAATAACAGCTAAAATCAGCTGTGATATTTGTGAGGAAAAGCAGCCCAGCAATAATTGCCCAGAAGGTAAGAAGTACCTTCCCAATGCCTCTTAAAATTACAGAATATATCAATATGCAGTCTACATGCAAGCTTTGACAAATACCGTTAGAATTATGTAATCTGTCAGCAATATAAAACTGCTTTGTGAAGTGAAACTGAAAGCATTTTGATTTTATTTATTTATTTATTTGTTAATTTAATTTCAGGCTCATTTCATTTAAGTTTCTCAGCATGAAAAAAAAAATCTTCCTTTACTTTTGTTGTGAAGTTGTTTTTGCTTTTACCCATATGTAATGTGTGAATGTTAAAATATCTGGCACAGCTGGAAACTAATACAGCTCTTGTGTAGTTTCCAAGCTGTGGTCTCCAGGTTATCATTCTTTATTGTTCTGTCTATGCTTGCAGAGATATGAGAACATGTTTAAACCATTTTACAGAATCGTCAGGTAAATTACCTGACTTTCACTTAATAGTGGTTTGTAAATCATAAAATGTATTAATTAAATGCAACTTTTTTTTTTCATTTTATGCTTTACCACTCAAGAAAAGCAACTATATCCACATGCAGGCTTTATTTGATTGTTTATTCATTTATTTGGTTAATTCTTCATCCATTCATTCATTCTTGCAAACAAAATAACTAAGCACAGTCTATATATATATGTATATATATATATATATATATATATATGTGTGTGTGTGTGTGTGTGTGTGTGTTAATAGTTATAGCAACTGGTTCCTTGGTTCATACTCCTCTGCCCAATCAAGAAGCCAATCAGAATCAGATGGTGCACAACCAGATGGGAGCTAAACCCAAAATTCATCCGTCCAATATGGATACTGTTCATCCTTTTTTACCTCTCCCAGTGAAGAAACAGAAGAATCAGAGAGGCCGGTCCAACAGTTGAGATCGGAGGAAAAGGAAGCATTCGGAAGACAGGTCTCAGCAAAGACATCGCCGGAAACAGTAAATAACTTATGTTTTCATTTATCAAAGTTTGCGTTGTCTAAATCAGATGTTAGTTTACTCAATAGAGGGTTAACGTTTATTCCCTCACAAGGCAGTAGTCTACATGAACTTTGTATAGATCTTAGGATGTTTGGAAGGAATGTGGCACTGAAACTTTATTTTAAAGATAAATGTCAGTTTAATGCAGGAATATTGGATGTGTCTGATCAATGTAAAATGAGAAGTGTTTTCTCCCCCCCGTTACCTACGCATATTGAGTGCTTCATTAAGCTATGTGAAAGTGACCTATATGATTATTTTTTTAACAACAACAAGAGGAAATGTAGATACTTCAATATGAGTAAAAGGAAGAGGGATTCATTGAAACGTTTGTCTGAAGCGAATATACTGACTATGAGACCGGCAGATAAAGGGGGTGGGATTGTTCTGCTTGAAACCAGTGACTATGTTACCAGTATGTGTGACATGCTCAGTGATGCCAGGACATACTCACCGATTTCAATGAGTATGTTGAATGATATTCATAAGACTATTGAAGATTCTTTGTTTGATATGTTAATGTGTCAGCAGGTTACTAAGGAGACCTTCGACTTTTTTCACAAAGATCATGTCCGGATCCCGGTGATTAAAGGGCTACCTAAAATGCACAAGGGTCTTTTTCCTCCACCGATGCGACCCATTGTGTCAGGCGATGGTTGGGCGACAGAAAATGTCTCCATATACTTAGAAAACGTTTTGAGACCTGTTGTGGATAGGGTACCAATTATTTTAAAAGACACATATCAATTGTTAGATTCACTTGAGCAACTAGAGGTTAACATAGAGAAGGATATTCATCTACTAATCACTCTTGATGTAAAGAATTTGTTTACATCTATTCCCAATGAAACAGGTATCCAGGCCATTAGGGAACTTATGCTTACTGATACTGATTTCAGTAATGATAAACAGATTCTTGTCTGTCAGTTATTGGAACTAGTTTTGTCTTACAATGTGTTCTCTTTTAGAGGACAGTTATACCACCAAAGATGGGGAGTAGCAATGGGCACATCATGTGCAAACACATACGCCAACTTGGTGGTATGTCATTGGGAGAAAGAACACTTATTTACTCATGAGCTTTATAGGAATGTTATTGTCTACAAGAGATTTGTGGATGATATCCTAATTGTATGGAAAGGGACTAAGGAAGAGTTTGAGAGATTCCTGTATTATTTGGAGAGTACTAGTGACTTTTTGAAATTCACTATGGAAGTCTCCCACACTGAGATTAGTTTTTTGGACGTAAGCCTGAGTATTCAAGCTGGCAAGTTAGTTTCTACACTTTTCAGGAAAGTCTGTTGGAAGAACACACTTTTAAGCTTTGATAGTATGCATCCTAGGCATGTTTTTCCTGGGATCATAAAGAGTCAGTTTATCAGGCTAAGTAGGATGTGTAAAGATGAGACTACAAAATTAAAACAGATTGATTTGATGGAAGAATTATTTATAGAGAGGGGGTATGATAAGAGAATGGTCAGGGATATTAGATCGGAAGTGTTTGACCATAATCAGATACCCCACCCAGTAGGTAGTATGAGACATGCCACCACGAGTGTAAACAAGATGGCTAAGGATAGGATTAGATTAACCATTACATATACGAATGATTATATAGCAATAAGGAATATCATCCTAAATAATTGGAAAATACTAACAGTACATCAGCAAACATTACAACTAGTAGGTAGTAAACCGAGTTTTGCCTATCGAAACAACAAGAATCTGAAAAGATTATTGTGTGATAACTTAAGGTTGGGTGATGGATTGGATGCAAATAAAATGGTGATGTTAGGTACTTACCCATGCAGATATTGTGGTATGTGTAGGCATATTAGTAGAGATCAGGTGTTCACTCACCCTTCGTTTAATTACACTTTTATCCCTAGGTTCCATGCTACCTGTGACACAGAAAGTCTCATATACCTTGCTACCTGTGATATGTGTTCTGCCTTTTATGTAGGTCTAACCAAGAGACGACTAAAGAAAAGGGTATACGATCATATATATGATATCAGACAGAAAAAAGAACAAAATGCCCTAGCCAAACATATCATTGCATTTAATGATCATGCTTTTAGCTTTAGAGTTTTACAAATTGTGACTCATAGTGAGAGAGGGGGGGATCACATGAATGCTCTAGAGAGAGTAGATCTAGAGTGGATCTTTAAATTGAGAGCTCATATACCCCCCAGTATTAACCAATATGTCTCACTTAAACCTATATTGAGATCTAGAAGGTAGGGTTTTTGCACCTTGATAAGGTTCTATGGATATAATTAGATGTTTCTATATTATGCATTTTTATACGAAGAATATTTTTTATATTATATATGTTATATTATGTACTTTTATACTATGTATTTTTTTATATTATGTATTTGTATTTGTTCTCTATATTATGCACTTTGCTATATATGAAGTTTTTCTATATTTTTATATAGGAAAATACATATATCTTTTGGTTGTTATATACAGGCATGCACTATGTTTGAATGTAATGTTTCATTAGGACAGTGTTTTATCTTGATATACATGTGGTCCTAAGTTATTCTTATTTTTATTTTTATTTTCATTTCTATTTTCATCTTTTATTTTTATATGTGTATATTAAGAAGGAAACAGTGGTGCTTTATACACAGGATAGATTGTGTTTTGTCTTGTGTTTTATCGTAACTGAAATGAGTTCAGGATATTGTAACTTTTTATGTAAAAAGCAATGGTCAATTGCTGGCATACACTTTAGTATACATTCTGTAGATTGATTGAACAATTGGCTAATTAATTAACCACCTTAGCTTGTATTTAAACTGAGTTGATCCTTTTGAATGTAGATCTGAGGAAGCGTACATCACAGTACGCGAAAGCACTTATCCAGTCTCTTGCATTTGGAATAAATATTGTTGTTTTGGAACATTGATCAGTGTTTTTTGTGACCAACAATTGGACTTTTCGTGGTGAGTCTACCAGTGATTTTCCGCCAATATGTGTGTGTGTGTGTGTACACAAACACACACACACACACACATACATTTACGTGTGTATGTATGTATATATATATAGATATATATATATATATATATATATATATAGAGAGAGAGAGAGAGAGACATAGCTATATATATATATATATATATATATATATATATATGTATATATATACATATATATACATATATATATATATATATATATATACATATATATATGTATATATATATATATATATATATATATATATATGCATATGAGAATATCTAAATATATATATTTTGTTTCTGGCTTCTCAGATAAGCCCACTGGATGTATGTTTCTCTTCTCATGCAATGGAAGACTTATTGAGGGTACTTGTCTTAGCCGGCTTTAAGCACCAGCAAACCCTGCAGGTGCTGTGGCCCCCTGCTCCTGAGGGGCCCCCAACCACAGCAATTATCTTACCTTGATATTTTGTAACATGTTTGTGTAACAAAAGCTAGTACATCAATCTTGTATACTTAATAAACCAGGTCAGTAATAAAGCTTATTTATATCTCCTTTAAAGTTCAAAAATATCTTTGCTTACAGTAACAGTGTTTTATCAAGCAAGAGCCTTCACAATTCCATTAAAAATGTTTTACCACTAACATAGTGCCCATGGCTTAGTTAAACCCAACTGTTGGACATTCTCTACACTAAAACTAAAAACATAAGCCAACTTTAGGTACCTGCAATACCATTGACTGAAGGGGGCCCCCTAAATCATCCTTTACTGTGTGGGGGCCCCACAACAGCTGCTGGTTGGGGAAAATTAGGAGAAAAATGTGTTAATTTCATGATTATTCTGTTTAATCTGAACAGGGCTGTGCTATGACCGTGTTAGGATAAAGCTGATAATGAACATGAGCAAGATAAGCACTAGAGAGATCAGCAGGTCAGTGTGACCAGTGTCCATGCATACCTTGGATTTTAAGAAGAGCTAATACTTCTCATCTTCAGGGATGGTTTTCTCTTTTAGGGAGTTTTATAAATACTTGCAGAGTACCTGATACTGTAACTCTCAATTTCTTTACTGAAGAATTCAGTGCAATACCAATAATAGCAGAATAAAGGCTCAAAATCAGGAACACGTTTTAAATTCTACTCTTAATCAATGAAAAATAATAGAATAACACCTTTTGTATCAACATGTTTTTGGATATTAAGTATAAAACTCTAATATCTGGATTTGTTGACTGTCTGTAATCCCGAATGATTTGCAAGCAAATCAAACTTGTTCCAAAGGACAGAACAAAATCATGTGCAAAATCAGGGAACGTCTGTGAAATCAGGGACAGTGAAAGGTTTGCATTACTCCTCAATGAGCCATCCCTACTGCTGTTTGACGACTGCTTAACAGCAGTCACTGATCTAGTGTGCTGGTGCCAGTGTTGCACAATGTATTGCTGAAATAAGTACAAAACTAGTATTGCTATGGCTTATGCTTGTGTGTGTGTGTGTGTGTGTGTGTGTGTGTGTGTGTGTGTGTGTGTGTGTGTGTGTGTCTGTGTGTGTATGTGTATATATATATATATATATATATATATATATATATATATATATATATATAATGTGTGTGTGTTTGTAAAAATGTTGAGTTTTATCTGTGCACACATGTAGTAATGCCAGGACACACAAATTATTCTTCTGAGTGTCAGTAAAAACTGTAGCTAAGAAGAAATTATATTTCAAAAGTAAGTCATAAAATGTATCCCAGAATATTCAGACACTTAGATGTTCTAAGACTCTGGGGTGTCCCTACTCCCCAGACTGTGTAAATGGATACTGAGGGCTCTCTTAATCATCCTTGACTGTGTCGGGGCCCCACAAACACTGTTACTTGAGGGAAAATGAGGCGAAAAAATATCAATTTTCTGATTATGCTCTTTAACCTGAACAGGGCTGTGATATGACTCTGTTAGAATAAAGCTGATAATGGCCTCTGCTCTCAACTGCACCCATTCTAAAACCATCCCCATTCAGATGTGTGTGTACAGAAAGCTGCTGTATGTTATATGGGGGGGGGGGGGCTGTGGTGTTATTCTTCACAGTCAAATCAGAGAGGTGTGCACAAGAGGTCATTAAAGTTTGTGTTTGGGCAGAGAACAGTGTGGTCATTGTTTCTTTTACGTTTCTCACAAATCTCAGAGGTGTACAGAGAAGATTACTACAGCTTGTGTAGGAAAAACAAAGTAGAATACGTTACTGTAATCATTATTTTTTCACTTTCCTCACAATCACACTTAGGACACAAATACAGGTGGCTGCCTTTGACAGTTTGGTTTGAGGAGTGAGGAGACATACTATGTATATGTATAACAGCTGTCCCTTGAAATACATGACTGTGGCAATTTGAACATCTGCCTTCATCCCAGTCTAACACCAGATGGATGCATAAGCAGTCTTTTGTGGGGGGGGGGGGGGTTGGGTTTAGGCGGTTCCCAGACAGGACCTGTGTATTCAGACATCAAAGGGTTGCTAGTTTATTGTGAGCTACTGTTTTGTCATCTTTGAACATTAAGCCTTGGGTACAACTTATATCTTCCTTGAAAGAAAAAAAAAAATAAAACTGAAATTCTTTTCTTATTTCCTAAATGGTTATTATGGTACTGTCTTTGCTCAGGAAATGTATGTTGAAAGGATGCAATGAAAACTAAAGCTGAACAGCAACACAATTTCTTTACTTAATCATAATTAATTAAACAATTTCTGTTCAAGCCATTATTGGATGAAAATGTGTGTAAAAAGAAAAAAAAAACTTTAAAATGCACTTCAGAGCATATAGAAAGTTATAGCTTCTTGAAAAAGCTGAAAAGTAAGGCAAAATGTGAGAAAATGAAGAAAAAAGTAATGTGCATGGTATGGGGAGTCCAAGATGGGGAGGGGGGACGGGGAAGACTAGAGGCTATTGTGTATGGGAGAGGTCTGAAACAGTAAGCTTAGAGCACCATTTCACTTAAGTCCAGACCTGTACATAGAGTTGCTACAATATGTCACTTCAACAACTAAATGCCAGTAACTATAAATGCCCCTTTTTTGTGAAATGGGCCAATGCAGTGTAGTACACAAGTCTTGTAACTTAAGAATATTGTAGCTAAAGATTAGCCTGTGCATACTACTCCTGAAATTTGCAACATGAACTAAAAGGCTGCTTAGGAAGGGTGACAGTGATTGGGAGATACATAGACTGGACATGCTTGGGGCGCCCCCAGCTTGACACTGGCCCTGGTGCTTGCTACTTACCTCCAAAAGAAAAGCACCATACTTTAAAGTATGGGGAATGCAAATTTTTATTCTTGACTGGGCTGCAGCTAAGTCAAGAATAAAAATCAGCACTATAACTACTTTTATTATAGTTGTCATTTTATGTAACCTATAGCTCTCAACGTTTAGTAATGTTCTTACTCAGTTTGCTGCACTGACATTGGAGTACATCCAGAAGTTATAAATACTGTTGCTGTAAATAACTAGGGCTGTGTGACTGTCAACATAAAGTGAAACTAAAACTGAACACACCAGTGTTTAGGATGAGCTTGTGAAAAGTACTTTTAAAACCAAGCTATGCAACCAACGAACAAGACTGGTTTATACTGATGCATCTAACTCAGAAATAAGGGCATGGCAGAATAAATCATACTTGAGAGGTGCAGAATTGAGACATAGCAAATCAATAACAGCTAGAATCAGCTGTGATATTTGTGAGGAAAAGCAGCCCAGCAATAATTGCCCAAAAGGTAAGAAGTGCCTTCCCAATGCCTCTTAAATTACAGAATATATCAATATGCAGTCTACATGCAAGCTTTGACAAATACCGTTAGAATGATGTAATCTGTCTGCAATATGAAACTGCTTTGTGAAATCAAACTGAAAACATTTTGATTTTATTTATTTATTTTTTTGTTAATTTAATTTCAGGCTCATTTCCTTTAAGTTTCTCAGCATGAAAAAAAAATCTTCCTTTACTTTTGTTGTGAAGTTGTTTTTGCTTTTACCCATATGTAATGTGTGAATGTTAAAATATCTGGCACAGCTGGAAACTAATACAGCTCTTGTGTAGTTTCCAAGCTGTGGTCTCCAGGTTATCATTCTTTATTGTTCTGTCTGTGCTTGCAGAGATATGAGAACATGTTTAAACCATTTTACAGAATCGTCAGGTAAATGACCTGCCTTTCACTTAATATTGGTTCTTAGATCATAAAAGGTATACATTAAATGCAGCTCTTTTTTTTTAAATTTATGCTTTACCACTCAATAAAGCAACTATATCCACATGCAGGCTTTATTTGAATTATTTATTTCTTCATCCATTCATTCTGGTAAACAATAACTAACTGAGCACCTTCGATATATATATATATATATATATATATATATATATATATATATATATATATATATACACACACACAGATACACACACACACTTACATGTGTGTATGTATGTATATATATATATATATATATATATATATATATAGAGAGAGAGAGAATATGATATATATATATATATATATATATATATATATATATATATATATATATATATATATATATATATTTATATATATATATCAGAATATGTATATATGTGTATGTGTGTGTGTATATATATATATATATATAAATATATATATATATATATATATATTTTTTTTTTTTTTTTGGGGGTTCCTCAGGTAAGCCCCACTTGGACATACATTTGTCTTCTCAAGCAATGGAAGATTTATCAAGGATGCTAGTTGCTTACCTCCTAAATAAATACTCCAAACTTGAAGATATGGTGAATGCAGATTTTTATTCTTGACTGGGCTACAGCGAAGTCAAGAATAAAAATCAACACTATACCTTTCAAAGGTGTGGTATTTAACAGAAATGCTGATTTTCAACTCAATAGAGCAGGATGCCACAAAATTCTGAGTAGCCTATTTAAATTATTTGTTTTTGCCAGCCATTACATCATTAGCCTGTGTCCACCAACCCAATACTGGACATGTCACTGATGCCGTAGCTGTATGTGAGTACAAGTAAAAAGGAAGCTGATCAATGGAAATTCAATGATTTAACAAATGGTACTCATTTCAGATGTAAAAACTGATGTGGGTTACAAAGGGGGAAAATTAATAAAAAGAGGATGTAAAGCAAAGCTTGAAGAAGCCACTGTGAGTACTGTGTCACTGAGTTAATGTAAGGTAGATCCCTGACCCTTATTGCAAGCAGGTGAGGTGATGTCTCCTCACAGACATGATCAAATCAAATATGTGCAGGCAGTGGGTACGAGGACTGTCTGCAGATGAAATGATTGGACTGCTATGTGGTGGTGTAATTCTAGCGCAGACAAACTAATGCACATTTGAGTGAAGTAAACTGGAATGCAGCAAGGTGTGAATCTTGTTTATGTGAGGAAAACATACATTAGGCATTATATTTTATCCTTACAGGCCAGCTCCAACTAGATATTATGTCTAGGCAATGCCTATCTGAAGAAGAAATTATATTTGTCTGGATCTACTGGCCAACTAGTGTAGTTTCACTTCCCCCCTCCCCCAGACACCTATCAGGAAATTCCCTAAACCACAACTACCCAACTATTACTGGGGAACAGGTCCTCAATGCACTCTCTAAGGTCAAGAACACTGTACTGCAAGGCCCTGATAGTATCCCAGGATGCCTCTTTAATAACATGAAATACAACCTGTCAGGACCACTAGAATCCATATTTAACCATAGACAACAGACAAGCTTCATACCAAGCAAATGAAGAACTGCAACTGTCATCCCTTTCACAAAGACATTTCTACTATGGACCAGGATAACTACAGACCCATAGGTATGACCAATCTCATATACAAAGCCATGGAAAGAATTATCATAGAAATGATAAAGAATAACATAGGAAACCTTCAGACTCTAGATCCAACCCAATTTCAAGACAAGCAATATCACTTTGAGCTAAACTTAATATCTAGCATGTTAGATTTCATTTATGCATCTAAGATCTGTATGAAATTTACTTGCTTTCTGCAGTTCTCTGTTCACAGCTTCATGTGTGCACCTCTATATATGCAGTATATGAAAAGAAATGATGAGTAAGGGTACTAAGAAGTGGGTCAATGTGCAGTACTGAATAACTACTAACAATCATGACAGGTCAGCAGTAACTCCCCCCTCTATATCTGTTCTGGATCTGTCACTATCAAGGGTAATCTTGGAGTCTTCTATGACCAAGTAATTTGTAGCTGGAAATCGAGAGAATCAGACTCAGAACTACAAGATGAAGATCCTTCCCAGTTGACAGCTTTAAGCCTCTGAGCCACAACGCCAGATTTGCTTAATAAAAGTGTTAAAACTAAATGACATTCACATTGCAGCTACGTTTGCAGGTAAAAATTATGAATAGTAGTACATATGAGATGTATTTTTTTGTATGCTATGTTTAAATCAGTAATAAACACAAAACTAATAAATATTATATAGGAGTAATTATAAAATAAACTTCATTAATACTTAAACATTGCATACTGACCAGACAAACCAACCAGTGTGCCTTTTATAAATCTAACTAAATGTAAATGGTTTGGTAGCCAGTGGGAGTAGTGATACTTATTCTGCGACTACCAGCCACTGAACTGACAGTAGTTGCAGCTGTTTTTTTTTTTGTTTTTTTTTTTTATGTGAGATGTTTTTTTCTTTAATTTCTGCTGCTGAGTATATGCACCTTACATTTACACAACAGATAGTAAAGAAAATAAAATTTAAACTAGAAAAAGAGCAATGATTTTCTGTGTTACACATTTTTCTCTTTAAGTACTCACAAAGACACTGAAACACTGACATAATACAATACCTTTTATTGGACCAACATTGGTTTTGCAATTACTCAAGCTTTTAACCTGTTATGAATGTTTCCTCTGGAGTTACTAGGTTACTGATTTTGGATACAGTGCTTAAATATCCACTTGTGGTTAGAAAGAAAACTGCATTATTTCCTATTGGCTAAAAAACAAATCTTAGAAAATGTTACTGTGGAAAAAAATGCAACTCCCACTACACATCAGACACAGACAAGTGTGTGTGTGTGTGTGAGTGTGTGTGTGTGTGTGTGTGTGTGTGTGTGTGTGTGTGTGTGTGTGTGTGTGTGTGTGTGTGTGTGTGAGAGAGAGACAGACAAACTCTAGAAGTCAGGGTCATGCCATGCTCTAAAAATCAAACTTTGGCATGTTACATTACATTTAATGTTCATTTAGCAGAGAAGATAACCCTCAGAGAGACTACTCTGATATGTAATTGAACAATAAACAATAAATGCAGGTTTCCTATTAGATGAACGAATGCTTAAAATGTTGAGTACGACATGCTCAACAGCTTTTAAGTGAATGTTCATCTAGTGAAACCTCAGAATGTCGAAACAAAGAGTTTCGAAAAGTTATAGTTGGCCAGCAATCAGGAAGCCAACGGCTGATGTCAGAACGTTCGCCCTGTCTAGCTGTTCTTACAGTCCTCCACAGTGGTGTGGTCTCGTTGTTCACCCTGTGTAATGTTAAGACAGTCCTCCACTGTGGTGCGATCTCAGAGTTGGTATATTTAATTGGGGGGGCACAGCCCTCCACGTTGGGGGGTAATGTGAACAAAACCCCCTCATTTTATTTTGTTTGTCGATTTATTTTCTTTTGGGGGGTTGTAAAGGTGTACAGTACATTTTAGCCATCAGCCGTTGGCTTCCTGATGGCTGGCTAACTATAACTTTTTGAAACTCCTTGTTTTGACATTCTGGAGTTTTGCTTAGATGAACGTTTGTTTAAAAGCTGTCGAGCATGTCATACTTGACATTTTAAGCATTCGTTCATCTAATATAGACCTGAGATGTACAGGGAGATTAGTTAAATCCAGAGAAGGAAACCACAACATTATTATAAGTTGTTAGTCTGACTAAACAAGTAATCTTTGTAAGATAGAGGTTTACATTAACAGAAAATATGAATCAGCAATACTGCCCCGTTCACAATGATGAGAAAGGCAGGGAATGCCAAGAGAATAAGATACATGGTTAGAATGAATTGATGTTGCATGCAGTGTACTATACAGGTTGTGTAACAGACAAAGAGAAAGAAAAGAAAAGAGAAAGTGAGAGAGAAAATGGTATTACTTGAGCCTAAGGTTCTGAAAAACCACAGGATCGGACAAATATTTGTTATATTGTTAAAATAATTTGAACATTAAGGTTTTACTGACTGTTAAGTTTATGGTTACTATTGTTCTGACCAGAATGTTACCTTATGTGAAAGTAACTAGTATCTTGTCATGAATAAAGCACAGGTGCTAAAACATAGACCCTGCTAATATTTTGAAACTAAATCAGTTTGGATGCAAGGTAAATTCTTTAGACATCATGCATTCCCAAAAGAATGTTTTTGCTCTTCAGTGTACCTTTTGTCCACTGTTAGTTGTTCAAAATGAAAATTTAGGTACTATACCATCTCATAAACCAATATCAAGGTTCGAACTACTGAATGTCAGATTGAGCAGCTGAATTAACTTAATCTCCATTGTTCTTTCGAAAGGTGTACTGTGTGTCTATGGACATTCATCCTTGTTCTGAGTAGCTGACCTGTCTCTCCTATGTAGTCTGTCTCTGGACATTTCCTGCATTTGATTAAGTAAATCACATTTTTGTTAGTATACACAAATGAACCCTGTACTTTGAAACTTTGGTTCTGTGAAGTTAAGTTGGAAGGTGTGCAAGTCATGTGAAACGTTTTGGATTATTTTCTGTTCTGCTCTGCTGACAAGAAGATTCTTTAGATTTGATGATAGTTTAAATAACAGCAGTGGGAGTGCTTAAAAATGTCTCTCAACTTGTCATCCTTTCTGAGCGTTTGTTGCAATTCCCTTATGATTTTGTAATGTTTTTTTAAGTTCTGAATGATATGTTGTCAATAGTGAGTTCTGTCACTGGGGCTCCGCTGTTCTAGTGGTAGTTGTATTGCACTGTGGAACAAACCGTGTATTTCCTTTTCTAGGCACAAGCGGATATTTAGACACTGTATTTAACATCAGTAACTTAATAACCCCTAACATAAGGCTTATGCCAGCTCAAAAGCTTCTGTAACAAAAGCATATGCTGATCCAATAAAAGGTATTACGTCACATCTATTTTCCATTGTCTTTGGGTTTTCTGTTAGTCGACCAACACAGGTTTTGTTTTTTGTTTTTTTTTTTCCCTTTAAGTGTTGTTAACTCTCAGAACATATGCAACTTATCTTCAGACAATAACAGCACATGAAGAGAATTCATAATGTAGAAAAAAAGCAATTATGACAACTGAGTTTAGAACAAACTGTTAAGTGGTTCCTTTGTTTAACTGTTGTACGAAGGTATTATATACCTTCATGCAGCAATGATATTTAAACGGAAGAACCATACAGGAAGGTTAAAATGAGAAGCAATAAACTCTATCAGCTATGCAACTGTCAGCATGTATACTATGACTGCATGCATGATACAGGCTTTAGACATCCCCTCAATAGAACAGATACAGAGGAATAATAGAGTCCATTTATACACTAATGTTATTTAGAAAATATCTTTTCCATAAATAACATCATTGTATAATAACAATAATTCATTTCTGTATCTGTGTAATGCAGAATTTACCCACACTTGGTATGGTTTGACCATTGTCCACACCCAGTCATGAATTATTGCTAAAATAATGTTCTATGGAGCAACATGATGATGATTAATGAGTACTGCTGCTTCCTGAGTTATTGTAAAAACACATTTACAATATAAAATCACAGTAAATATTTTGTGTAGAAAATATATGGCATATACTGTTGGATTGTGAAAAAAAGAGTAATTTTAAACCATTTCCCATTATGTGATCCTAATAGTGTTGTTATAAAAATTACCATAAATAGCATCATCATGCCTGTTTTTACTTTAAAGGGGATTGAGAATATTGAAACGGGCTCTCTTGAGTTGTTTGGGAGGATTATACAGTTGTGTAAGGGACTCTCCATAACAGTAGGTATATGAATCCATTTATGTTTCCAATATAGTCTTTATCATTGGGTCCTTAATTAAGTTTTTCATTAACACATAAGACTCAAATGCAGTGCTAAAGCTGATGGTATTGAAATGTTGTAGCTTTTGGGAATATTTTTTATTTGCTGCTCACAATAGGTATATGAATGGGTCTCCTTTAGATTACCGAACCGACACGCAGAAGACCGAGACGAAACGACCAACAGGTAAGTTGACCGAAACGGTGATTTGCCGACAGCTGAAAGACCGACAAGGGTAACGTGTGAGCGCGACTCGGTAAGTGTGCAATAGTGACGGATTTAGGAGCGGTCAGGTAAGTGTGTGATATTGTGGGATTTTGGGTTAGGATGTGGGAAAGGTGAGTGTGCGGCAGTGTCGGAGTTAGGGTTTGGGTAAGGTAAGTGTGTGATAGTGACGGACTGTAGTTTAGGGACGGGTTAAGTGAGTTAGGTTTAGAGTGCGGGTAGGGTGAGTGTGCGATAGTGACGGTCTTTATGTTTTAGGGTGGGTTAAGTGAGTTAGGGTTAGGGTGCAGGTAGGGTAACTGTGCGGTAGTGTCGGACCTTAGGGTTAGGGTTTGGGTTAAGGTTAGTGGATATGTCATTGTGTGTCGTGTAGTTTACGTTGTTTGTGTTGGTGTAATGGTGTTCGGTTTTGTGAGTTGTCGGTGTTGTGTGTTTTCGGTTATTTGGGGTCGGTGTTTTGTGTGTCGGTGAATTGTCGGTTCGGTAATGTAAAGTAGACCCATATGAATATACAATATGCTCTTTTCTTGATGTACAGGAAAATATTAGGGCTCAACCAAACACCCTAATAATGGGTGACTTCAAGTACCCCACCATTAACTGGGAAAGCTACGCGTGTATCAACTCCTTAGCTCAATGCTTTCTGGAATTCATAAACTCCAGTGCCATAGATCAACTTATCCACACCCCCACCAGGGGCAACAATATCCTAGACCTAGTCATTACCAACATGAGTGACCGGTGTTCCACACCTGAAGTCAACTCCTTGTTGGTCTGATCTGACCATAAGCTAATCACCCTTGATATGCACATCCCACCCCTACCCTCCATTAAGGAAACCACAGTAAAACATTTCTCCAAAGCCAGCTTCATGCTTCTTAAGACAGAAGTGGTGAACTTCATGACACCCATGCAGATGGACAATACAGTTACAACTGCTGAATACTGCACAAATGCACTCTATAAGCACTTACACGAGTGCATGGATTGTGCTATTCCAAACTGAACCAAGACACTATCCTCCAAAAAAAGGAAGCCAATCTGGTGGTCCCCTGTCATAAACAAACTGTACAAGAGAAGGAAGAAACTGTTGCAAAAGAGAGTAAAATCCCATGAGTGGAAGAGCTCCATGGTCAGCCTCAGTAAAAAGCTGAGATCCCTTATAAGATCTTCCAAAGCTAGCTACGAAAACAAAATCACCACTAATTCCAAGGACAACCACAGAGCATTATATAGCTATGTCAAGAATCTCAATGGCAACACCCAGATCTGCTCTGAATTTCAGCACAAAGGCACGAAAATTACAGAACCAACTGGTATTGCCAACATCCTGGCAGATAGGTTCAGTGCTAACTTTACCCCCTCTCACTCCCTAAAGGGCCCATATCTATACAGGAAGAATGCAGAGTCCCTGTAATCACAACTATGCAGGTAAAAGCTGCACTCTCTAAAGCCAAAAACACAGCATCCATGGGACCGGACAACATCCCAGGCTGCGTTTTACACGAACTTCAGAACGAACTGGCTCCCCACTTAAGCACCATGTTCAATAATAGCCTCGCATCAGGCTTTGTGCCCACTGAATGGTGCACAGCAACAGTTATCCCACTCCACAAAGGGGGAGCCACCACTGATCCCGGGAACTATTGACTTATTAGCCTGACGAGCCTGGTCTACAAGGCCATGGAACGTATCATCATGGAACTCATAAACAAAGACATTGGTAACCTCCAAACTCTGGATCCCACCCAGTTCGGGTTTGTGAAAGGCAGATCATGCCTCCTGAACCTGATCGACTTCTTTGAGGCAGTCACCAAAGCCGTAGATGAGGGTAAGGTGGTTCACACAGCCTATCTTGACCTCGCCAAGGCTTTCAACTCCATCCCCCATTCTGGAATTATAGCTAAACTCACTAAAGTAGGTATAAATCCCTACGTCACAAGATGGGTTGCCAACTGGCTCACTGACAGAACCCACACTGTAAAAGTTGCAGACTCCAAATCTGACCTGAAAGCAGTGACAAATGGAGTACCACAGGGTTCCATCCTGGGACCTCTCCTGTTTGGTATCTACTTCTCTGAAGTACAGGCTAACACAGAAGGCCTCTGGCTAATGAAGTTCGCAGATGACTGCAAACTAGGAGCCACAGTCAAGTCCCCAAATGATGTGGACATCCTATAGAAGGGCCTCACTGAGACAGATGCCTGGTGTCAGAGCCATGGTCTCAAGCTCAATGCCAAAAAGTGCAGTGTCATCTCCTTTGGTAAAACTCTGTATCCATGAACTACCACATAGGCAGCAATCTACTTAACACCGAATGTGTGATAAGAGAGCTTGAGACCCAGGTGGACAGTAGTCTCTCCTTTGATAGTCACATCGCCACAGTAGTCAGGAAGTCCTTCTACGTGGCACACCTCATCATAAAAGGGTTCTCATCCAGGAAAAAAGAGGTCATTGTTCCCCTCTACTCGACGCTCATTAGACCCATTATAGAGTACAACTCCCCTTTTGGAATGTACCTCACAAGGCATCTGCAGCAGCTGGAAAGGCCACAGAAGTACCTCACAAAGAGGATTACTGGCCTCAAACAAATGCCCTACACTGACCACCTCAAAAAACACCCGCTTTACTCCGTAGCATATCGCCTACTCCGAGGTGATCCCTGCCTAACATATAAAGCTATGTCAAACCCAGAGCTGTTGGACATGCTACACCTAAAGAAATCCCAATCCCTCCAAGCTACATGCTCTAGGGACCTAAACCTTGTCACCACAATAAACAGGACATGCTGGAGGGATAGATTCCTGTCCCAGAGACTTCCCATACTCTGGAACAGGCTACCCATCTATGTCAAGCCAAGTTCTTCATTAGCACTCTTCAAGAAAAATCTCGATGAGTTGATGGGAAATAGGAAATACACCCCGGGGATCACTTCTATGTCTCTGCTCAACAGTGGGACAGGAAAATAACTTTCTTGGGTGGCGTAAGCCAGGGAACCTTGTTGGCTAGGCTTACATAGGCCCTTGGGCTGATAGCCTAGTACCTACCTATGAACCTATGAAACATAAGGTTTGGGTTAGTCTTTTTAAACATTTGGTTTAAGGCTGGCACTATTTGTATTTTATGCTTGCTAATGTTTTTTACTATGCAGTTAAGCCTGCAACCTATGGCTGATAGTGGCTGTTACTCACTGAAGTACATCGACTGTCAGACAGCCATAGGGCAGAATCCTCAACCTCTAGAAAATACAACAGTGTTACATACATGAAAGAAATGACATATGAGCACCTGGACCCTAATTCTTGTTTCATTGGATAACAAACATGCTAGGTCATTCTCTGCCATCCCATCGAACTAAGGTAGAAAATAAAGAAGTTTGCGTCTCTGAGAAACTGTCTACCATATAACCAAACCAGGAATTTGGAAAAAGCAGTCGCCAACCACGAAGTAGTAATCCACAGTTTTATTAACGCTGACAACACACAATGCGTTTTCATCCTCAGACTTCATCAGATAACACAATCCACAAAAATACACATGCTTATATAACTCCCACGGTGGTGTAGTGGTTAGCACTGTTGCCTCACAGCAAGACGTTCTCTGGTTCGGTCTTCGGCTGGGGTGCCTTCTGTGTGGAGTCTGCATGTCCTCCCTGTGGTCGTGTGGGTTTCCTCTGGGTGCTCATGTTTTCTCCCACATCCCAAAGACATGCTATAGGTGGATTGGCCACTCCAAATTGGCCCTATGTGTGAGTGCGTATGTGTATGTGCCTTCAGTGGAAGGTTGGGCGCCGGGCTGGCAACTCGACATTGTAAAACTCCACTGCCATTCATGAGTGGACAGATGATCTGCTGTAGCGACCCCTAACTGGGAAAAACCAGAAGAAGATATAACTCCTCACATTAAATAATTAACCAATAAAACCTTTACATCAATTAATGGAAAAATATGCAAGGAAAAATACAACTTAAAAACATAATATAAAAGCCACATTTTAAAAAAACTGTTTAACATTAAAAATCAAATTAATAAATATGTGTGTGTATATATATATATATATATATATATATATATATAAATGTATTGTAAAACATTCACCTTTTAACACAGTTAAAAGAATAAATATGTAAAAACATGTGCAATGCTGCCCTCTAGTGGCTAATAACCAGAAAAACTTTATAATTTGGCTGCTCTTAGTTTTAATAATGATGCAAGTGAAATACTTTCATTCAGACCAGGGTGCCTTCCTGCATCTAATAATACCTGCCAATATAGCTCCCTATATTCAAGACGAGTTTCCCACAAACCCCCCCTAATGTCTTTGGGAATAACCTCCAGTACAAAAAAAAAAAGTTGCCTTGGCACATTCCTGTGTATGTTTATACAAGACATTCCTATCATTATTTTTACTTATATCATAAAAATGTTCATAGATCCGCCTTTTCAGGTGTCTTTCAGCCTTCCCTATATAAAAGGTACAACATGCCTCACAGACTACCAGGTGTACCAACCCACTGGAGTTACAATTACTGTGACATGTGCTATGAATATATTTATTCCTACTTTTGATACACACCTTGTCACTATTTATTATGTGTATACACTGTGCACATGCCCCACATTTGTAGGTACCTGGCCTCCTGGCCTTTTGAACAGGCTTCCTTTTTTTCCATTAATTCCTTTAAATTAGTTCCTTTTTTAAAAAAAAAATTAAAGGCTTATGTTGCATGTCCTTTAAATCAGTGAGAGAGGTGAACCTGTCCCATTCCTTTTTAACCAACTCTGTTACCCGATGGGAATCACTGTTATATTCCAAGGTGAATACCCTAAGAAACTTATCACCCTTAATATTAACATTGTTAGAGTTTGACAATATACTTTTACCCAACAAGGGCCTAAATCTTGACGCCCTTTGACTTTTAATGCATAAAATGGTATCATTCAATAATTCATCTGGGTAACCCATTTCTATAAAAAGTTTTCTTAGAAAAAGACATTCTTCATCAAAGTCATCATCTGGAGACATGAGCCTACTAGCCCTAATCAATTGCCCTATGAAAATACTTTTTCTCTGTGAAAAAGGGTGGGCACTCTCAAAATGAAGATATGAATTAGAGAATGTCTCCTTTCGGAAGACTTTTTTGACTTAATACCACCAGTAATTTTAATAATACTCACATCCAAAAAGTCAACCTTATCAAAGGCAACATTATTAGTAAAATGTAAAAAAGATGTGGTGGTATTAAGATACTCCAAAAATTCTTCTAGTTTTTCCTTTGAATCATTCCAAAAAATACAAATATCATCCAAAAAGCACCTGTATAAAACCCAACAATCACAGAATCTAGAATTAAAGATGTATTGTTTCTTCCACCAGGCTAAAATGATGTTAGCATAGGTTGGTGCACAATTAGCACCCATGGCTACCCAACTTATCTGGTGAAAATATTCGCCACCATAATAAATGAAATTATTTTTTTCAAAACCATGTCCATCAGATTTAAAATAACCTGCAAGTCATTACTAGAAATTCTAGTTGTATCCACCAAGGCGGCTTCAAGCCAAGCTAACCCCTCTTCTTGAGGAATAACGGTGAATAGATCTTTAATATCCACTGTTACGAAAATGATGTCATAAATCATGTTCATATCTATACCCTGAAGGAATTCCCAAGAATCCTTCAAGATCGTTTTCTCCGTATTCCAAAGTTTTTTCAATTTTACATCCAAGAATTTTGCTAATGGCATAGTTTTTGAGCCCACGGCTGACACTGGTTATTTGGTTGCTGTTGGAGTTCTTTTTTTCCCTTTTTTCTTGGTTTTTAAACTGTCTACCATGTTATTATTATGACCACACCAAAAGCAATATAACTTACTATAGCTACTCTGCAGAGACAGCAGAAGAGTCATCACTTCTAAAACAGTATGCAAGGGTACAGCAGGCTTAAAATAGATGCAGTGTTATTTATCAACCAGCCCACAGATCATCTCCATGTATATTATAAAAATGCACTAATATTAGGCACTAAAGCAGTGAGTCATATATTGTTATTGTCAGTAACGCACATAAATGTACTATTCAGTTTCATCCATTTGTGTGCTCAGTACATCTGTTATCATTTAGGAACATGTGTTGAACACATAAGCCCTGGGTTGAGGTCCTAACTAACATTCCTTGCATGACAATCATAACTAAATCACCTCTAGCCTTGGACACAGACTCCAATAAAATGTTTGTGTGTCCATGTACATGATTGTGTGCGTGTGTGTGTGTGTGTGTGTGTGTGTGTGTGTGTGTGTGTGTGTGTGTGTGTGTGTGTGTGCGTGTGTGTGTGTGTGTGCAAGCGCATGCGTGCATGCATGTGTGTGTGCGTGTGCACCTTAGAAAAACAAATCACTACTGTTCAAATCTTGCTAGCTGAGATCCTACAAATCAACTTAAACACAGTACCAAATACAAAACTCTCACAATGCTATAGAACAGTGGCCCCAGGCAAGTACTAATACAACAATTTAGTGGTTTTGTTCTTATTTTATTAATCAAGAACTTCCTCAGAAATAATCATCCTCCATAACCAACATCTTTTTAAGAGAACCACTTAAAATCACATTCAACATTCCTTAAATATAAAATTTAACTCAATCAACAATTTTTATAATTTTTATGTACTGTATATTGTATATATAATTTTTATATACTGTGTGTGTGTGTGTGTGTGTATATATATATATATATATATATATATATATATATATATATATATATATATATATATATATATAGATATATAAAGCTTTTTACATAAAACCACATCAAATTAATTGATTACTCTGATGACTCAAATCCTTTGGAAAAGGTCATAACTTTTTTGCTAAAATAAAACTTTTTAAATTAATATATTCATGAAGTCCTGGCTTGTGATCATTTGCAAGCCTGATCTGCCACTCCACTTCATGGCACTCAAGTTTGACATTATATTCCAATAAAACCTGTTATATTGACTTGGTCTGGTACAAAAAAAAATAATTTCTTAAAATCAGCACACGTTTGTGAATGTTTCACAAAGGCATTGTTTATATCCTTTTGTTTTATGGCTTGTATTTGTAAATTCTCTTTCTGAGGTTATGCACTGTTTTGCCTATATAAAACTAGTGTATGTCTCACAGCTAGCTAAATAAACAATGCCTTGTGAATCACAATTAATTCTACCCCTAGCTATCATAGTTCTGTCTACCCCATGCACAAAAATACTAGTACAATTACTGATATACCTACAGTATCTACATTTTCCACATTTAAAAGTACCATGTGGAAATTCACTACTTGTATTAAAATGCTTGTTCTTTTCTAACCCACTTCTAATATTAAATTATTTTTTTATGTGTAAAAATAGGAACATTACCCAAAACATCAGCCATATCTGGATTACCCAGGATGATTTTCCAATTATCCTGGATAATTTCTCTAATGGTTGATGAATCACTACTAATAGGAAGGGGAAATGCTCCCAAAAATTAATTTTAGGAATTTCTAATAGTCTTCACATAATTTTGTTGAAACTAAAACTATCTGACTGACTTTCCATCTATGTTCCTTTCAAAATGGGTTGAATTGTAATTTTTCTGAGTTCTACCACTTCTCTAATGTCATTTAATAATTTCCTAGAATATCCCCTCTGAATGAACATTTGTGTCAACAATTCCACTTCTGAATTGAAAACAACATCCTCACTTGTTAGCCAGCTCAGTCTTAAAAAATTGACCAGTAGTACTGATTCATCAACCATTAGAGAAATTATCCACAGAGTTAGGTGACCAGCCACTGCTCTTCTGTCTTCATGTGAGACATTTGTTTGCTCGTAGCACACCTTCGTGCACCATTGTGCAATAGGGGTAACCACTGGCATTCATAGACACAAAAGGTAAAGTAAATAGTTTTCCCTTACTAGCTGCCCTTTTACAGACTGAGGAGCTTCTTAAATTGCACTTAGTTGCTTGAAGAGCACCTCAGCTGCACTTTCTATAGCATCTGCCATTTGTGCTGACCCAATACCTCCAACCCTATAATTGTCTCCAACCTTCCAGACAGCTTCCCAATAGTGTAGACCCCTTATGCAGCCTCAGTTTAACTACACATCTCCAATACTCTCCCCACTGAGGAAAACATAGTTATACCTTGCATTAAGAATGGTCAGTTTCCGTCCATTTTTCCTGCCAGCCTGATTGCCATGGGTATCTTGAGGCAGTGTAGCAAGTGCCTCATGTGCGCTGACAGCCCACTACACCTAAATCACTCAAGTACTATTTGTGAGAGACGCATATACATGAAGAATCTGGAATTCTTGCTGTCTTGCTCACAGAACAGTGACACTGCACAGGTTGCCAGCTCACATACTACAGCTCATGTATATACCATGGACCCAACACACAAACCATTATACATGGAGGGACTTACCAGAAAGTTACCTAAACTCCAGAGACCTCCAAAGCACAAACATGCTATACCTAATACAGTACCTACACCACTCAATACATACTAAACAGCAAGCACCAGTGTCTCACCAAAGAAGCCCTTAAGTCAAAGCACATCTAAACCAAACTTTTTAGTCATAGGCAATTCCATACTTTGGAGACAAAGACCTCCCACTCACCAGGCTGGACAAGGAGAACGTTATGGTCAGCTGCCTGTCAGGTGCGAGGAGCCATCAGATCACAGACACACACACACACACACACACACACACACACACACACACACACACACACACACACACACACACACACACACACACACACTCAAGTCTCTCAACAACAAGTGCCACTATGACTCCATTATAGTTCATGTTGGTGTGAATAACTTGAGATGTACCTCACTGGACTATATGAAAATAGACATGACTGAGCTCTCAGAATGTGTGTCCCAGGCAGGTATGTCCCTAGCCTTGAGCAGCATTCTCTCCTCCCCTAGGATGTTACCACAATATAAACAAAAAATGATTGACTTCAACAATTGGTCTAGTTTCTGGTGTCATTCTAAAGGGATTTATTTCCTGCCAGTCATTGATGTCATGGTAGGTCGATCAAGCTGCTTCGCCAGAGATGGTCTTCACCTGTCACCTCTAGGCTTTCAGTTACTGGAAAAGCCACTTGCCTTCCCATAGTGCCTTTTTTAGGCAATGTCCCAAGAATAAAATTTCCAATTTGAAAATATCCTCCATAAGTAAAGTAAGGGTTATGCTGCTAAACACAAGGTGTTTAAATCAAAAAACTACATTCTTTGGAAGCACTCCTCTCCCTGGAGGATGATGACATTTGTGCAGTTGCAGAAACTTGGTTCAAGGCCACAGAGAGTAGGCCGGCCTTGCAAAGCTACAATGCCTTCCACACCCTCAGACCTCAAAATGATCGTATGAAAACGAAAGGAGGAGGAGTATCAATCTTCATCAAAGATAAATACACCTCTACACTGGTTAGACAGGATACCAGCATGGAGTTACTCCAAGTTCAACTGACAGTAGGAAAGAACCCCCTTCAAGTTATCTTTAGTTGTAGCCCCCCCCCCCCATGAACCAAGACACAATGTTTACTTGGACCTACTCGAGTCACTCCAATTACAACCCAACACCCTAATCATGAGTGATTTTAACTATCCCACCATCAACTGGGAAACTTATATGAGCATAGATATGTTCACACAAAGGATCTTAGACTTTGTTAACACAAATCCAAAATGTCACCAAAGCTAATTATAGCCTCCAAAGAGATGGCATAATCAGCTTTCATGCTCCTGGTACTACAGATGACATTGCCAACTATAAGGCATACACAAATGCCCTGTATAAATGCTTACACAGTTGTAGAGACACAGCTGTAACAGATAGGATCAAAGCAAGATCTTCAAGAAAAAACAACCCCCCCCCCCCCAAGGTGGGCTTCTAGCATTAATAGATTATACAACAAGAGGAAGAAGTTAACGTCTAAAAATAAAAAAAAGATAGGTCCAAGCACTGGAAGAACACCATCTTCTGCTTGAAAAAGCAAATAAGACAGTTTGTAAAATCCTCTTAGGGTAACTATGAAAAGAAATTAGAACCATAGCTAATGATAATAATAAGGCATTCTTCAACTACATCAGTAGCCTAAAAGTTAGGTCCCAGACCTCTGCTGAACTAGTATTAGATAGCACCACACACACTGATCCTGTGAAAATAGCTAACAGAGCTGACAGATTTGGTGAAAATTTCACCCCCTGTCTCCCTCCAAACATACCCCAAAGCATACCTTTCATGTCTCTGCCACCTTGCATCTCCAAAGAGCAAGTCATTGATGCTCCCTCAAAGGCCTAAAATAAAGCCGCTATGGGTCCTGATGGCATCCCAGGTTGTGTTGTAAATGGTCTAAAACATGAACTATCAACTGCATTAGGTACTCTTTTTAACCACAGCCTGAGTATTGGATTTGTCCCTGCTGAATGGAAAACAGCAACCATCATCCCCCTTCTCAAAGGAGGTACATCAATAGACCCTGGGAACTATAGACCCATAAGCTTAACCAGCCTTATCTGTAAGGCAATGGGGCGAATCATCATGGACCTTGCAAATAAGGATATAGGTGACCTCCAAACCCTAGATCCAACCCAGTTTGGCTTTGTCAAAGGTAGGTCATGCCTGTTAAACCTAGTGGACTTCTTTGAAAATGTCACCAGGGCCATAGATAAAGGTAAATATGTGCACAGAGCTTATCTTGACTTAGTCATGGCCTTTGACACAGTCCCACATTTGAGCATCATTGACAACCTCAACCAGTTAAATATCAACCCTTATATTGTCAGGTGGGTTGCAAACTGACTAGCAGACAGATCACACTCAAAGTTTGGGATTTTACCTCTACCAGCAGACCTGTCTTCAGTGGGGTCCCACACGGATCAGTGCTGGGCCCCCCTATTGTTTGGAATATATTTCTCAGAAGATTAGGGCAAAACAGAGGGACTGTGGCTAACTAAGTTTGCCAATGACTTAAAACTAGGTGCAATCATCGAATCCCCTAATGATGTCAATATACTCCAAGAAGGGCTCACATAGACTAATGATTAGTGCCAAAGCCACAGGACTCGAACGTAATGCAAAAAAAATGCATTATCATCCCATTCAGAAAAAATGATACCCCTGCAGACTTTCTTATAAATAATACCCTAATTACCAACTCACTTGTGAGAAATTTGGGAACGCCGGTGGATTCTGGCCTTGACCACCAAGTGTCTACTGTGGTAAGGAAGGCCTTTTACATTGTGTACCTCATAAGCAAAGTCATTGCCTCGAGAGCAAAAGAGGTTATAACTCCCCTGTACTCATCCTTCATCAGGCCAGTAATAGAGTAAAATGTTCCCTTTGGTATGTACCTTACCAGGTACCTGCAGCAACTTGAGAGATCTCAGAGATTTCTAAGAAACTTCAGAGCCTCCAGCACATGTCATACATTGACAGACTTAAGTCACTCTCACTGTACTCGATAGTGTACAGATTACTTAGAGGTGACCTGTGCCTGGTTTACAGAGCAATCTCCAATCCAAACCTAATGGAAATCTGCACATCCGCAAGTCAAACATGGCAAGAGTCACCTGGTCAAGAGACCTTAACCTGGCTTGCAACATAAACAGGACATGCTAGAGAGACAGATATGTCTCTCAGAGGCTGCTACTCCTCTGGATCAGGCTACCAATTCACATCAAAAAGAGGCCCTCTATGACCCTATTTAAGCATAGCCTGGATTAGTGGATGGGAATCTGTAAATTTCTGCTGGGGATTTCACCTATGAACCTCTCAGATATGTGCAGTCGTTGCTAAGATAGATCTTGAGGATAGGCAATATTTTGGGGTACATATGGCTAGGCTTGTAAGGACCCTTGGGTCAATAGCCTAGTAACCTCCCATTAACCTGTGAACCTTTAGGAATATCTACTATATCATATATGCTTGTCAATATTCTGAGAATGAGAATAACAAGAAAGTAACTGATGTTTTATTTCACTGCAGTATCTAACCCTAGTGTAGAAAAAATATTAAGTCATCATATTCCTCAATATGTCATCAGTTAGAAGAAAAATTAAACCAAGATCCTGTCTACTTGATTTGGTGGTAGTCCACATGGATGTAAATGATCCCATGGCATTTTTGAAATGAATATGGGTGCTGTATTAAAACCATGATATTTACCAACCAAGAAAATCGACCTACAAAACTTGGTAAAACAAAAACCAACACACTTGTAGGCACCAGAAACTAGTGAATTTTTTTTAATAAAGAGTAAGTGTTTTTGTTCACTGCTGTAATGTGGACTTCATCAGATTCAGCACTCCTTCAAACACTTCCTTAAATAACAATAGTGGCAAAAATTAAAAAAATACATTATGCACTAGTAAACAGGTCTATATTAGGTTGCCGAAATGACATTCCACCAAACACCTATTGATTGACCCATAATCAGCGAAAATTGCTTCAGTGATTTGATGAAGTCACTAAGGGCAATGAAACAGTTTCCCGAAGCACAATGGACAACTACAGAACTTTTCCCTTTTCTCCACTGTGGTGTGATCTCAGAGTTGTTATATATAGTTGGGGGGATATAGGGGTGAAGCCCCCGCCACTTGGATGGATTCAATTAAGTACACTTTGGTCGGTTGTGCTTTGGGCAACTATTTCATTGCCCTTAGTAAAGTCAGTGAATTGCTGATGCAATTTTCGCTGATTACAGGTCAATGAATAGGTGTTTGCCGGAATGCCATTTCACCGACCTAATATAAACCCCTAGTAAATATTACCAGTTCTAGCTAACAAAATAAACACTACAGTAGACAAAACCAATCATTTAAACTCACAGGAAATGCTAAAAAATTTCATGCCCCCACACATTAACATACTGTAAAATTACATAATGTAACACAAGTACTCCATGTTAAAAACACTACTAAATATGTATCCTTTTCGACAGCAGCAGACTATTACTCAAAAGTTGGTTGTTAATACCAGGGGAATTTGTAGAATCTAGTAACACATGCCAATATAATTCCCTCTTTTCCACATATACTTGATCAATTAACACCCCCCCCCCCCCCGTCAAAGTGTAGAATCTTTTTTACCACACAAAAAATATATTTTTTTAAATCCTGACGTTTCTTGGAGTGCTTTAATAAAGAACTATTGTGATTCTTCTTCCTCATAGAGTAAACGTGCTGATATATCCATGTTTTTAAAGCTTTTTCAGTTTTACTAACATAAAAAGGCAAGCATGAAATTCAGTGTGCAAGGTAAACCACCCCTTTGTGTTACAGTTGTACTTTCAGTTAGGATAAATAGGCTTAGGAAAATTTCCTATCTTGAAATTCACACCTTCGCCTATAAATCTTCACTGGGCATATGCCCCATATTTAAACATCCCTTTTGCAGATATATGGTCAGTCTTTTTACTTTGACCTTGTTTTTCAAAAATTCTTTTTAAATTGGTTCCTGATCTATAAACCATTATTGGGCCATCTCCTAAAACGTTGGACAAATCCTGTGTAGCAGTGTAGTTATTCCAGTTCTCTAATATTGATTTAACTTCCTTGGAAGGGTTACTGAAATCTTGTGCCAATGCTCTAGGAAAGTTATTTAAATTCCCTATGCTGACCTGCTCATTTTCCTCGGAAGATACTACTTCACTACCTGAAATTCTTTTAATCTCAGGACCGTGTTTCAACACCGGTCTATAAAAGTTGGACCTACCGCTAACCAACTCAACCTTTAAACTTTCAACCAACTCTATAGGATATTGTGTATCAAAAAACATCTTGCTGAAGACCCTGGTTTCATCATGCAACCTACTGCCATTGGTAGGTGATATCGTAATAAATTGGATTTTAACCACATTTCTCTTCTGCCAGGCTGGGTGATGGCGTATATAATGTAATAAACTGTTTGAATAAGTTTCTTTCCTGTAAACTAATGAGGTAACCCTCTGTTCAGTGCCATTCTTAGCAATGGTCACATCCAAAAAGTTTTTCATTTTTGTATTATTGACCCTTAAATACCAAAAAAAGAAGCTGTACTATTAATATACTTCAAAAACTCATCTACCTGCTCACCATTACCTGACCATAAAAAAAGGTCATCCAAAAATCTCAAACTTTTTTTATGTAAATTGCAAAAGGGGATTATAAAACAAAAAATTTCTCCCACCACTATAACACAATGTTAGCAAAAACCGGCCCAGCCGAGGCCCCCATTGTTACTCCAGAAATTTACTTAAAATACTCCAATTCAAAAAACATAAGATTGTTTGACAGAGATAGTTCCATATCTTGTACAACTAGTTTTATTGTACTGTGGGTTAAATTAGACACACCAGTTAAAGCTTTGTTGAACCAATGCAAATCCTTTTGGTGAGGGATAACTGAAAACAAGTCTTTAACTTAACAAAAAAAAAAAAAAAAAATATATATATATATATATATATATATATATATATATATATGGATTCACTACTGAATCCCAAAATTACCCAATCCCGAAGCCCAAAATACCGAGACTCTAAGCCCGAAACCCCACATTACTGAAATGTTAAAACCAAGAAAGTACTACATACATACAGCACATGCACAAACATACACACAGCCTCCCCCCATAACCAAACAAACCACCCTGCACCCCCCCATGTGGGAGACTGTGCCCCCACACCCCCCTACTTTAATATTCTAACTCTGAGATTGCACAAACATACACACAAGGCAAACTCACACCCACACATTACAGCCCCACACACACACACACACACACACACACACACACACACACACACACACACAAAACACACACTTACATACACTAAAGCCCCTCACAAACACACACACACATACTTACCTGAACTGCAACACCCGAATTGCTAACTCAAAATCCCTTAACATCGGGATTTTGAATTTCACTCTGGTCTTCGCTATGTGGGGTTTCGGCTACATGGCCTCGAGCTTTTGAAATTCGAGATTTCAAAAGTTTGAGTTTTAGTAGTTTTCCTATATACATATATATATATATATATATATATATATATATATATATATATATATATATATATATATTTGTATAACATCATACTACATTTTCTCACTGAACAGTTTCATTCATTTTATTAACTTTCGCACCTTCATTTCCACAACTAAAATGTAATCTGACATTAAGAACAGCTGATGTATTTTCTCCTCAGATTATAAAATAATGAATATTTTGAGGAACAGGCCTTTAGAGCACTTTTGGAGGAAAAAATAAGAGGAGAACATGGAAAAAAGTGGGGATGGCTAAGTGTGATGGTAGTTCTTATTGTAAACATATCCTAGTATGTGAAAGTGTGGTTATTAGAGGTATCAAATACAGCATCACAGGTATTTTAACTGTGACTCACCCCAAGTTGTTTATCTGGCTAGTTGCCAGGATTGTGCAGCTTTTTATGTTGGGAAAATCTCTAGGAAGTTTAAAGAAACAATATAAAAACACCTACTTGAAATTAAAAAATGCAAAACTATACATGCCCTTTACAGGCACATTTTTAGACCACCCCTTACACGTGTTTAAATTTACAGTGCTAGATCAGATTAAGAAAGACCTACTTATTAAAGCTTTGTTGAACCAATGCAGTCCCTCTTGGTAAGTGATAACTAAAATGTCTTTAACGTAAAAAAAAAAATTATATTTGTGTATCATCATTCTATATTTTCGCACTGAACAGTTTCATTCATTTTATTAACTTCCACACCTTCGTTTCCACAACTAAAATGTAATCTTTGCCAAAATGTACTTAAATTGCATTTCTTATTAATGTTTCTTTAATTGTTTCTACTTATGCTATACACATGAAAAAATGATTTCATCCATTTCATCCTCTTCTTCATTATTCACCTGCTCTGTTCATTTTCCACACAAGGCCATACTCAACATTTTTTCCATCTCTCCCTTATTCCAAATTACTTTTGTACAGTTTCAAAACTTGCTTTGCCCAACCACAGCATTATAACAGTGTTCGACAGTTTCCCCACAAGCATGACACTTTCTTTCAAGCTGCAGTTTATACATCATCGGCTCTTTAATAGGGAGTTTCTTCAGAATGACTGTCTATACCAAATCCCTTTATTCTTATTTTAACATTTCCTTTCTTTTCTCCATTAACATTTCTTTGTCTCCTTTTTAACCCTATGTACTGTCATGATAATAATTTTCTATTAGCTGCTCATGCTGTTGTGCCTTTTTTCCTGGTAAACGTTCCCTTTCTGCTTTTCATAATAAGCATTTTATAAACTTGCATACATGTTCCTCAACAATGAATTCTTTCTTTTTCATTTTCCTATTTGTTCCTCATATTTCTTCATAACAGTCTTCATGTCACAGTATTTTTCCCATCTACTACCTTCAATAATGCCTTATACATTCATAATAAAGGCATATATAATACTTGGTTTAATAACCTCAAACCTTTTTCTTTTCTGCTATGCCACATTCCCTTCATTATGAGGTTCAGTCCTGATGCCATATTATTCTAAAAGCAATTTCCAGCCACATCTTATCTCTTACAATGGAAATATAATGATTCCCTCTAAATAAGCTAATTTACCAAGTATAAGCAGGTGATTCTCTAGAAAGAAAAATTCTGCTCACCAGGCTTCTCATCCCCTCCTTGCTTATTAACAATTTCCATACCACCAAATTCTACCCATGGCAGTTCAATAGTATTCCTTCTATAATAAATATTTCCTTACATCCCAATAGCCTTTACACATGGCATCATCCATTCAAGAATATCAAGCTTTATACGACTCCTATATTGACTTCATGAATAGCCCCTACCATTCCCAGCTTTTACTAGGCAGTATGGAATCAAAGTACATAGCCACTTTTCCATGACATACACACACACACACACAAACACACACACACACTTGCATCCGCACACACACACACACACACACACACACACACACACACACACACACACACACACACACACACACATGCAGAGACAAATATATGGACATTTTAGAGTTCTCAGTCCACCTGTTATATGTCTTTGGGTTGTGGAAGTAAATCACGGAAAGCCTATGCAGACATAGGGAGAACATTCAGACTCTGCAAAGTAAAACTGAGATGCTGGCACATAAGCTGAGAATTGGACCAGAAATGTTCTAATAGTTAGGCACCAGTATAAACCTTGTGTTTCACTAATTTTGATAAGGAAAGGAGCCAGACCAAACTATATCAAGTCTGTAGGTAAGGGTGTGCATGAAATAACCTCCATTTGTCAAGTAGTGGCACAGTGGTGCAGTGGTTAACATTGTCACCTCACAGCAAGCAGTTGTCTGGATTGATTCTCAGCTGGGGTGCCTTCTGTGTGGAGTCTGCTTGCCCTTCCTGCATTCACATGAGATTCCTCCAGATGCTTCAGTTTTGTCCCACATTCTAAGAATGCTTAGTAAGGGGCTAGATGCTGGGGGCTAATACAAAGAGAAAGAGTAGCTTTGATAAGTAACTGGAGAGTTTAGATGGTACGAGGAGGTGTGAACTGATTCTTATCCGAAATATTTAACAAAAACTAGTGATAAAATAAAGTAGCAAAAAGGGAGCCAAGGTTGAGATAGTATAGAGTTAAGTGGCAATCTAGGGTGTGAATATAGCTAGTGAATGACTGTAGTAATCAATAGAGACTTTGATGCTCCCCAGGATTCAGGAAACTCCTTGTAGGCTCCATGTATAGCCTACACTGAGTGTGTCAGTGTACATGACTGCAATGCATATTAACGAGACACTGCATGCTTAAACAAGGTTTGTGGCATGCACCAGTGGAACTGGCCATGAAACCTCTCCATGAATGTATATAGCACTTCTGCATACTACTCAACTGTACAGATTTTCCCAGAATGTCCAGATGTTTGCCTTATATTTGTGGCCTATTACTTATAAAACTCATGTGTTGTCTGTAAAATCATTTCTAAATCTTGTAGGACTGAATTCAGAAAACAATGACAGGCATTTGAGAGTCAGAATTCATATGCCTCAGAAAAGTCATGGTAGTGCAAAACCTGATATTCTATCAACTATCTTAAGTTCGTAAGAGGAATATGTAAAAATTGTCCCTATATTTCGGCCTTTGTTCCCCTCATTATTTATGGCTTGGTCCAGATGACTTCCTCTAACAGGTTGAGAGCACTTCCATGTAGGTTTGCTGCCTACAACAGGTAGATTGCAGGGTAATTTATTCTCCCTTTTTTGATATATATTAGGATTATTCATAATTAATATTGTATGTGTAATTGTTTACTGTTCGCTTTTTTTTCTCCCCCCAATTTTGTGGACTGTGCCACTTGTCACAAACAGTTTTGGCTATGCTTACCTTGTTTGCGCAACTGGACCACCCATGTATCAGACATGACCCAGACAGCCACAAATGGAAACCAGATGCAGTCAATTAATAGTGGTGTGCATTGCGCAAACCCAGTAAGTGAGGCTGCTGCACTACACTAATATCGTGAAGTTCACTATGAATACTAATATAGGGAACTTCATGTAACTAATCCTGTGGTGACAGGTTGACTATTGGAATAGAATGCAGATGGTTCTGGGGTCTAGTACAGACTATGCAAACTTTTTCTCATACTGTTGTGATGTTATAGCTTATACAAACAAAGTGCCGCATAGACAAGTATTGCCTCAACATCCTTGTGCCAAGAGCTGTATGTTTAAGACTACTGTACATGTGGTCTTGTGTTTAAATGCTGCATATTCCATGTACATTTTACACTTGTTCCAAACAAATTATATTTACTTCCACTTGTACCTGACATAGTTTTGCTGATATGACAAAATGCTAATGAATGTATAGCTCTGCTCTACTAGTTGAATAACAGAGTTGTACAAGTGGCTGGGTATGAAATAAGCTTGGAATTGCATTGCTTGAGAGTGTGCACTGTCTACTGTTTAATACACTTGAAAAAGTTGCACTCCATTTACCATTGCACAAGCTAATGCACTTGTTTTACATATTTGTGTGATGGTAAGAGGAGTGTAGCTTTTTCAATTGTATCAAAATGTAGACAGTGTGCACCCTTAGTAAGTGCAAAGGAAAACATGTTCTTTCAAGTGGAATTGGTGGGAAATGCACATTAGACATTGCGTTTGACTTTGTGTAGACATGGCTGGTGTTGCTTGAGAGGGTGTGCACTTCTAGGTGTAATGCTGGGGTGTCCAGGAGTCCAAGATATTTGTTGGGTTCCTCTGTAAGGATCATAGCCCTGCCTCCTGCAGTGAAATTATACAGGTTCTCGGTACAAATCTGAAGCCTGGTCTAGTTTGGCAAGCACTTGTTCACTGCAACAAGTATCCCACACACTGGGGAACAATGTCATAACCATTTTGATGCCCTCCAAAGGAGGAAAAGGGATACCCTTGATCATTGAATCAGGGACTGTCAGGCAAGGAACATCCCACAGATTTCTCTTTCCACAACTGCAGAACAGAGGGCCTCAAATGTGTGAGGTTCCATGCCAGGTGACTGGCCAGGATGAGAGAAGCATGTGGTGTGTAAGCATAATTATGTAAAGTACTGCTGTTGCAGCCTTAACAGCTAAAGATGGATTGGTTGTTATATCATGCAGTGGTATAAAACTGGGGATGCATATCTGAACTGTAAAAGCAAGTATGCATGCAGTACTTTGTAGCATAGCTCTCAACTGTCCAAATTTTTTTGCTGAATATCCAGATTTATGACTGTTTTATTATTGTTTTGGTCTGTTCATAGTAAGATTTATGGTTGTCTGGCAAATAATTGCTACTGAGGTCACTAAATAATGAGTGTCAAAATGCATGTTAACACAAATCCTATGCAACTTTCCATGTGTGTAAGAGCAATATTTAAATAAGTTCCTGAATATTTAAATATGTAGACATTGCACCCCCATTATTTTATGATCTGTGCAGATATCCTGCTCTAAAAGGTTGAGAGTTGGGGTCTGTAATACAAAGCACGAGTTTCATTTTCTCAAATAACAGTGAACATGAACCATAACGTGTACAAGGAAAGAGTGCTTACATTATACTATATTCCAAAGGAAAAGCACAGTATTGCAGTATTCACTGGTTTAGGGTTCAAATACTACACTTCCCAAATATAAAACTCAGTTGTTTACAATACTATTTTAGGTTTTCATCAATAAAAATACAGTACTGTTATGTATTCATCATTATAGCATTTTAAGTGCAGACCTCTATACTTGTGGCTTGAATGGCCTGCTATCAACTGTAACCAGTGTACATGGAACAAGCATCTGTGCAATATATGCACCCATGAATGATTGCTGGATGTGATATGATTGTTACTATAGTGTTTATGTGTTAGGAACATAGTAGTATTCAAAGTAATAAAGGAGTTTCTTAGAAGCTGGTAGTGTTAAAAGTAAACTGTAACAGAACAGAGTAAATTAATTGTAGAAAGCTTCATCTAGGGTTGATGGCTGGTATAATGATTAAGGTGGTTACCTTACAGAAAAGAATAACAAGGTTTGTTTCTTATCAAGGGAAATTGGCAAAGCTTAAATAGTGTACAAGGCCAGCTAGGCTATTACTAACCCATGTAATCTGTGAAGTTACTAATGTTCTTTTTCCTCTTACCCCACCCCTTCTCTTTGTTTTTTATGGATTTATTATTTTTATTTATATAATTAATATTTATTATTATATATTTTATTTCTTATGTTTTGTTTATCATGTATGATTTTATATTGCTTCTACTCTCTCTAACCTACCCCTCCTCCTGTCACTCTTATCCCTTCTCTACTACTCTACAGTAAGACATACTGGTAAATAACCTGACTATCTACTTACCAGTCTACTCTTATCTTGTCATTAACTAACTACTCAAACTTTTTGGTCCCACCAGCCTTCTTTGTTAAAATTCAGCAGCTCAAATCATTTTTCTTTTGAATATTATGGTTCTTTCTTCTTCAGCTACTAGACATGTTTATATAAGTTGATCCAAGTTTGTATATAACTTTAATGTTTTTTTTCCTTCATCTTTTGTAAACTATGTACTCACATTTAATAACTGTTAAAGTCTTCTTTTATATACTTTTTACACTTTATGCTAGTATTCTAGTCATATGTATTTCTTGTGGAGATTTTCTTCCTGGGACTCCACTGAAAAAGGGCTTCAGCTCAGTCGGACTAACCCGGTCAACAGATGTCAAGTAAATAGTACAATGCCCCTTTTGGTATGTACCTTTTCAGGCACCTGCAGCAATTGGAAAAAAAACACAAAGATTCCTCACATCAAAAATTCAAGGTCTTCAGCATCTGTCCTATGTGGATCATCTGAAATCACTGTAATTTATCTTGTTTCATACAGACTACTCAGAGGCAATGTCTGCCTTGCATATAAGGCAATCTCGGACCCTACTTTATTGGAAATGCTGCATATTCGCAAGTCAAATGGTACATGGGTCACTCGCTCTAAAGACCTTAACCTGGTATATGACATTAATAGAACCTGTTGGAGGGGCAGATTTGTATCCCAGAGATTACCACACCTTTGGAACAGACTCCCACTTCATGCCAAGTAGAGCACCTCATTGGCCCTCTTCAAACACAGTCTTGATGATTGGATGGGTAACCATAAATTAATCTCAGGGATTCCACCTGTGTCCTTCTTGGACACAGACATTAGGTGCTGATCATGGAAATAAGGGTAGAATTTGGTTAGGCTTGTAAGGGCCCTAGGGGAATTAACCTAGTAGCGTCATATGATCCTATAGTATAAATAATATATGTATTTATTTAACATTTGTTTACCAGGAAAGTCTGACTTGGAACAAGCCAGTTTTCAGGAAAGGCTTAGGGAGAAACACTCTAGACACATCGTTGTAATGTGGGAGGAAACCCACACAAACACAGGGAGAACATGTAGACTCCACACAGAAGGCACCCCAGTCAAGAATCGAACCAGAGAACCTCTTGCTGTGAGGTGACAACATTAACCATTGCACCACTGCACCATCCATAGTAAGTAAATAAATACTTTTTCATTTGTTATTATTTATTATTGTGCTTGTAATTATATTTAATATTTTATAATAATTTATTCTATTATTGTTTATTTTAATTTTATTTCCATTTTTTTGGGTTATGTTTTATTTTATTATTGTATTTTAATTGTATTTATGTTATTAATACAGCACAGCAGAGTAGGCCATTTCCTGTGATCTGCCCTAACTCGCTCCACCGGCTGAAGGACCAAGGCCCAGCACTTCTTGGCTGCAGACTGGTGGCACCTCTTCTGCTGCCCCTGCTCTACCTGAACCCTCAGGTAATTCTGCCTGAGACTAGGCCTGTGGTCCCCTCTGGTATCAGAGTTAGAGGGAGTGCATTCATCATCCAAGCAGAGTTGCCAGGTATGGTGCATAGGCGTGTGCACCAGACCATGGACACATACCTACGGCAGATGGAGAACCAGCTTTCCATCCTGGTACGGCAAACCAACCGTAGGTGCAAACTTTGTCCACTGCAGCCACCAGCACAGTGATGGAACAGTGCTGAGAGTCTACTGGGTGAGGAATGGAGTCACACTATTATTGTGCCTGATGTCCGTGAAACCTCGATCTCCCCACCCTCTCTCCAGCCATGGTGTTCACCCTCCTTCTTGTGTTCTTCATCAACCATGTCTGTTGTCTTGTATTTCTTGCCTGTCTGCAAATGCTTCCTCACCTTCCCAACTTGTCTGCCCTGGACATGCCTATGTCCCTTCTCTAGCATTCCACTCTCTCTTTAAAAAAAGGGCCTGGCCCAAAAATAATATATCATCCCATACATAGCTCTCAATTTCACACTTGTCTACTTGGCACACTTAATTTGCTCCAATTGGCTTCACAACACAGTTATGTTGTTGTCACCCCTCCCTCTGGAAGTGACAGTCCAAATTCAGCTAAGATTCTGTACATGTGCTCAGTTGTTACTATTGAAGGAATGGTGAGCTATGCTTCTTACCTGCACCCTTCCTGCACATCCCTACCTTATTTTCATTTTGTTTTCCCCTTTCACGAGGAGGACACATATCAGTTCCTGCTATAGCACAGACTATAATGGACTTTTACTTTGGGTGGGTGAGCATAGCTGGGTATCTGGTATGGAACAAGGATATGTTCCTCTTGTTACTCTCCTTGTTTTGTACTCTCCATCGTTATTTTTTGACCCTGTTGAATATTTAAAGTTTATCAAGTAGAAAATACTGATAGCCCTCCTTTACTGCTGTATCTGTAAACAGTTCATTTGTACTTATGTGAGCCTTATATGTGTTATTATTTTAATGTCTTTCAGGACACAAAATGCCTGTTTGATATAGGCTTCCATTTATTGAGGCTGAGAATGACCTCATCATAGAGGCGTTACATCAACATCATGCAGTACTGCTGTCAAGAGGCCTGGCCAGTATGGCTCAGGATACAGCCCTGTGGGATGAATTAGTTCACAACATGAATGATACTGGGTGACACAATTGCACCTATGAGCAGGTGCATCACAGAGTGACAGATATGATGACAATTGCAAGGAGGCATGCAGCTGCAGTGGCATGTGATCACTAGATAATCAGTGGTGGGCCTGCTGCATAACCCCCTCTCACTGCCACAGAGGAATTCCTGGCAAACATTGCCACACAGGACAGCTCTCAGCAATATATGTCCCAGTATGTTCTGGATGTGGGTGCCACTCCATCTCAAGAGGAGCTTCCAGTTGCACTTTGTTAGCTCATCATTAGAATACTGTGGCATTCTGAAATGGTGTCAATAGTTTTATCATCTGTGTGTAAAGTTGTTTTTTTGTGGGGATATTTAAGATAGCAGCAGTTTTATGTTTATTTTGAGGTTGTCAGACACATTTTTTATAACAGTTGTGGTAGAGCGGATATAGATGAGTAAAGGTATTAGCCCCTGTTATACTGGTAAATGTGGTGCTGTTGCCATCACCTCTTCCTTTACTTTTTACAGAACAGTCAGGAATTCTGAGACATAGGGATCCTACAGTTGGTAAGCATAATAAATGTATGTCATTACTATAGATAAATTCCAAGATATCTGCTAATGTGTCCTCTCAGGCCTGCTGTATGTATTGCTGTACTGTCTTATACCTGTCAACTGTACAAATTTTTGCTGAATGTCCAGATTTCTGACTCATATTTCTGGTCCGTAGTTCATATCATAGTGACTTACTGCCAAATTATTGACATATCATGAAAGACTGCAGACATAAAATAATGACAGAGATCTGAGTGTCACACTTCATACTTTTCAGAGATGTCATGCTAAAGGAATACCTGTTATTCTATCAACTTTCAGGATTTGTAGGAGCAATATTTCTAAATTGTCACTATTCTTGGGCCTTTGTCCACCCATTATTCATAGCTTTGTCTAGATTTCTTGCTCTAAGAGGTTGAGAGGTATGACTGTCTGTAAAAGTGACAGCAGTATAAATTGTTTAGCATATATTGCAGCATAGTAGTGCAGGTAATAATGTATTCCAGTGTTTCTTCCTTTTATCACAGGTGATCATAGATGTGGTTCTCCATCCCCTGTGCCACCTGATGTCAGTGTCTCATCCGACTCTGATAATGATGGTGGCCAAAGTGAGGCACAGCTGGGGGTTGCAGAGGCTGAATCTGACTGACAGGTTGACACTCAGTGACCACCCTCATTGTCTCCGTACACAGCCAGTATGTCTACACATCCCCAGTCCACTGAGGCCACAGATATTGGACAGGTGGAGGGTGAGGACACTGACCAGGAAATGTAGCTATCACTGCTTCAGAGTCTGTAGACTATGGCCATAGTCAAACTGTTGGTGAGGAGCCATGCAGGGGGCTCGACAGGGGTGCTTGGAGGAGGCACGCTGCCCATCCTCCACCTGGTGCAGGGGTCTCTACATCACGGAGGCTCTGACACATTCAGAAAGGCACTCTAGACAAATACTCAAGGTTCTAGATGTGGCATAGTCTGACATCTGCAACTGCCTCCACTGTGTTGTTGATTCCATGGATTGGATGAATAACACATTGGAGTGAAGTGTGTTTGTGATGGAGTGCAGAGTGCCTGTCATGGAATGCACATTTTCTGTTATGGAGCATCTGCTGGGAGGACAACTTTGGCCTCATAGGCATAGGTCAGCAACTACATCTGCTGTGAGTCAACAGGGCCATGTCCGATCACACTCCCATAGTGGCAGTACTTCCACTGCTCCATCAGGGAGTGTTCTGTCTACAACCAGATGTGGCAGGCCATGGGGTCATGGTTTTGTGAGCATTCCAGTGAAGGGAGCATGTCCAGCAGACATCTGTCACTTGCAGGTAATAGCCCTGCATCTGACCTTGGGCATGGATGTGCCAGTGCAACTCCTGGCGGAGCCACTTCTCATGGTCAAGTTGACAAACATGAACTGTCAATTCTATCATGCACGGCTCACATCTGTCTGACATACAGACATGTAGAGCTAGCACCGAGGTTGGCTATGTGCATGCAGACACACACCAATGTTACATTGAGGGGAATCTCTACAGACACACACACACACACACACACACACACACACACACACACACACACACACACACACACACACACACACACACACACACACACACACACACCATTTTCATGGTCCATCTTGCCTGCTTCACTTCCTTACTCACACATACTCACACACCTTATATGTCAGCCTAGTCCACCTGCACCCCCACACAACACCCAGTGCAAGTGATGATAACTGTGCCACATTGCTGTTTTCTATCTTTTTGATTCAGGGTTAGTAAAGCTATGTGTCTGATGCACAGGGTGAATATCTACATAAATGATTATTACATTTGCATGTGTGGTGTTGAACTGATGATTGCAGTCAGTTATATTGTACTTGGCCAGTTATATAGATGTTACCATCATCATTTCACTACTTTACAGGGGATGCTCTTGTAAGGGTTGTGAAGGTAATAACTGAAATTTGTAACATACAATTTGAAATTTTCCCTGTAATTATTTTTATTACAGAGTTGTGGTACACATCAGAGATCACAAGGTCAGATTGAGATATCAGGATTTTAGGTATGCACTGTAGTCAACTCTCATCAAAGTACTAATACAGTATATCAGTATTTCCGGCATGTACATCAACATAGCTTCATAGGTACATAGGGTGTTACTAGGCTAATGATCTGATGGTGATTAGTAGCCTAGCCATGAAATCACAATATAAAGGTTGATGCCAGATATCATGTATGGGCAAGATTTGTATAGCAAAGACTACCCATGTCCAGGTAAGAATCAAAGGCAATGCAGGGCAGAGATTAACAGTTTAACATCAAGTAATTCAGGCTGTGATGAAACAGTGTCATGGAGGTGCTCAGCTTGACATGGTTTTGGAGCCTATTCCAGAGGAGTGGCAACCTATGGGAGATGTATCTGTCTCTCCAGCATGTCCTGTATATGTCAGTCTGCATCGATGCTCCTTTAACAGCCTACTGTAGTCCCAAATGACATATGTATGGGCAGCATTTCCATCACAACTGGGTCAGAGATAGCAATGTAAGACATACATAAGTCACCTCGAAGCAGTCAATATCCCTACTGAGAACAGTGACATCTACATCAGTCTGTCCATATTAGACACATGCTTAACAGCCTGATTTATATTATTTGTAAATCTCTGAGGTCTGTCAAGTTTCTCCAGGTGTCTGTTACACTACTTAACAAAGGGAGTATTATATTCAACACTAGGCCTGAGGACAGGTGACTAAAGGGGATTTAGAAATGAATGTGATACTGCTGCAGTGGCTTTGCTAATCTGATGCAATATGTAGAAAACCTTCCTCACAACAGCAGACACATGCTGCAGTCTACTTGTGCTCCAAGTCTATTTGGTGATTAGGGTATTCAGGGTTATGTCAATAAGCTGAAACATTGTTAATACCAAAGGAAATGATGATGCATTTATATGACAGCCATTTAACAGCACACCATTGTCATCACTCATTGGTCTGTGTAAGCCGCTTTTGAACAAAACTCACATTGTTAGGGGATACAGTGATAGTGCCTAAGTGTCATTCAACCACAGACTTGGCTAGCCACAGACATTCTGTTTTGATCTGGAATTCTGAGATGTACATGGTGAACATGAATGGATATAGCAGTGACACTTGTGGTAACCCATAGGTGATGGTTCTGGTGCTAGAGGTCAACTCTCCCACTTTGAGTGAATATTTCTCTGAAAACCAGTTTGCAACCCAACAGACAACATAGCAGTCAGTTGATATTCACCTGGCTTCACTTCTCACTGATGCACAAATGTAAGAATGTGTGGAAGGCCCCGGCCAAGTCAAGATAGGCAATATCAGTGCTGTGCACACATGATATGTCTCTGGTCACATAACTGAATACTAAAGTTTTAGCATGGGCAACCGTTCATTGAGAAAACAGTGCTGGCACAGATGTAGTGTTTGGATGTCAACTCTGTTCTTGTATGTGACACCCATGAAAATCCATTCCATTGTCTTGCATTTGAAACTTGTGAAATTTAAGGGACTATAGTACATCTATGTGTTGCTGATCCACCCTTCTGTAGGGAGAAATAGGGTTCTGATTTCAAATCTGTGTGGTTTAAGGCAGTACTCAGACTTTGATTGAATAGGGTGCCTAGTGCAGTCGTTTGCTGGCTAAGAACATTAAGAACACATGTCAAAATGCCATCTTGCCCCATGGAGGCTGTGTTCTTACTGTTGGAGAGTGAAGTGATTAGTTGCTCTTTGTAGAGGGGGGCTGGAGGTAATGTTGAAGATGTGTTGTGGTAACCTTGTGGGTGGGAGGGTGGATAATTTTTATCCAAGCATTTCTGCTAGCTGGGTTTTCAATTTACACTGGTCCAGTGTGTGCAATTCTATCCACATTTAATTCAGTACACATCCAAGTTATACCTTTGATTTTGCAGCTGTAGCAGAGGAAAACATTATTGTTATCCTTGGCTGTGGTTTTGACATATTCCCCATAGCTGCTGTGTGAGGATTTTACAAGGTGTCTTATTGTCTTGTTTAGGCTGGGGATGTTAGTCTTCCAGTTTGGGATTTACACTTTTGTATTTGTAGATGTCAGCCTCGTTCACTTACTGTATACTCAGATAATATCAGTCATCCATCAGCATGGTTATGATTTTATTAAGGATCTTTCTTTGATCCTGTCAGTTACAGCTGTGTCTATACATTTGTGTTGATGTTTATACAGGCCATCAGGGTATACCTTACTATAGTTGTCAATGTCCTCTGGAAACTGGAGTATGGAAGATGATTATACCATCCCTTAGGATGGTGAATTTACATTGAAAAATGTATAGTCAGCAGACCTATCATTTTATTAATTCTGTAGCCATTGCAAATCATGAATAAATACTTAAAGATTGCATTGAAACAGTGCATCCCTACACATGAGGAGTTGCATTGGTCAATGCTATTTGTGACATACGATATTACAAACACTAGTGGGGTGCTGCAGTCTTAGTTACATGGCATATGACTTGTCAAAGTTCAGGAATTATTGTGCAACTGAGTTTTGCATCATATTAGTTGCAAAATAAATGTAGTTGTACTTGTTATCATCTCTGAGTAGGTTGCTTTGTTCAACTTTAATTGTTACAAGTACTTATAACTACGCTGTGTGTCCTTTCTTGTTCATGGAAGTGGACATAACCGTCAATAACATTTGTGGTTTCTTAGCTACAGTAAATTGGAGTTATATTAACTCCATAGACGTATGTTGTCTAACCCCTGCACAGAAGGAATTATCTATAATGAGGAGAGATAATCCAGCTCTTGTGGTTCCCAGAACTTCAAATTGCAGTCTGAATGTGTGGAAGGCATTGTAGCCTTGCAAGGCCAGGTTACTTACTGCAGCCTTGAATCAGGTGTCTGTGACTATGTAGACATCCGCCACTTCCATCGTGACAAATGATGACAGAGAACACCATTTCTGATGTGAACTTCTACAGTTTAGCAGCATGACCTTTACTTTGTTGGAGTTACATATTTTCACATAGTAACCTCTGTTTTTGTGACATTGCCTAATGAAGGCATTATGAATGAGGCATGTGCCTTAACCAGCAAACAAAAACCTAGAGGTGCCAGGTGAAGTTCATGTCTTGCAAAGCAGCGTGATCTATTCATAATGGCATCCCACACTGACACAAACTGGAGCCCCTTAGAATAACACCAGACACATAACCAATTCCAGAAGATCATTTGTTCTTTATATTGTTGTCTCATCCTAGGCAAGCTTATAATGCTAGTCAAACATAAGGACATACATGCCTCATGCCTGGGACACACATTTAGAGAGCTCAGTTATGTCTATCTCCATATAATCCCTAGAGGTACATCTCAAGTTGTGCATACTAACACCAACTATGATGGATTAATAGTGGGATTTATTGTGAAGAGACTTGGTTGCATGTGTAATGTGAAAATTACTTATGACACACAGCTGATCTTACATTTCTCCTTGTTTAAGCTGGAGAGTGGGGCAGGTATTTGTCTCACTGTACAATCAACTGTAAGGACAACCTATGCAATAGATAACTATTGCCTTAGGCACACCCATATTGAAAGACTGGCGCTCCTTTTTCGTGTTTTTTGTGTGTTTTGGGTTTAGTATCATGTACCATGCTTGTGTTTTGCATGTCTCTGTTATTTCTGTAGGTTGTTGGACAGTAGCTCTGCCCATGATGGTACTTCATTGATGTTGTAGTACAGACCTGAGCCATTATCTGCCCTGAGTCAATAAAGTCATGTCAGCTAGGCTATCAGATGAAAAAGTTGGACATTAACAGATCGTAATGTGAGGTGTGATTTGGTATCTGCATAGAGAATGAGAAAAGGATGGGCGTATGGGATATTGTGCTATTTTTGGGGCCTAACATATGGGGTGTACAGTAGGAGGTCTATCGAAAGTGTGATCTATACTCCTGTTGTGGACAGATCAGGTGTGACATTACTGCTTGTTTAAGTGACATTTGCCCAGCTATGTTGAGTTGTAGAAGATCTCCCCTGCTAGATAGCATTGGCCAATTGTAAGGGAAAATAATTTAATTGTTTCTGTATCTATAACTGCAAGGCGTTAAGCTCTCTGCATGCAAACAAGAGCAGAACAGCTAAGATAATGAAACAGTGTCAAAGCTCAAAATTATACTAGAAGCAGTTACCTTAAAATATATAGTCCTGCTGTACACTCCAGCCACAAAGGTACAGGGGTGTTTTCTTACAAATCATGTGTCATGATGTTTACGCATCAATAGGTGAACTGAACTAGATTCTTGCAGTGTGAATCCAATGTATAGTGTGGCAATACAACTGCAACAGAATAAAAACAGTAATTGACAATTCATTTGTTCATAACATTACATAGGCAACAGAGTCAAAAGCAGCACAGTTTACGTAATCTTAGCTGCACAAAGAAAATTAACTTGATTTTTCTTACATAACTAACAGCAGCAACTGCACATACAGCAAGGCTTTCATGTCATAACTGTGGCTAAATAAAACAGCATGATGAATGTGCATAGAACAGTGTTACATAGGCTGCTGAAGGACACTGTCTGTATAATGTCCAGAAAAAGCTCTGACACCCACACCAAGTTGACTGCAGTGAGAATCAAGTCTCTACATAAGTACAGAAACTACAGAACACATGTACACTGCACAAGTCTGATTTTAACAGGACTGCAGGTGGTTGTATAGTAGATTACATCAGCAGGCCATGTGGGGGACAAGAGGTTGGAGGCCTGCTTGAAATGGATACTTGTGCAAGTACCAAAACACTGCAAAGCCATGCCATTGAAGTCAGTTTGGGATACACACTCCCACTCTTCTTCATGGGCAAACAAACAGCTGACTGCAGTGAGAATAGAACCCCTACCTATGTACAGAGACTACAGAACACAGTACTTAACATGCACACCATGGCACAAGTTTGATTGTAACAGGACTGCTGTTGGTCATATAGTAGATGACATCAGCAAGCCATGTGGGAGACAAGAGGTTGGAGGCCTGGTTGAAATGGTCGTTTGTGCAAGCACCAAAAGTCAGTTTGGGATACACACTTCCACTCTCCTTTATGGACACACACACAGTCTACTGCATTGAGAATCAAACCCTTACCTATCTAAGGGCACAGACTATAGAACACAGTACTTAATGCAAGCACCACAGCAAAAGTCTGATTTAGACAAGACTGCAGGTGACCTTATAGTAGATGATGTCAGCAAGCCATGTGGGGAACAACAGCTTGGCAGGCCTGTGTAAGCACATTGCTTCTTAGTGTCATCTGATGCTAGTAGCCTAACAGTAGTATACTGTTTAGAAGCCTAGCTGTGTAAAAACACAAGTTCCCTTATTGAGCACATTTGGCTGTTTGAGTTTGGCAGTGCAAGCCTCTGAGCACCACTAAATGGCCCTGTCCATTAGGGAGCACACAACATTATATATTACACCTTGTTTTGTGTTTGATATAGCTGCTGTAAAATTAGCAAAACCCCCCAGTGTTGTACTGATTGCTGGTATAGTTGGTGGTAGGGAAACAAATGGATGGGTATTACATTTATGTAGTTATAGTTATATTCTGCCCTCACTTTGCAAGGTTTCCACATGTAGTCTTAGGTCAGACAAAGCATCTGGGAAATACAGAACAATACGAACACAGATCTATGTATGTAATAGCTGTAGCACAAATGCGATGCTTCTTGCTCTAACTGTTCATGCATGTGTGTTTTTCCTCTTTTACCTGTTTGTGCATGGGTAAGCAATACGCAAACACAAGGCACATTACTAACATCTGAGACTTCCTATTATGCAATATATACTTGATACTATAGCCCAATAATAAAATTACTCCAGGCTGTGATTTCCATATTACTAGCAGCAATAATTGAATGTATCCATTTTTCGTTGTTGGCAGTCTGACAAATCTTATCTGCCTTTTTCCTGTTTCTGCAATGATGTGCTTCACATAAACTAGTTAAACCTTATTAAAAATGTTTGCTACACTTGGTGTATGGAACACAGAGTCAAAGTATGTAAAAACACATTTCCTATTGATAGTCCACCTACAAAATTTCTACTTATATCAAGATTAGAACCCTCAACACCAATACTGCTTCAGCAAACAGGATGGCTGTCTTAGTCCCTTGTGCCACATAAGCAGCTTGCCAGGGCAATATTGGGGTCATTCATCACACAACCAACTGCAATTGAATGTACACTGCTATCAAACCATGGACTGTATATTGTAGAGGGCAACTGCATGGTAGCACAATGTTGTAAAGTCAAGGCAGGGTATTACTTTGGCTCTCTCTTATGCCATTTTTATTTTGAGAGACTGATTTTCTAGCATCCACAGTGTTTACTTCTCTGTATTCTATTCATAGATCAGTTAGTAGTCACATAAACTGTCATAACTATGGTTATAAATATACATCTCTCTGTCTTACATGTGTGTGCTTGTTAATTCATCAGTTACCTAACACATACAATGTGTAAGTAATTCTATATAATTGTTCTTAAAATGTGAGTGGATATTAACTGACATAAACACACATATACTGTGGTTTTGGGGGTGGCATAGCTGAGTTACTGTTATGGCAGGTAGAAGGGAACACTCCTGTTTTGGGTGTGGGGAAACAAAGCTTAGTTACTGTTAGGACACAAACAAGTCTGAAGTCAGAAACTGCAATGTGTAGCCTCACTTTCTAACTTCTCTCTTGAATGATGTACCAGTATTCTGCTGAGGTAGGACCGTGTGAATGTTTCATGCCTGAGGCCTACTAATTACAAATGGACACATATTAGTAAAATAAGTGTCTGTACATGCTAATTTAATTTCTGTACAAATCCACCACTATTTACTTGCTTACTGTACCAAGTTAATAGATACAAAGATATGTCATTATACTCTTCAAGAATACAGTCCAGGTTCAAGACTTACCTTGCAAATGCAGTGGTTGACACCTTAAGTTCAGGGCTGACTCTGTCTGATGCAAGCAGTACACAGCCAATACATGGATAGGTAGAGATTGTGTGAGTTGCCTGGCATCAATTTTAATTTATGTATGTGAGTAGGAGAAAAGTATTAGGTCCATAGGTCCCTAAGTGGTCATTGAATATGCTATGCATTGTGTCTTAGCCAAAAGAAGGACATACTGAGCATGCCTACATCTGAATACAGGGTCAGCAGCTGGGGGTTCCTCTTCTGAGTCCTCTATGACTGTGGCTGTGGTGACCTAGGCATTGGTGGAGGGATGTCTCCTTTCCTCTTGCTGAACCTGTTGCAGCTGTTTCCGCAGGATCAGATTGTGGACCATAGCACATACTGTGAATATCTTTGTACATGTGTGTAGATTATACTGCAAGGCTCCATCGGATATATCTAGGCACTGGAACCATGACTTCAGAAGCCCAAACACATACTCTATAATGTTTCTAGTTTGAGTGTTTGCCTCATTATGATGTTCTTCTGTGGGTGTGGGTGCACTTCTTATGCGTGTCATCATCAATGGTTCCAGGGCATAATCAGCATCCCCAGTAAATGTCCCTATGGGATGTCCCTCTCAGCAAACATCTGGTACAACTGTGATGTGTGCCAGATATGGGAATCGTGATAACTGCCAGGGCTGCCAACACACACATTCAAGATAATCCCCTGAGCATTGCACATGACTTGGCAGTTGATGGAGTGGTATCCCTTGCGGTTAATGTGGTGCCTTGATGTGTACATGAGTGCAATCTATGGCACCCAGTACTTTAGGGTAGTGTGCTACATGACAGAACTGTTACATATTGCTGGCTCTTTCCTCAGAAGAAAGGAAAATATATGTGCTCACTGGCATTTATAAGCATAGCATCCAAGAAGTGGTGGAGTATCCTGGATGCTGAGGTCTGTGACACACCTATCATGTCCCCAGTTGATCTTTGAAGAGTACCTGTAGCTAATATTATAAGGGCTACACATACCTTAGTTTCCACTGGGATGGGGTTCCCCTTGGCTGGCTGTGGCTCTGAATTGAGGCTGGCAGAGCTCACAGAGTTCTTGTAATGTGTTCCTGTCCATCCTGTAGCACTCTACAATCTCCAGCTTATTCAGCATCTGGAAGATTACCCTGGGCATGGGCACTCTAATCCTTCTTGTCCTAGGCCTATTGTCAGCAGTATCAGTGGCATCGGCATCAGCTTCTATCACATGCAGATGTAGAATAGCTGCAGCAGCAGCACCTCACTTTATCTCAGTTAAAATTTCCAAGTCTCTACTCAAATGGTATTGAAGTATCAAGGGAAAATAAGAATGTAGGCTACATGGATACTTTATATATTTGTTGAATAGGTCCACTATGTATAAAAAAAATTTGCTAGAATCGCCTTGTGTTCTGACTGAGTGTGTTTCTCAGCTGATAAGTATATATTTTTGCCACTTTTTAACTGTTCAGAGTTGAATAAAACAATGACTGAATTCAGTTCAGAATACAGTTTGAATAAATTGCATGTATTTAAACTGTATTTGCTCTAATATTGCAACACACTCAAGTGTGCTAGCTTGCACTGCACTTGAATTGTTTTTAGTGCTGTTTTAGCTGCTTTTCTGTAAAAAAAATTCTAAGCTTGTTTCCTGCCTTTCTTATAACTAGTCTAGTCTAGATACAGATTTGCTGTATCCAGGACTGTTTGGAAGCTTCTGAGCTCCCCAAGCCTTTCTGTGTTGGAGGAAAGCCATCTAGCTTATCAGTGGGAGTGGTAAGCACTAGCTAGCCTATCTATCACAAAAGGAGTGGTTTCTTGCCCAGAAATTGTAGTTATTGGTCGTTTGGGCAGTTTTTCCATCTCTCTCAACTTTTCTGGTTTAAAAGCTTGCATTTGCGCTTGTTTCCCACCTTTCCTGTAACTAGTCTAGTCCAGATACAGACTTGCTGTATCCAGGACTGTTTGCAAGCTTCTGAGCCGTGCCAAAGTCTGCTCTTCAATTTTTACATTAGATCTGCTAGTTCTCTCATCTCCTCTCCTGCACTTTTACTATCTTATTAGTCTAGCACTTTACCAGACTTCTTGTAGCAATTATTGTAGCACACAAAAGTGCTACCAACACTAAACGTTCTACAAGGAAACAGCTCCAGTATTAATTATTAATGCCTACCACTCCAGGCATGTCTAAAGGTCAGTTCCCTGTGCTTTCTCCTATTAACCTGGTGAACTTGGGCATCCTGAGGCAATGTAGCAACTGCCTCATGTACACTGACAGCCCTCTCATCTTACCTCCCAATACTCAAACTTGCGAGAGATGCACTTATATATCCAAATTGAAAGCCATGCCCATCTCCAGCCAAGACCAGAATAGCTGCTCAAGAGGAGAAGGTCAACACTTGCACCACACTACATGGAACACATAGCCCTCCAGAACACACACCAGCACTTCCTTCACATAAAAACACAAACCACACACCCACCTTCATGGAGGCTGTCAATAGAAATCTACCCAAACAGCAGAGACCTCCAAGGCAGAAGTGCAACTGAACACCACAACACTAATCATGAGACACATAACTCTCCTGAACAATGTGCCACTCCACCAAAGCCCCTAAGGCAAAACAGCATGCCCAATACACTAGTCATAGGTGACTCGATAGTGAGGCACACTGATGTCCCACTCACTATGTTGAATAAAGAGAAAGTAACAATCAGCTGCCTGTCAGGTTCCAGGATCCACCACATAATGCATGCACTCAGGTCCCTCAACAACAGGTACAAATATGACTTTGTCATTGTACATGTGGGTGTGAATGACCTGAGATTTACCTCCCTGGACTACATGAAAAGAGACATGGAGGAGCTCTCGGATTATGTAGCCCAGGCAGGTATGACCCTAGCCCTGAGCAGCATCCTACCATCACCCAGAATGATACCACAGTAGAAACAGAAAATGATTGCTTTCAACAACTGGCTACATTTCTGGTTTCATTCTAAGGGGATCCAGTATCTGTCTGCCTGGGATGACATGACTGACAGACCTTGAGGCTTTGCCAGAGATGGCCTGCATCTGTCACCCCTGGGCTTCTGGATACTGGCCAAGGCTCTTGCCACCCCTATAGTGCCTTTTTTAGGTGGTATTCCAAAGACCAAATTACCACTGTAACAGCTACAAACAAATGCAATCTGGGGGTCATGCTGCACAATGCTAGAAGTTTAAATCTCAAAATGCACTCATTCAAAGCACTCCTTAAAATAGAGAACACTGATATTTGCGCTGTAACAGAGACCTGGTTCAAGGCAACAGAAAGCACCCCTGTACTACCAGGCTATAACTCATTCCACACCTTTCGGCCCCAGAACTTGGACCGAAGCTCCAAAGGCAGTGGTGTTTCCATATTCATAAAGGATGCGCACACCTCCAGACTGGTATCCTAACATAACGCATCAGTGATACTTCAGGTGCAGCTAACATTGGGTAAGACAGTGATTCAGGTCATAGCCTGCTATAGGTCCCCAACCATGTCCCAAGACTCACACTTCATGTTCCTAAGCACCCCGGAGAATATTATGATCCAACCTAACACTCTCATACTGAGTGACTTCAACTATCCCTGCATTAACTGGGAAAACTACTCGTGCACCAATACACTTGCCCAACGTTTCCTGGAATTCATTAACTCCAATGCCCTGGACCAGCTCATTCTTACCCCCACTAGAGGTCGCAACATCCTTGACCTGGTCATTACTAACATGGGTGACCATTGCTCTACACCAGTAGTCAACTCCTCCCTGGTTAGATCCAACCACAAACTAATCACCTTGGAAATCCACAACCCTCCCACCCCCAACCCCTCACCAAAGGTAACCACCACAAAAAACTTCTCTAAAACTAACTTTGGGCTCCTAAAAACAGAGGTGGCTAACTTCACGGCACCCATACAAATGAAGAATAGTTGCATAACCGCCGAATCATACACCAATGCACTGTATGAACATGTACACAAATGCATGGATCTCGGCATACCCAATAGAACCAAGACGGTCTCCTCCTAAAAAAGGAAGCCAGTCTGGTGTCCCCTACCATAAACAAATTCTACAACAGAAGGAGGAAACTGATGCGGAATAAGGTGAATTCCCAAGAGTGGAAAAACTCCCTTATCAGCCTCAACAAAAGTTGAGATCCCTCATCAAATCTTGGTATCTACTTCTCTGAAGTCCAGGCCAACACGAAAGGACTCTGGTTGACAACGTTCTCAGATGATTGCAAGTTAGAAGCTATTATAAACTCCCCAAGTGATGCTGACATCCTACAGAATGGCCTCACTGAGACCAGCGACTGGTGTCAGAACCATGGCCTTAAGCTCAATGCCAAAAAATGTGTCACCATCCCCTTTGGGAAAAACCTGGTTCCCATGAATTACCACACTGATGGTAACCCACTGAACACAGAAGGTGTTATAAGAGATCTGGGAACACAGGTTGACAGCAACGTCTCTTTTCATCACCACATTGCCACTGTGGTCAGAAAGTCCTTCTATGTGGCACATCTCATTACTAAGGGTTTTACATACAGTAAGAAAGAGGTCAGTGTCTCCCTCTACTTTTCCCTCATTAGGCCAATCATCAAGTACAATGCCCCATTTGGCATGTATCTCACTAGACACCTGCAGCAACTGGAGAGGCTGTAAAAGTACCTCACAAAGAGGATCCTACGCCTTAAACACTTGCCCTATATGGACAGACTCAAAAAATTACAACTATTCTCTGTCTCATATCGCCTACTTAGAGGTGATCTCTGCTTGACTTACAAAGCCATGTCTGACCCAGCTCTGTTAGAAATGCTACATCTAAAGAAATCCCAATCCCTCCACACCACATGCTCCTGAGACCTCAACCTCATTACCACAATCAACAGAATGTACTGGAAGGACAAGTTAATCCTCAACCTCATTACCACAATCAACAGAATGTACTGGAAGGACAGGTTCATCCTCAACCTCATTACCACAATCAACAGAACATACTGGGGGGACAGGTTTATAACCCAGAGACTGCCCATGTTATAGAATAGACTTCCCATACATGTCAAGCAGAGCACCTCGCTGACCCTCATCAAGAGAAATCTCGATGAGTGGATGGGAAAAAGAAAATTCATCCCGGAGGTAACTCCAGTGGCTCTACTCAACAGAGGCACTGGGAACTAAGGTCAAGTAGCACGATGCCAGGGTAATCCTATGGCTAGGCTTGTAAAGGCCTCAGGGCCATTAGCCTAGTACACACCAATGAACCTATGTGAGATTGGCTAATTAAAATTCAGTTTGCCTACTTAGGCTGTAATTAGCTTGATGTAAAAGACCTGCTTGAGTGCTCAGTAGTGTGCTCTGCACAGCTCAGTGCACCATTGCATAAAGAATAAGAAAATATAGAACATAAAACATGTAGATAAGCTTGTACATCCTATTCTCAAACCCAGGACCATTAACACTGTAGTCCTACACATATAGCTTCTGCCACAGAATAGTTACATAATAAGCCTTTTATTCCCCATTTCCCATTGGTGCGCTTAATGGAAGTTAACACACACCGCTTGATGCCATCACTAACCATTGACATCCATTGGAAACATAAGCACCATGTAGAACCCTTCACAAGGTAAACATCCCTACAAGGTTACTGTGTTTTGTGATTCAGCAGCTCTACTGATTTTTGGCCTCATTTGCAGTAAGACCATGCTGACAGCCTGAAATCTACATTGTTAGTAGCCGTGTAAGCAGGGCAGCTGCACGGGAGCACAATGTAAACACAAGGTAGGGAATTACTTTGCTTATATATGTGTTACAGAACACATTATGCTTACAGTACATTATAATACTCTTTCAGTTTTAAATATTTTAGAAGCCTGCATTATGTACATGTTTATTATTCAGTTAGGGGTGGGGGACCAAAGGTGCATTTATGTCAGGGCAGTTAAAATGGCATTTTTATTTGGGAGACTGATTTTCTAGCATCCACAGTGTGTACTTAGACCATAATACATGTGGTGTTACCTGCTAAGGTCAGTTCTGTCAAAATTTCAGTACTTTTACTTGCCTGTTTCCATGTAGACTCCTGTTCTTGGAAATTTTATGTGTACACTACCAACACATACATGGAGTCTGCACAGTTTCATTGTAGTCTGCTGGATCATTCATTCAGTCACATTAATTTGCTTTATTATTATAAATTTCAGCTACCTATGCTGAAATTTGCATTAGTTGAAAGTTTCCATATTTGTAGGTGAGTGCTTGTTATTGCTCGCCCCTACATGGAGTTTACTGAATCTAAAACTTGCCACGTCCATGTACAAATTGCTCCAAGATGAGCACATAGTAAAATTTATTGTGTAAGCTTTACTGAATTCCCCCTGCCAAAAATATGAGGCAAAAATCTGTACAGTTGAGAGGTATGTCTACAGCTTGTGACATTATCTTCCTTATAGCTTGAAGTAAGGGAAAAACCCAGAACACTGACATGGACCACAACTCATGCAACACCTGTTTTTGTAGAGGGGGCAAGTTCACCTGTACCTCACACCCCCTGATAATTATATAACCAATTCTGACATTGCACCACAGTGGGGAAAGAAGAAATACCCCCCGATCCCTGCTGTGCCACAGTCCTCTGTAGTAGATGTCCTGTTCTAATTGATGTTCCATGTTTTCATGCTTTCTGTCCCGATAATTCTGTTCACTCATCTGACTGATAATTTACTAGGGACAAATATCTCTCTATCTTAGGAATATATTCAGAACGTCAAATGTCAGAAAGTCAACTTTCAAAACATTGATGTGAAAGATTGAAACACAGCAGAAATAGTAAATACAGTAAACAAACAAAACAGGTACTATGCAGAAAGGTAAGCCCCCCCTTAATCCACCACATCTTCTGCTACACACACACACACACACATATCTATCTACATATATATATATATATATATATATATATATATATATATATTTTTTTTTTTTTTTCCCATCTGACTCAGTGGTTGAGTTATCAGATCTGATTGTATCTGACATCAGCACATTTTTCAAACTGTTGGATTCAGGGATTAGAGTCCTGCACCTAAAATACTTCAGATTGTGTTAGCGCCTATTCAGTTTCAATATGATCTGAGGGCTCAGTGCTTGATTGCTAGTTAAATGCCTTTATTGAACGTTTTGGATTAGTTTTTGAAATGTATATCTGTTTATCTTAGCTTGTTGTAGTTCATTCTCTTCATACTAAGCTAGCGTTTTTTTTTTTTTTTTTTTTTTATTTTGCAGTTAACATGTTTGTGGTAGCTCCTTTCTGCCTTTTCTCTCTCTACCATATTTATATATAGATATATTTATATCACAAAAAAGTGAGGGAGTTTCCTGTTATATTTAGAGCTCATTTTCTTTAGATAATTAGATTGTATTAAGTGTTTGTGACAACTGGAAACTTTTTTCTCGGTGTTGTGTTGTTATTGCTGTGAACTTAACAACTAACTTAACAATTAGTGACAAGGCTTTTGGTTTTAGAAAGTGCACCGCATGTGGGCAGAAGATCTCTCCCATCTCCAAGACTTACATGCCTTATGCATCTGTTGTTTAAGAGTAGATCATCTGATCATCCTGACATGGAGTACAAGTCCTGTACCTCTTTCAGGGCCAGGGTTCTTAATGACCATAGGAACAAATTAGCCCTCAAGGATGTTCTCCCTGTCCAGTGAGAGAATCAATCACTTTTGGTTCAGCTTCTGTATCCCCTTCCACCAAGAAGGCAGGGAGAAAGTCAAAAAGCTCAAAAGAGAAGGATAGACAGAGAGAGAGATGGAGAGAGAGAGAGAGAGAAGCAAGGAAAAGAAAAAAAAGAGAAACAAATCTGATAGAGAAGAGACTTGAACGAGAACCCCAGACCATTTAGGTCCTTCCAGAATGGCACTGAAAAAGCAAACAGTCAGATCCAGTGATTATCCAGGAGCTGACTCAAATCTGATTTTCATTGCCACCATGCAGATTTTCTTTGGAGCTGACCAGCCCTCACCTATATTCTCCAATTCTTTAAGAAAGATTGATTCACCAGTTTTGCAAACCACCCTCTGTGGCCTCCTGCCTCTGGTCCTTTTGATCATCAAGAAGTCTTTGGAAACCAACATCAACGGGAAGATGACACATATGGGGGATCTCCTGGCATCTCCCCCACAGGGGCTCTGGGACAGGCCCTGATGACTGCCTTGGTAGTATCTCCTTCTCCAGTGCACCCATCAAATCCAGTACACATGGCTCCAAGTGATAACCATGGGATGACCCTGTTGGAGCCAGGAGCTTGTTTGACTTCCTCCCCAGTGGTTTCCCTTACCCTTTCGACTTTGACGGCACTGGATTATGAAGGGCTTAGAGTCGAGAGGTCGGGCCTGAAGTTCAGGAATCTAGATCAACTCTGAGATTATTGAAGGCACCCCTACCATTTTTTGGGCCCCAGCTGGGCTGTGATGTTGGCTTCAGAGCTAGGTTGAATTGGGGCCTGCCATATTCCTTCACTGGGATCTTCAGATCCTAAGGAGACTTCCTCAGCTCCAGTTTCAGTTTTGGCTTTGAGAGGATGCTGTCCAGGTTAAGAGATGAGCTCTCTCACACACGTACTTGGCACATCCTGATCCCAGCTGGGTTCTATACCTCCTCCTTCCAGTCATCCTGTAAAACAAGGACAGCCAGCCTGAGAAAGTCTCAAGGAATCTCTCTTGGAGAGTTCCTATTCTGGTTCTGTGCACTCTTTGGAGCCTCCCAGCGAAGAAGGGCATAGGATAGGGACTTGAAAGAGGAAACATTTGGACTCCTCTCTGGAGTCACTCACTGAAGATACCAACTTTGAAGAAGAGGATGTAATTCCCCAAGATCTCTGTTAGAAGACGTCTCCTTCGGAAACATCCTTGAATTGATAAAACAATGAGGGGCTTTGTCCACTTAAGCCTTCTTCTAAGAAGAATTGGTATTACTTGAGGCTTTCAAGGCTGTCCCATCTACTTCCTAGTTGTCCCACTCATTGATGAGATCATTGATGTAGTCTTTCACCAGGCTTGGAAGTAACCCGATGTGATGGAGCTGATACCGAGATACTGGTAGCCCCCATGAATAGGGTGTATTGGAGTAAGTGTCCTTTATTAGATGACATAGTGGTTGTTACAGCCACAAAAAAGTAGCTCAGCAAAAACAGCACCTATGTCCATTCCCTTAACAGGGAGTATAGGGCACTGGACAGATTCAGAAAGTGGATTTATGCTTCAACAAAATTTGCTGTTGACCAAAAAGCTTTCCAAGTCTATCTCATGTAGTTTAGCTGCTGACATGCAGAAGACTGTGAAATCATAGCCATTTATGCTTCAATAAATGTCTAACATGCACATGTGACTGCTCTACTGTGTAGCTGATGGCACTTCAAGAGAGGCAAGCACTGGCATTGCCATTTGCCAGAATGTTTGTATGCATATCTCCAACTTTGCAGAGGGCTTCACGGGATCCTTTGTAATGCTTCCTTTAATGATTCTACACTTGAACCTCAGATCAAAAATATGCTCACCAGAAATGAGCTGCAGGGAGAAATTCTGTCTGCAATTGGCATCTATTTTTCCACCCAAAGAACCCTTTTCTGTAACCAAAAGGGTGGAAAGAAGTTGTGGTTCTGAAAATCCCAGACTTTTACCCAGACTCTGGTGACAGTCCCCCTCCTTCCCTGAGGCAGATGGGGACACAATTTTAATGGAATCAACCTGGGACAGAATTGGACTACATAATCAAGTGTTTCACGGTCCTTTAACCAAGAAATCCTTCCAGCATTTCTGAACGGTTGCCCAACTGTCACAGTCTAGAGGCAGTCAGGGGCACATATCATTGTAGCTATATCCCTGGCTCATCATTACTCAGGATTATTGGGTGTAGAAAATAATCACCAGAGTGTATGTTATTCCCTTTGCATGCCCCCCTAACAAAGAAGAGAAACATTTCTGATGTTCCACCCAGTCAGAGGAAATTTGCAGCAGCAGAAGCTTTAAAGCTGCTAGAAAAGCAAGTTATCCAGCATATCCCTTTTGGGACTAGAAGAGAGAAACTGGTTTGTGCACTGAAGTTTTATTATGGGATGTTTAGTGAATAGACACCATGGGAGCCTGACCACTAAGGTAATATGAGGAGAGTTTTAATCTGAATTTAAACAGCCAGGTGTGTAAGGTAATATGAGGAAAGTTTTAAGCTGAATTTAACAACCAGGTGTGAAATAGTTTCAAACTGTAGTAGTTTAAATTAACAGCCTTTTAAGAGGTGAGTTCTTTGTTTACTTGCTCTTTTGTATTGTCAAATATCATTCAGTAATGTAGTTATGTAGGAGAGTTGTCAATAACTCTACATAGTTCATTGGAGGTGTTCTGTAATAAACTTATTTATTTAATAGAGGCTGCTGTCAAGGGAAAGCCATGTTCAAACTGTGCAAAAATTATGTATTTTGACTGTAGCCGATGTAGCTGCATAAAAAGACAGTATAATATCTGTCTTGCCCAGAAGAGAAAAAATGTTTAGGTTACTAATAGATTTGTCTAAGTGAGCTTGAAAATTTATGGATAGTATTTGGGTAGTGGTTTCAGTCTGAATTTTGTTATGATCTTTAATAAAGAAATTGTTGCAGACACTAACATGTTGGCAATGGTTTCAAATAACATGAAATTATTTTTATGTTTAATAATGTGCAGTAGTCATTTTCCATTTGTATTTTTACAGAGTATAAGGGATAAGAACAGAATATGACCATGCCATTTGTATACAAAATTGATGAGAGGTAGAAGACACCATAAGGTTGTTTGCTGATGAAGGCTGAGAACAGCAGAGGACAAGGATAGAGCCTTGGGAGCGTGGCCTAATGGTTAAGGTGTTTGCCTTACAAACACAAAGTGCAGGGTTTGGGTCTCCCAAGGGATAACTGGCTAAGCTTAAAATGGCTCGCATGGGCAGTTAGCTTAGTATGAATCTATGAATTGTGGAACCCATATGAGAAGAGATAAAAGTAGAGGAAATGGAAGTACCAATCTTGAGTCTAAACAGTCTGTTGGTCAGAAAGTCCTTCAACCAGGTGATGACCAGACAACTCATCCTTATCTACATAATATAATCTGTAGGGATGGAATGATCCTACTGTTGTTGTGATTTTTAAAAATGTCCCACCTAGATTACATTTATCCATGTTGAGTAATGTTTCATCAGAATGGATCTAACATGCAGTCAATGTGATCACCACTTCGTAGCTCAAGATCCAGGGAAAAGCCAATAAAAATGGGGAAAAAGGCCCACAGGCATGAATGGATTATATATTTAAAGTTGCAAAAATAAGGAGGTTTGCATCAGCAAGCTTTTTTTCTGAAGGATATGAAGGCTGAAACTCATATGTCTCTCATTATTTATTCAGTATAATACCTAACAATTCGCCACAAAATCACAACTTTTATTAACAGACCAAACATATGAGACAAAGTCAGGGATATTTGTGAAACTAGGGAAAGTTGAGATCAGCTCTATAACCCCAGATAAAGGCTCAAAAGTGATGAACGGACTATAGAGGTGAATTTATTCATCTGCCACTTTTGCTGTGTGGGTGCTATGCAATGCATGCATATGGTGGATTTTAAGTGTGATGTCACAGATGAAATTCATCATTCTCTAAAGGGTTTGCTCTATAGTCTTGTTAAAGGTAAACTATTCTTCCAATCTTTGATCTCTTCAAATATGATGAATCTCATATTACAAGCTTCTTATAATGTCATTGCAGGGATTGCTAGAGCCACCAGATAATAGTTAGCTTTCAGCCACAAGTATAGCTCCCCTTAATGACCTTTACTTAATGATATTGAGGTAACTTTGAAGGCCCATCTGTAGTTGGTCCAGAGACATATTAGCACCATAAAGCACAGAGGAGGGCTGTGGGAGTTTAGATTTCAACCACCTCAACATACTTTTTCTGGGAAACCGATGAACAAGCACTAAAATGGTGTAGGTGTGGCTCATGACAAGTCCAACAGCATGCAGTTGGGATGCAAAGCATTTCCAAGGTTAACTTTAAGCAAGGTCAAAGGCAAGAGTTCTTGGCAAACTCTTGGAGACTGTGGACTATGGGTGGACAGTAGCAGTTCTGAGGCCCTCTCAGACTGCAACCAGTGTGTCCTATATTGAAGAGAGTAGGGGGCTGTCTACCAGGACGTCCATCACAATGAATAAGTAGGGAATGACAGTACTATCCAAAGGATAACAAGATCCCTTTCCAAACTCAACCAGTCCCTTTTTCTCTATCCTTACCCAGTGTCACATCCCATCACAAAATATCTGCCACAAGGAAGTGTATAACCGCAAACTTTTGAGAAGTCTCAACAGGAAAAAAAAGGTTAGGATTCTATTCCAGGTTCTTTTTGGTAGCCATAAATACAAAAGACCAGTTTAAATAGACATAACACCTTTATCACAAAGAAACCTTTCAGAGTATCAAAGTGTGAATAGCTTTTTACTTTCCAGCAGAAGACTGCATGTGCTCTGTGGACATACATATCAAGATTATCAAAAAAGTTATGGGTAGTTTAGTAACTTGTTTTCCATTAAACCATTGTGGTGCCTAATGCAAATTCCCAGTTGTCTCCAAGGACTGTCTGGTTAACTGACTTGCTCAAGGTCACACAGTAGGCAAATGAGGTCTGAGGGAATCAAACTCTGTACCACAAAAGCTACACCTCACAACTATAATGCTCTGCACCAACTGCCAGTTGATAAGGTATGCTTTAAGGGTATGCTTATAGATGGAGGCCAGTCGTTACCAGCTCCAGAGATTTACATTTGATCTCATCACAGTTGCCAAGGTGTTCACAAAACCCATGTTCATGGCAACAGCCCACTAGAGGCTTCATGGAGCCAAAATCTTTCTATAAATGGAGGACTGGCTTCTAGTTCCCCCATCATTTAAGGCTATAACTGCCTTCAGGGAGTCCCTTGTTAGAGCATTCTACTCTCTGGGTATCATAGAACTCTAAGTTGGCTCTTACTAAGTTGCTCACATTCATGATCTGTAATCTGAACACCATTCACTGCTATGCACCTGTGTGACTGGATCAGCTATTTTTCAACATGCCCTGGTTCCCAAGATTATGGCTTCCAATTAAATTTTATCTCACCTATGTCATAAGGTCCTGTGGTTACTGGCAGCAGTCATTACAATGGTGTTCTAAGCCAAACTCCACTTGAAAGTGTTTCACTGGACAATCAATAGCCAAGTTTTCAGAATCCATATACTACATTCCACCAAATCTGTGTATTAAAATCTTTAAGCAATACTTTCAGTTGTGGATGGAAACCACTAATCTTACAATGATAACCATTGGGATTGATGTGCAATATAATGTAATATAGTGATAGGCAGATGGTCCAATTTGTCTGGATATTCTTTAAATCAAACATTCACATAAGTGGGTGGAAAATGAAGGCTTTCCTCCTGACTCTGAGACTTCCAGGATTCTGTTCCTTTGGATGTGAAACTCAGACAATATGGCAGTGGTTTGGCATAAAAAGCAACAAAGAACCTGAACTTATCCTCTCTTTTGAAAAGCCATGATGGTAAGGGAATGAGTTATTCAATTAAACCACTTTCTGATAGCCAGTCATATTTGAAGGAAGCCTATTCCATAGTCAGCAAACTCATGATGCCCCACATATAGTTTTGCAGCCTTTCTGCAAATTAAAAGCTGTGCTGTAGTGAGGCAAAATATGCTGTAACCTGTCTGCATTCCAACCAGTGAGAAGTACAGCAATTATTTCTCTGTGATCCTTCCACTGGGGCATGCGTCAGGGTAGCTTGGTCTGCAAATGGCTCCTGGATTCATTAATATTTCCCCTTTTCTCCTTTATTAATGATGTTCATCTAGAAAACAAAAGTATCAAAGCAAAAGCCATTCTCATATTCCCCTTCCTGCGCTCAACAACTGTGGTTCTCACTACTTATGTCTTAAATAGTAAAAAAGCCCTTGAGGTTATGCTGTACCAGAGTTCTACTGATTTATCCATGAAGCACTAGACACACCTAGTCATTCTTTTTCTCAGTCTCACAGCTTGGTTTCTCAAACTCAGTTATTAACTAATAACCCTTCTTTCACTGATAGCCAGATAATATAATATTTTATTCTTAGAGGCTGACCATTCATAAGGCATATAAACAGACTGATTCAGTTCTCTGTTACGACCACTGCTAGAGAACTAGACCTCCTCTTATTTCCTGTTCTATTTTGGATTATTTCTGACAAAAGCTCAGCTAATTGTCTATTAAATAAAGTCCTATTTTGTAGGAGTCACCATTTTTTGTATGGAAATACTCTTTTTCCTGACTGGCATTACTAAATGTACAAAGCCTGTTTATGATCATTTCCTTATATGACTTCCCCTTCTGGATCCTGTGTTGTCTTTGGAATTTATAGTGAAAACTGACCTTGCCCTTACACAAGGCAGACCTTGCTCCTGTACTGTAGAAAGTTACTAGCTGTTTTCTGCTACTTCTCTTTTCCTTTTACTTGCACAATTTCCAGCATAGCAAGACATTATGAAACTGTATGCAGTCAAGTACAGAATACAGAAAATACAGTCTCCTAAAAAAATTTAAATAATGGAGTCTTTTCTCAGCCATCGCAGGAGTTGGGATAAATACTGAGTAAAGACAAAACTGGTCTGTCGTGAAGCTTCAGTCTCTGCACATACTAGAGCTAAGAGTTATCTGCTCACAATGGACTGAAGCTCACTCCGTTTCCCTTGTGCTCCATTCCATCTCAGTTTCTGAGCAAAGTCCTAGGAGGAAGACGAGGAGAATAAATAAAATAGATTTGACTATTTGCGATCAGCTATTCCCATTCTGAGAAAAGCAGCACAAATTAAAGCAACGATGTCAGGATGAAAATCAGTTGTATTCAAAGATAAAACGATCATTAGTTAATCAATCTCCATAATTTTTATTAGCATGTATTAACCAGGAATGTTCAGATTGAAGATGCCATTTTTAGTGGAATGCTGGACAGAAAAATGTCCACTCATGACAGCAGACAATGTATATAACTAATACAGTAGCTGTACATCAATAGCTATAGTCACTAAACTAACAATAGTGCAGTAGTTGTAGAATTTAGACAGGGCACTGGGAAAAACATAAAAACACAGTAATTATATGATTGTAAGTACAAAACTTAGGCGTGGTTGATTATTATGATTATGACTGTTTTTCAAGTCAGATAACAAGGTAGTATTGAACTAATTTAGAAAGTCAGTTCTAGAGAAAATGAGTCACATTTAAGCACTGTGAGGTGCAAAGAAAATACACAGCATGTAATGTACAAAGAAAGTGCACATCGTGCAATGTACAAAGAAAGTGCACATCATGTAATGTACTGGCCTGGAATGTTGGAACAAATGGAGAAGACAGTGCAGAACTAAACTGTTCAATATGAACCAGAATCCTTGATATCCCATAAGACACTTACACTGACATGGAAGAAAGTTGGTACAGGTTTGATTTATTTCAATATACGCAGATTATTTTTATTCTGAATATATGGAAGTGTTTACTCTGAAAAATTGCACAAGCACAAAAGTATATGTATAGAAGGGTATATTTTTTAGAGATAAGAGTGCTAGATACAATGATTTCTAATAATAGTTCACAAAATGTAAGTCATGAATTTAAAGGATTACTGAATACATTTATACACACATTACCACTAGTTCAATATGTCATGTCTCTAGGCAAGATACTTACCCAGGCAGTTCTGTTAGGTCACCCCTGAAAACATAGTGGTCATTTTTGTCCAGTAGGCTTACACAGTTAATTAAAACGAGTCTAGGACTGAACTGAATATCTGTAATGAGTTAAGGAATGAAGCAGAGCAGTTACTTATGACTGATAATATTGCAAATAATTTCACTATATCGAGATTTGGAAGGCCAGTCTTTGAGGTTTAGTGACTGTACATTTCAAATGTATGGCATACAGGAAGCTACAAATGCTAAAAGTGCATACACTTTGAATACAAAAATATGCTGATCTTTCTAAGTACTGTAATTGCTTTGTATTAGAGGTGCAGGACCCTTAACTTTGAGCACTGCAAATACAAACAAAATAGTAAGGAAATACAACCTTAATTCAATAAAAGCACCCCACACACGTTATACTTCTGCAAACTAGCTCCAGGATCACTGTACCCCAGAGTAAGGGGAATACTCCAAGGCACTGCAGTCTTGGATTTGTTATATATTTAAAGTATTTGCCCATTTAGTCTCACTGTTCTTGGGATCACAACTGCGGTCTTCAGAATTCAACAGGAATCTGCCAGTGATGTGTTTGTTACAGTATTGTATAGTGTAATTATAGACTTTTGTAAATAATGACTACCTCAATTTGTTTCTTAGTATATATAGTAGTATACCTATGTATAAAACGGTATGTAGAGTATATGTATACTATAGTTTTAAAAAATTCACAAAAAAGCATTCCAGATAAAGAAATAAATTCCTATATTTGATGGATAAAACAACATCTAGTACAACTATAAACTGGTTTCACTGCTGATCATGACTTAATCAGTGCAAAAAATAAAAAGACTGCAGTTAAGCAGTCACTTGTAATCTAACTGTCAAACTGTTGTAATTTTTTTTTTATTAAAGGTAGTTAAACTACCTTTAAAAACATTAAAAAGAGAGTTTGCAAGCTGTCTATAGGCAGCAACATTTTCAATTGCTTAATGATAGCTTGTAAATTGTCAAACCTTTTAAAAATACTCTGACCCAGTGTCTGTAGGAATTATGCACCACTGTGCTTCAGTGTTTAGTATAAATATGGCTTAGCCCTCACAAGCCAGAAAAATCTAACTAAAATATTTCCACTATATCTATATAGTCTCTTTAAAGCCACCAAAACAGCCTCCTAATGAAAGTACAATGGAATACTTCTTGATTCACAAAACAGTGATCATAGTCCATTTGAATCACTTGACTTAGATTTACCAATAACATAAGAATGCATGGCCCGCTCCTTTTGATACTCTGAGATCACTCTATCTTAAGGAAAATAGAAATTCTTAAGTGAATGCAGTCTCACTCTTTCTAACTTATGCTGGAATCAAGCATTAGTGATTGCCTTTAGAGTGTCTATCACACCTCATAACTGCCCATCAGTGGTTCACATTTAGTATGGTTATCAGTAGTGTAGTTAGTGATCTTAAGCCTGGTACACCACCATATATTCTATACTTTCTGCTTAGACTGTTGCATAGCATGTACAAGCCTGCATATTCCAGCCAATATACCTTTGTATTACATCTGTAGGAATGAGCACACTTTCATAATCTGTTTAAAGCCTCCAAAATTCCTGAAACCTTTGTTTAGGTAATGCTGTTTTTTTTGGGATCTGAATTTTAGATTTGTACCTGACCGCAGTGGTGGTGCTGCGGTAGCGTTGTCGCCTCACAGTAAGACGCTGTCCAGTTCGATTCTCAGCTAGAGCGTCTTCTGCGTGGAGACATGCGTGAATGGGTGTACCTTCGTTGAAGGTTGTGGGTCAGGGCTGGTAACTCGGCACGTAAAAATCAACTACCAATCATTAGATGACCAGAGTTCCGCTGTGGTGACCCCTAACCGGGAAAAGCCGAAAGACACAACAACAACATTTTAGATTTGTACCTGGTAGTGTGGTAGTTGTCTTAGTGCAGTTGTCCTTTTGTGATATCTATTTTTTATCCAGTATGTTGTTGCTAATTCTATGATCCTTGTCCGTGCTATAATGCAGCCTCAATTGCCTAATTGGTTCTCTTCCTGCTCTGTTTGGCATGCGGACCTGCATCCATCTTAGTCGATCTTTCACGTAGTTAGTTCACCTCCAGTCAGTTGCCTTTTATATGCCACACAAAGATTTGGATACAGGTGTCTCCCAGTACTTCAGTTATTTCAGTTGTAAGCTGTTATTCCTATTGGCTCTGCTGACTGGGGTATGTAAGCATATGTGTTGCCCAGTGGCATACAACCAGAAGTGTTTAAATAAGTGGAATTTGGAAACACACATCAGGCTGTCTCATGGGCAGTGTCCTACTGTTAGAACCATCTGTGACATCAGTTTTGGTTAATCACTAGGTAGTTTATCTGTATTACTAGTGCTGACTTTGGTAATCCCTTTTTTATATTTCCCATAACGATGCCACCTTTTACTTCTATTAGTAGTGCTTTACATTTTTGATGTAACCCTTATACACTGCTGTTCTTTTTTTTCTTAACATATAACACAACTTCACTGCCCAAGTCCTGGCATTGTGCATATTTTTGCACAGATTGGCTACTTCTGGGTTGCAATAGGGGCAGGTGGTGTGTAACATTGACTTTGATGTATGTTTGTTACTTTTTACAATAGTGGCACTACGTAATTACTCCTTCGGTACAGTTAGATCCCTTTTGATAAATGGACCCTTCTTTTCCTCCACCCCTCTCCTTTTTTTCCTGACTTGCCTTTTATGGCCACTGACCACTATATGGATTACCCAGTCAAGTGGTCATTTGGATGCCTGCACTATTGGGCTCCACTACTGGGTATTGTTTTGGACTTGAATGCTATTCATTCCTGATGTGTAGTAATAAGAGATGTCTGATGACCAATTAGCGACATTGCTACCTTTTAGTAGTGATAAGCACAAGTTAGACATTTGTCTGAATTACTCGGGGACATTGTGCCTTCTGCTTTCCATGCATACATGCATTCTTACCTATAAATGTTTCAAGCATGGGCAATAATGCCCTTCCAGCCAGCCAATATACTAAAACATAATAAGTACTCAGGTTGTTCTTAAAAATATCTAAACAAGTGCTTGGTTGAATGTAATTTGTTAGTTTATTTCATGCATCAGTGACTGTCTCAGATAACCAATTAGAGCACTTCTCAATCCCATAGAATCTTTTTTTTTTTTTTAATTTCTCCAAATCTTTTGGGTTTGTAATACCATAACAGGAATGGGCCCCATCACTAAGTAAAAGTATGATTAAAGTTCATGAAATGACTATTGTTTCAATCTTTGATGTCAGCCAAAAGTATTTGCACCTGCAATGTGCCCAGTAATGACTCCTTCTGCAATTCGTTCATAGGTTCATAGGTATGTACTAGGCTAATGGCCATGGGGCCTTTACAAGCCTAGCCCATAGAAGTGCCCTGGCACTGTGCAGCCTGTCATTAGTTCCGAGTACCTCTATCAAGTAGAGCCACTGGAGTGAACTTTCTATTTCCCATCCACTCATCAAGATTTCTCTTGAAGAGGGCTAGTGAGGTGCTCTGCTTGACATGTATTGGAAGTCTATTCCAGAGCATGGGCAGTCTTTGGGTTGTAAACCTGTCCCTCCAGTATATTCTGTTGATTGTGGTAATGAGGTTGAGGTCTCTGGAGCGTGTGGTGCGGAAGGACTGGTATTTTTTTTGATGTAGCATTTCTAACAGAGCTGGGATAGACATGACTTTGTAAGTCAAGCAGAGATTGCCTCTTAGTAGATGATTTGAAACCGAGAATAGCTGGAGTTTTTTGAGTCTGTCCATGTAGGACATGTGTTTAAGGCCTAGGATCCTCTTTGTGAGATACTTTTGTGGCCTCTCCAGCTGTTGCAGGTGTCTAGTGAGGTACATGCCAAATGGGACATTATATTCTATGACTGGTCTAATGAGGTAAGAGTAGAGAGAAATGATGACCTCTTTCTTCCTGGATGCAAAACCCTTGGTAATGAGATGTGCCACCTAGAAGGACTTTCTGACCACAGTGGCAATGTGGTGGTTGAAGGAGAGGTTGCTATCAACCTGTGTCCCCAGATCTCTTATAATGCCTTCAGTGTTCAGTGGGCTCCCATCGATTTGGTAATTGGTGGGAACTGAGTTTTTTTTTCCCAAAGGGGGTGATGATGCATTTTTTGGCATTAAGCTTAAGGCCATGGTTTTGACACTTGACACCAGTCATTGGTCTCAGTGAGGCCTTTCTGTAGGATGTCTGCATCACTTGGGGAGTTAATAATGGCTCCCAGCTTGCAGTCATCTATGAATTTGGTCAGCCAGAGTCCCTCTGTGTTGGCCTGGACTTCTGAGAAGTAAATACCAAACAGGAGAGGAACCAGGACCGATCCCTGTGGGACTCCACTCGTGACTGGTCGGCAGTCTGACTTGGAGTCTGCTACTTTCACACTGTGTGTTCTATCTGTGAGCCAGTTTGCAACCCACCTAACAATATAGGGGTTAATGCTTAGTTTGGTGAGTTTATCAATAATTCCTGAGTGAGGAATGGTATCAGAGGCCTTGGCCAGATCGAGGTAGGCTGTATGAACTGCCTTACCTTCATCCACCACTCTGGTGACTGACTCAAAGAAATCAACCAGGTTGAGCAGGCATGATCTACCTTTCACAAAACAAACTGCATGGGATCTAGAGTTTGGAGATTCCCTATATCCTTGTTAATTAGGTCCATGATGATGCGCTCCATAGCCTTACATATCAGACTCATCAAGCTAATGGGGCAATAATTTTCAGGGTCTGTAGTCACTCCTCCTTTATGGAGAGGGATGACTGTAGCAGTGCACCATTTGGTAGGGACAAAGCCTGAGCTGAGGCTGTGAGTGATCAGAGCACACAGATGTGGTGCTAGTTCACTTTGTAATTCATGTAGTACACAGCCAGGGATATTGTCGGGTCCCATGGAAGCTGTATTCTTGACCTTAGACAATGCAGCTTTAAACTGTGCTGCAGTAATGCAGAGTACCTGGCATTCTTGTGGTATTAAGATTGGTCCTTGGGGGGAGGTTAAGTTGGCACTAAATCTGTCGGCCAGTATGTTGGCAATATCTGCTGGCTCAGTATAGGAGGTACCATTGTGCAGTAACTCAGAGCAAATCAGGGTATTGCCATGGAGATTCTTGAAAAAAAATATACAGTCATATTTAGATATGTATGGGGTTAAATGTATTGGTAACATATCTAAATACGACTGTATATTCATTTTTATAAGACCTGTTGCTCCTACTACTATTGGAATTGTCTGGGTATCTTTCTTCCACATTGCTGTCATTTCCACCTGCAAATCCTGATAGTTTATGACTTTGTGTCTCTCTATACGCAAGACACGGTAGTCACTGAGTGTGGTTATTTCAATGATCAATACTATTTTTGTCTTCTTTTCATGGACCACTGTATCCGGTTATCTAGCATCTATCTTTTGAACTGTTGGTAATAGGTGATCCCATGTGATGTAGACTTCATCATTTTCTATGATGCTTTGTGGCTTATGTTTCCAATGTTTTTCAGCTACTTCAGTACCATAATGTTTGCACAATTCTCATTGCAACAGTCTTTCCACATTATTATGCCTTTCAGTATATAGTCCTTTTGCCATTAGTATGTCACAGCCAACAACGAAGTGTGCAACTGTTTCCAATTCTGTTTTATAAAACCTACATTTGTCTGTTTCTCCCACATGCTTAATGGACTTTGGAAACCAATATGTATGTAGTCCACTATGTTGCGCCGCCAATACTAACCTCTTGGTTTGAATTTGCCTCTCCTTAACCATTCCTGCATTTGATCCTGAATGACATAAGGTTCTTCGGGAAGTTTTCTATACTTGCAACTATATTTATGCATTTTCCACATTTCTTGCCTTCTCATCTGGTCCTTCACCTTATATTATTTCTTTTGTTTTTGGCACATTTAGTTGGTGCCTGATTTTTATCTATTTTTGGTTTGATTTCCATTCCTGCTTGACACCAATATGCTTCTACTAGATTAAGCACGGAAGTCATCTTAGATTTATTCTTCTCATGTTTCAAAACATTCACTATGTTTGGGTCTTGTGAGGTCAGCAGATATGTGTGCAGTCCCACAATTGCAGATCTATACATGTAATCAATTTCAAGGAGGCCCATCCTTCCTTCAGAACAGGGAATATATAATCTTGGTATGCACTGATTTTTATAAATCATTTGGTGAACATGAAGTATCCTTCTTGTTTTCCTGTCTAATCTATCCAACACCTTTTGGGGCCAGTCAGTCACTCCAAAACTGCAAGTTAGGACAGGAAGTACAAATTGGTTTATAACCTGAATTTTGTTCCTAGATGTTAATGCTGTTTTCAGGATGAATTTAAGTCTTCTAAAGTATTCCTTACTAAGTTTTATTCACATTTGTTCATGTTTTATTGTTGATGCTTCATCAATTCCCAAATATTTATACACTCTCTCTCTTGCTCAAGTTGTTTTATATCCCATTCTTGTTCCAAACTGGTGTTTTCTTGGTGCTGCAGTTTTCCTGCTTTAAAGGTTGCTTTTGCACATTTATCAAGACCAAATGATATTCTTATATCATCTGAAAAAGTTTTGACAACTTGCAGTTGTGCTTTCAGTTCCTCATCTGATGAGCTATATAGTTTTAAATCATTGACAAAAGAGAAGATGAGAAGTCTTTACACTTATAGGTTCATAGGTAGGTACTAGGCTATTGGCCCTGGGGCCTGTACAAGCCCAGACAAAAAGGTACCCTGGCTTTTGCCGCCCAAGAAAATTATTTTCCTGTGCCACTGTCAAGCAGAGCCACAGACGTGATCCCAGGGGTGAATTTTCTATTTCCCATCCAGTCATCAAGATTTTTCTTTTAGAGTGCTAATGAGGAGCTTTGTTTGATATAGATAGGAAGTTTATTCCAGAGTATGGGAAGTCTCTGGGACAGGAATCTATTCCTCCGGCATGTTCTGTTTATCGTGGTGACAAGGTTTAGGTCCCTAGAGCATGTAGCTCGGAGGGATTTCTTTAAGTGGAGCATGTCCAACAGCTCTGGGTTTGACATAGCTTTGTATGTTAGGCAGAGATCACCTCTGAGTAGGCGATATGCGACAGAGTAAAGCTGGAGTTTTTGAGACGGTCTGCGTAGGGCATCTGTTTGAGGCCAGTAATCCTCTTTGTGAGGTATTTCTGCGGCCTTTCTAGTTGTTGTAAATACCAAAAGGGGCGTTGTACTCTATAATGGGTCTAATGAGTGATGAGTAGAGGGGAACAATGACCTCTTTTTTTCTGGATGAGAAACCTTTTGTGATGAGGTGTGCCATGTAGAAGGATTTCCTGACTGCTGTGGCGATGTGATTATCAAAGGAGAGACTACTGTCCACCTTTGTCCCAAGGACTCTTATCACACCTTCGGTGTTAAGTATACTACCGCCTATGTTGTATTTCATGGGTACAGAGTTTTTACCAAAGGGGATGACAATGCACTTTTTGGCATTGAGCTTGAGGCCATGACTTCGACACCAGGCATCTGTCTCAGTGAGGCCCTTTTGTAGGATGTCCACATCGTTAGGCATTTCGATTATGGCTCCTAGTTTGCAGTCATCTGCGAACTTTGTTAGCCAAAGACCTTCTGTATTAGCCTGTACTTCAGAGAAGTAGATACCAAACAAGAGAGGACCCAGGACTGAACCCTGTGGCACTCCACTTGTCACTGGTCTGAAGTCGGATTTGGAGTCTGCTACTTTCACAGTATGGGTTCTGTCAGTGAGCCAGTTGGCAACCCATCTTGTGACATAGGGATTTATACCTAGTTTAGTGAGTTTATCTATATTTCCAGAGTGGGGGATGGTGTCAAAAGCCTTGGCAAGATCTAGATAGGCTGTGTGAACCACCTTACCTTTGTCTGTGGCTTTGGTGACTGCTTCAAAGAAGTCTTATCAGGTTTAGGAGACATGATCTGCCTTTTACAAACCTGAATTGGGTGGGGTTCAGAGTTTGGAGATTATCAATGTCTTTGTTTATAAGTTCCATGATGATATGTTCCATGGCCTTGCAGACCAGGCTCATCAGGCTAGTGGGGTGGTAGTTCCCGGGGTCCGCGGTGGCTCCCCCCTTGTGGAGTGGGATAACCATCGCTGTGCGCCATTCAGCAGGCACAAAGCCTGAGGTGAGGCTATGATTGAACATGGTACTTAGGTGGGGTGTCAGTTCGTTCTGTAGTTCATGTAGAATGCAGCCTAGGATGTTGTCTGGTCCCATGGATGCTGTGTTCTTGGCTTTGGAGAGTGTGGTTTTTACCTGTGCAGCCGTGATTACAGGAACTTTGCATTCTTCCGGTATAGAGAGGTTTTCTAGGAGCCAAGTTATAGCCATGGCCTAAGCTGTTAAGTAGACAGCTTAATGGGTTAAGGGCATGACAGAATAGCAACACAGAGTCACCCTGGAATATCCCCCTTTGAATTTTTATCCCTGGGCTAATAATTTGTCCTTTATCATGTCTTAATTGCAAAGTGGTCTGCCACTGTTTCATGGTTACTGTAATGTAGTCAATCAGTGTAGGGTGTATCTTATACATTTTTAGGCACTTTTTTGTCCATGAATGTGGGATACTATCAAATGCTGTTTTGTAGTCAGTCCACGCCATACTTAGATTCTTCCCCTTTTTACAGTTTTCCACTATGACTTTATTTAACAACAAATGATTCTTTGTTCCGTATGACTTTTTTTATTGCCCTTTTGTTTTACTGCCATAATTGAGTTTTCTTCTAAATGACCATAAATTCTGTCAACATCAGTTCCATTGTATAGTTTATACGTCATCAGAAGGCAAGTTATTAAATTAAATTAACATGTGACTACAGACACTTATATTTGCTAATATGTTTCCATATGTAATTAATAGGCATCAGGCATGAAACGTTCACACAGTCCTACCACAGCAGAAACTTGGTACATCAGTCAAGAGAGAAGTTAGAAAGAGATTCTAGACTATTGCAGTTTCTGCTTCAGACTTGTTTGGATCCTAATAGTATACGTGGTTTGTTCCCCCACCCCACAAAACAGGATTGTCCCCTTGTAACTGCCATAACAGTTACTGAGCTATGCTACCCCCAAACCCATTGTATATGTGTGTTTATATCACAGTTATTATCCCCTCACATTTTCAGGACAGTTATAGAATTGATTATACATTCTTAATGTTAGGTGAATTAACAACAAACAAACATATACAGTATAAGACAGAGAGATGTGTATTTGTAACCATAATTTTGACAGGTTATACGACTACTAATCTCTCTATATCTATATATAATACAGAGAAGTACTTGTACAATATACACTGCATGGTTTGATAGCAGTGTACAGTTTTATGCAAGTGGTTGTGTGATGAATGACTCCAGTTCTGGCAAGCTGCCTCTGTGATCAAAATGACTAGGGCAGCCATCCTGTTTGATGATGCTGTATTGCTTTTGAGGGTTCTAATCCTGATATATGTGGAAGTTTTGGAGGTGTACTAGCAATAGGTAGGGTCTATATTAGAACACCGAAGTTTCAAAACTTCGATTGTTCTAATATCGAACCTAATGAATCGAAAATTTAAAACATCGAACATACAGAACAGCGAATTTTTTCCTAGGGAAAAATTTGATGTTCCAAAACACATACACACAACACAAGCACACCAAACAAACAGCAATCCACACACATACACCTAAACTCTTACACCTAACCCTACACTAAACTATACATACACCACTAACTATCCATTTACCTTAACCTAAACTCTAACCCTAAGGTCCGTCACTATCGCACAGTCACCTCACCCGTGCCGTAACCCTAACTCACCTACCCCGCCCTAACCCTCACATCCACACAATCGCCACACTTACCTGACCCGCACCCTATCCCTAACTCACCTAACCCGCCCTAACCCTCACGTCCACACAATTGCACACTTACCTGCACCCAACCCGTAACTTTCCACCACAGCGCTGAAAATACCGAAGCAACAGAAATGGGCAACCAAATTCTTTCCCTAGGAAAAAAATTTGTTTTTCTGCTTCTTCGATATTTTCAGCATTCGCTGAAAATGGTCAATATTAGAACACTCGAAGTTTTGAAACTTCGGTGTTCTAATATAGACCCAATAGGTAGTGTGTTTTTCAGACTGTGACTCTGTGTCCCATACTGTTATAAGCTTTGTCTTTTTTAATTCCACATTTGCGTGTTGTAACACATTTTTGATAAGGCTTAGCCTGTCTGCACAAAGCACAGCATTGCAGAAACAGGGAAAGAAGAAATAGGATTTATGTGAGACTGCCAAACATAGACACTTGGATACATTCACTTTTGGCCGTTAGTGACTGGGAAATCCTGGCCTGGAGTACAGACAAGATTGGCCTGTAGTAGCAGGCATATATTACATGATAGTAAGTCTCAAATGTAAGCAATGTGCTTCGCGTTTGCGTACTGCTTACCAATGTGCAAACAGGAAAAGGGTCAAATGCGCATGTCTGTACACTTAGTTACCCATAGTGCAAACCAGGGGCACCTTAAACTACTGTATTATATATACATAAGATATGTCTGTTTTATTCTATATTTCCCAGATCCTTTGTCTGCCCTAACACTACATGTGGAAACATAGCAAATTGAGGGCACAATATTTACATTCCATCCATTTCTGTCACCACCACCACCCACAACAATCAGTTCAACCCTGGGTTCTACTTCATTTTTCAACACAGATAACCCCAATACAAGGTGTAATATATAATATTTTGTGCTCCCTCATGGATAGGACCAAGTGTTGGTGCTCACTGGCATGCTCTGCCAAACAAAATGGCCAAATATGCTCAGTAATGGAACATGTATTGTTACCCAGCTAGGCTTCTAACCAGTATATTTCTGTTAGGTGAATAGCCTCACATGACATTAAGAAGCAATGTGCCTATGCAGGCCTCCCAAGCTGGTGTTCCACACAGGGCTTGCTGCTGTCATCTGTAGTCCTGTTAAACTCAAACTTGTGCCATGGCATGTGTATTAAGTACTGTGTTTTGTGATCTGTACATTTAGATAGAGAGGGGTTTTATTCTTACTGTAGTCAACTGTGTGTGTGTGTGTGTGTGTGTGTGTGTGTGTGTGTGTGTGTGTGTGTGTGTGTGTGTGTGTGTGTGTGTGTGAGTGTGTGTATGTGTCTCCATAAAGAAGAATGAAAGAGTGTATCCCACACTACTTGTTCACTTGTCAAATGGCATGGTTTTCCAGTGTTTTTCTGCTTGCACAAATATCCATTTGGAGCAGGCCTCCAACCTCTTGTCCCCCACATGACCCGCTGATGTCATCTACTATAAGATCACCTGCAGCCTTATTAAAATCAGACTTGTGTCATGGCATGTGCATTAAGTACTGTCTTCTGTACTCTGTAAATTTAGATATGCAGAGGTTCTATTCTCACTGCAGTCAAGTGTGTGTGTGTGTGTGTGTGTGTGTGTGTGTGTATTTGTCTCCATTAAGAAGACTGGAAGTGTGTATCCCACACTCACTTGTCAAATGGCATGGTTTTGCAGTGTTTACACAAACATCCATTTGAAGCAGGCTGCCAACCTCTTGTCCCCCACATGGCCTGCTGATGTCATCTACTCTAAGAGCATCTGCAGTCTTGTTAAAATCAGACTTGTGCCATGGAGTGTGCATTAAGTACTGTGTTCTGTATCCTTTAAACTTAGATAGGTGGGGTTTCTATTCTCACTGTAGTCAACTGTGTATGTGTGTGAGCTGTTGGTGGATGTTAGAGCATTTTACAGCAGCCTATGTGACACTGTCCTCTTGTCTCCAGACACTTCTGATGTCATCAGCTGTATCACATTATTGGATATGTATTCATCACAAAAGGTCATGGTCACACACTGGCCTGGCAGACAGGTAGATGCCACCTTCTCCTTTATAAGACAGACAACAGTGATATTCCTATTACTGTATGCACAAACATCATAACATCTCTTTGCAATGGTGATGGACAGATTGGCACGTGAGATCACACAGGAGTCCCTGTGGACTATCATGTTTGTGGATGATATTGTGATCTGTAATGAGAGTAGGGACCAGGTTTAGTAGACCCTGGAGAGGTGGAGTTATGCTATACAGAGGAGAGGAATGAAGGTCAGCAGGACTAACACAAAATATATGAGTGTGAATGAGAGGAAGGATACAGGAATGCAGAGAATGCAGGAAGTAGAGCTGGCAAAGGCTTATGAGTTGAAATACTTGGGATCCACAGTTTAGAGTAATGGAGAGTGTGAAAGAGAGGTGATGAAGAGACGGTTCCTATCAGTTCTTCAAAACTTCAGTAGTTCAAACACCATATGTTCAAACTGTAAAGTTCGAAAACTGATTATCGTGAAGCCACGGAACATCAAATTCCTTCCCAGGGAAAGAATTCAGTGGGGCGATTACTGCGGCTTCACTCTTCCCTCCACTGTTGTGCGAAGGTTACGGACTGGGTTAAGGTAAGTGTGCGAACGAACCGGATTAAGGTGAGTGTGCGATAGTTAGGGACGTTAGGGTTAGGGAGTGGGTAAGGTGAGTGTGTGATAGTTAGGGACCTTAGGGTTAGAGAGTGGGTAAGGTGAGTGTGCGATAGTTATGGACCTTAGGGTTAGGGAGCGGTTAAGGTGAGTGTGCAATAGTTACGGACCTTAGGGTTAGGGAGCAGGTAAGGTGAGCGTGCAATAGTTACTGACCTTAGGGTTAGGGAGCCGATAAGGTGAGTGTGCGATAGTTATGGACCTTAGGGTTAGGGTTGGGTTAAGGTAAGTGAATAGATAATAGTGCATGCATGGTTTAGTGTAGGGTTAGAAGTAGGGTTTTGTGAAGTGTATATGTGTGGATTATTTATTTTGATGTGCTTGTGTTGTGTGTTTTCTTGGAACAGCGATTTTTTTTCCCCTGGGAAGAAATCGCTGTCCTAAGCCTTCGATGGTTTTGCACTTCTAGGTTAGAAGTTCGAACATATGGTGTTCGAACTTCTGCTGTTTCGTCGAAGTGATATAGACCCATGAAGAGAGCGCATGCCGGGTGAAGTAGGTGGAGAAGAGTGTCAGGTGTGATTTCTGACACACGCGTACCAATAAGACTGAAATGGAAATTCTATAACATGGTAGTGAGACCAGCTATGTTATATGGGTTGGAGATGGTGGCACTGACAAAAAGAAAGGTGTCATAACAGGAGATGGCAGAGCTACAGATGTTAGGATTTGCATTTGTTGTGCCAAGGATGGACAGGATTAGTAATCAGTATATTAGAGTGGCAGTTCAGATTGTACAGTTTGGAGAGAAAGACAGAGAAGTGAGATTGCATTGGTTTGGACATGTGCTGAGGAGTGATGCTGTGTATACTGGGAGAAGGATGCTAAGGATGGAGCTGCCAGGTAAGAGAAAAAGAGGAAGGCGTAAGATAAAGTTCAAGGATGTGGTGACAAAGGACATGCAGGTGGTTGGTATGACAGAGCAAGATGCAGGGGACAGGTGGAAATGGAAGCAGATGATCTGCTGTGGTGACCCCCATCCATTGGTAGTAGGGAATAAAGAATAAGAAAAAGATGACATCTGTTGTGGGAAAAACCTCACCTGTGCACTTGTGGCAGGAGTGTACAGTAAGAGTATCTATTTGAAGGTTAGTGTTTCAGGACTTAGTTTGAGCTTTAACAGTGATTACCTGCTCTGTTGTGGTATGTGTGCAGAGGCCTTAACAGTTTGCCCTTATACATGCAGAAATGTCAATGCACTTATTTTTCAGTACAATTGGCTGCTGCTCTGTAGTAGAGAAGATCCTCAACAGCTCTAACTAGCTGTCAGAACTTGTGTTACATAAGCTGCAATTTAACCACTTACCTATCAATAACAGAACTATAGATCCACCTTGTGAAGGACCTCCTAATGTACACCCCGTAGGTTAGTCCCTTGAAAATAGTGGGCAAATCACGTATTACCCAACTTTTTTGCATTCTCCATGCAGATATCAGGTTCAAACCTCACATTATCACCTATCATTTTCCCTCTGTTTTCCCTACTAGCCTAGTTGACATGAGTTTCTTAACTCAGTGCAGATAATACCTCATGTGCATTGAACAGCCTGTATCTTCTACATCACTAAAGTACAATTTTCAAGAGATCCACCCATAGCAGGAATCTGGAATCAGTGAGCTCTTGTTTCCAGAAGAGCAACACTATACAGGTTGCCCGCTCACACACCTTGACTCCTACTCATAATATGCACCCAACACAAACCATCATGTGCAGAGGCACTCTCCAGAAACCAACCTAAACAGCAGACAAATCCAAAACACAATCATTGTACATCTAACACTACACTCAAAGCAGACAATACACATAAGAAATATTATCACCATTGTCTCACTATAGAAGTGCTTAAGGTAACGGGCATCTATTCCAAAGGTTTTCATAGTAGTTGACTGTATTGTGAGATGCCACACTCAGCAGCTTAAACAAGTATAAATTTAGTGTCAGCTGTCTGACAGAGGTAGTTATCACAACACACATGCAATCAAGTCTCTTAACAACAAATGCTGTTCTTAATCCATCATACTTCTTGTTGGTATGCACAATTTAAGATGTAACTATATGAAATATATGAACACAGACATGATTGAGCTATCTAAGTATGGGTCCCAGGCAGGTGTGTCCTTATGTTTGAGCAGCATTATACCCTTACCTAGAATAATACCACTATATAAAGTATAACAGATTTTCTGACATTCCCTATGTTTATGTTGTCATTCTAAGGTGATACATTACCTGTCAGTATGGGATGACATGGTAGACACAGCCCACTGCTTTGCCAGACATAAGGCATTTGACTTCATCAGAATCCCTTTATTAACAAAATCACGAAAGCAGATTTACCAATGTGAAAATATACATTTCCAACAAAGTAAGAGTCATGCTGTTAAACCATAGGAGTTCACATCTTCAACTGCACTCTGTGTAAGCACCCTTCACAGTGAAGATGTTGATGTCTGTGCAGTCACAGAAGCCTGGGTCAAGGCTTCAGTAAGTATTCTGGCCTTGCAAGGCTACAATGCCTTCCAAACATCCAGACAGCAAATGTAAGTTGTGTGAACCACAGGAAGTGTCTATCTATTTACATTGAAGATAATTACACCTCAGGAATGGCTAGAGAAGAACATTCTTCCTGAGTATTCTTCTGGGGTTCCTTTCTGAATGTGTTTGTGCATCCATGATGGCACTAAACATACATCGGGTGACAAATGAAGAGACACCTGCAGCAGGTGGAGGTGGGACAGCAGGCCTCCTCTGAGCACCCCTATCAATCTGCCTGTGTATCACCTCACCAACAGTTTGGATATGGGCAGTGTCAACTGTCACTGAAGTCACAGTAGCCACATTTCCCTGGTCAGTCTTCTCACCCTCCAACTGTCCAATATCTTTGACCTCAGTGGACTGGGTATACGTAGGCTTACTGGCTGTATCTGGTGATAATGAGGGAGGCTGCTGGATGCCAACCTCTGTGTCTCATTCAGCCTCTGCAAGCCCCAGCTGTGCCTTACATTGGCCACCATCATCATCAGAGTCTGATGAGATATTGAAATCAAGTGGCACAGGGGACACAGAAAAACTTCCATGTTCACCTGTGATAAAAGGAAGTAAAACAGGAATACATTAATACCACCACACAAAAACAATCTGACACACATATAACATATATATACTATTACAGAATGAATGCAACAGTATTCTACTGATGATCTAACAAGGCATATCTGGAAGCTCCTCCTGAGATGCAGAAGTGGTGCCCACATCCAGAATGTATTGGCTAATGGATTGCTGGGAGCTGTCCTGTGTAGTGATGTTTGCCAGGAATTTTTATGTGGCATTGAGAGGATGTTCTGCTGCAGGCCCACCACCAGTGATCTGTCGATCATGTGCCACTTCATGTGCATGCCTCCTTGCCGCATGAATCATGTCTGTGGCTCTGTGTAGCACCTGCTCATAGCTGTGACTGTGTCGCCCAATTATGTTAAGGTTTCGGACCAATTCATCCCACAGGGCCCAACATTCTGACATATTGGCCCACCTCTGGACATCAGGACTGCATGATGTTGGTGTAATGCCTCAATTATGAGGCCATTCTTTGCCTGACAAAGGGGGGCCTACAGCGAGTGGCCATATTGTTTAATGAAAGACAATATAATAACATGTAAGGATCATATAAGTATAAATAAACTGAGTACAGATGCAGCATTAAAGGAAGGGTGTCAGCATTCCCCACTTGATTACAAAACAAAAACAGTAGCAAGAAGAACATATCCTTGTTGTCATAACAGATACTCAACTATGCTTACCCCCCCAACACAACAATCTGTAGTTTGTGCCTTAGCAGGAACTCATATCCCCCCCCCCCACACACACACACACAAAAATAACAGGCAAAGGAGCAACTGTGATAACCAAACAACAGTGAAATGTTAAAAGGACCTTTCCATGATACGTGTACATAGTTATCACAGAGCATTATACTTTCGGCCTACTTTACATCCTCTGTACCTCTCAAAAAGCTGGTAAACAAGGATATGTCATGAGTACAGTTCTAAGAAATGCATACAGATTAACGTCTTGTCATTCCTAAATACATTCCAGGATATGCATTATTTAGGTAACAAAATGGATACATACCTGATGGAGTACAATATTCCACTGTCAAAATATACTGCTCCAAAAGAAATGTGGAACTGAGTTTGACTTATGAAATAACTGTCATGCACACTGGTTTGCCTTTTTATAATGGTGTACATTAGTAATTGATTGCATGTGACCTAGTCTGTGCTTCATTTATGATAATTGCAGCATGCACTGCTGAACTGTATGCTAATAATCCCATCCTGTGGAGCTACTCAACAAGATGTAAGGCATCAATGTAGACTCCATGCCCTTTCTTGTATGTGGAGTGACAAAATAGTGGATTACAGAAACACAGTAAGCACAGACAGAATGTTAGTAGCAGCTACATTTCATAGGTGGTTACTAGGCATTCGGCCCTAGGGCCTATACAAGCCCAACCAAAAAGGTACCCTGGCTTTTGCCACTCAAGAAAATTATTTTCCTGTGCCACTATCGAGCAGAGCCACAGAAGTGATCCCCGGGGTGAATTTCCTATTTCCCATCCAATCATCAATTTTTGTCAGTGAGCTTGAGGCCATGGCTTTGACACTAGGCATCTGTCTCAGTGAGGCCCTTTTGTAGGATGTCCACATCGTTAGGAGTTTTGTTTAGGAGACATGATCTGCCTTTTACAAACCCAAACAGGGTGGGGTCCAGAGTTTGGACATTACCCTCGTCTACGGCTTTGGTGACTGCTTCAAAGAAGTCTGTCAGGTTTAGGAGACATGATCTGCCTTTTACAAACCCGAACAGGGTGGGGTCCAGAGTTTGGACATTACCAATGTCTTTGTTTATAAGGAGGAGCTTTGTTTGATATAGATAGGTAGTTTATTCCAGAGTATGGGAAGTCTCTGGGACAGAAATATATCCCTCCGGCATGTTGTGCTTATTGTGGTGACAAGGTTTAGGTCCCTAGAGCGTGTAGCTCGGAGAGATTGGGACTTCTTTAAGTGGAACATGTCCAACAGCTCTGGGTTTGACATAGTTTTGTATGTTAGGCAGAGATCACCTCTGAGTAGGTGATATGCGACGGAGTAAAGCTGGAGTTTTTTGAGACGGTTCATGAGGGCATCTGTTTGAGGCCAGTAATCCTCTTTGTGAAGTATTTCTGTGGCCTTTCCAGTTGTTGTAGATGTCTTGTGAGGTACATACCAAAAGGGGCATTGTACTCTATAATGGGTCAAATGAGTGATGAGTAGAGGGGAACAATGACCTCTTTTTTTCTGGATGAAAAACCTTTTGCGATGAGGTGTGCCACGTAAAAGGATTTTCTGACTATTGTGGCAATGTGATTATCAAAGGAGAGACTACTGTCCACCTGTGTCCCAAGGTCTCTTATCACACTTTCGGTGTTAAGTATACTACTGCCTGTGTTGTAGTTTATGGCTACGGAGTTTTTACCAGAGGGGATGACAGTGCACTTTTTGTCAGTGAGCTTGAGGCCATGGCTTTGACACTAGGCATCTGTCTCAGTGAGGCCCTTTTGTAGGATGTCCACATCGTTAGGAGTTGTGATTATGACTCCTAGTTTGCAGTCATCTGCGAACTTTGTTAGCCAAAGACCTTCTGTGTTAGCCTGTACTTCAGAGAAGTAGATACCAAACAGGAGAGGACCCAGGACTGAACCCTGTGGTACTCCACTTGTCACTGGTCTGAAGTCGGATTTGGAGTCTGCTACTTTCACATTGTGGGTTCTGTCAGTGAGCCAGTTGGCAACCCATCTTGTGACATAGGGATTTATACCTAGTTTAGTGAGTTTATCTATAATTCCAGAGAGGGGGATGGTGTCGAAAGCCTTAGCAAGATCTAGATAAGCTGTGTGAACCACCTTACCCTCGTCTACGGCTTTGGTGACTGCTTCAAAGAAGTCTGTCAGGTTTAGGAGACATGATCTGCCTTTTACAAACCCGAACAGGGTGGGGTCCAGAGTTTGGACATTACCAATGTCTTTGTTTATAAGTTCCACAATGATACGTTCCATAGTCTTGCAGACCAGGCTCATCAGGCTAATGGGGCGGTAGTTCCCGGGGTCTGTCGTGTTTCCCCCTTGTGGAGTGGGATAACCATTATGGTGCGCCATTCAGCGGGCACAAAGCCTGAGGTGAGGCTATGATTGAACATGGTACTTAAGTGGGGTGCCAATTTGTTCTGTAGTTCGTGTAGAACACAGCTTGGGATGTTGTCTGGTCCCATGGATGTTGTGTTCTTGGCTTTGGAGAGTGTGGTTTTTACCTGTGCAGCCGTGATTAAAGGAACTTTGCATTCTTCCGGTATAGAGGTGTGCTCTTTAGCGGGTGAGAGGGGGGTAAAGTTAGCACAGAACCTATCTGCCAGGATGTTGGCAATATCAGTTGGGTCTGTATATTTAGTGCCATTGTGCTCTAACTCAGAGCAGATCTGAGTATTGCCATTGAGATTCTTGACATAGCTATAAATGCTTTGTGGTTGTCTTTAGAATCAGTGGCGATTTTGTTTTCATAACTAGCTTTGGAAGATTTTATCAGGGATCGCAGCTTCTTACTGAGGCTGACTAGGGAGCTCCTCCACTCATGGGATTTTACTCTCTTTTGCAACAGTTTCTCCCTTCTGTTGTACAGTTTGTTTATGGCAGGGGACCACCAGATTGGCTTCCTTTTTTTGGAGGATAGCGTTTTGGTTCCGTTTGGGATAGCACGATCCATGCACTTGTGTAAGTGCTTATAAAGTGTAATTGTGTAGGATTCGGTAGTCGTAACTGTATTGTCCAACTGCATGGTTGTCATGAAGTTCACCACTTCTGTCTTAAGAAGCATGAAGTTGGCTTTGGAGAAATTTTTTACCGTGGATTCCTTAATGGGGGTGGGGGCAGAATGTGGATATCTAGGGTAATTAGCTTTTGGTTGGATCGGACCAATGAGGCGTTGACTTCAGGTGTGGAACACCGGTCACTCATGTTGGTAATGACTAGATCTAGGATACTGTTGCCCCTGGTGGGGGTGTGGATAAGTTGATCTAGGGCATTGGAGTTTATAAATTCCAGAAAGCGTTGAGCAAAAGAGTTGGTACATGAGTAGTTTTCCCAGTTAATGGTGGGGTAATTGAAATTGCCCATTATTAGGGTATTTGGTTGAACCCTAATATTTTCCAGTACATCAAGAAAAGAGGAGTGGGAATCCTGGGGCATGGTGGGGGATCTGTAGTAAGCTACAATTTGGATTGCAGTTTTGCCCAGAGTTAGTTGCACTTGGATAACCTCGGCTGCATTATGCTGAGCAACTAGCCTGGAGGTGTGGATCTCCTTAATGAATATGGACACACCTCCACCTTTGGTGTTCCGGTCCAGGTTACATGGCCGAAAAGTGTGGTATGAGTTATAGCCTGGTAGTACAGGGGTGCTCTCTGGAGCCTTGAACCAGGTCTCAGTCACTGCACAGATATTGATGTTCTCCATTTTAAGGAGTGCCTCGAGTGAGTGCATTTTGAGATTTAAACTTCTAGCATTGAGTAGCATCACCCTCAGTTTTTGCTTGCCTGTTCCTGTTACAGTGGTGAATTTGTCATTTGAACCTTGCCTAAAAAAGGCACTATATATATTTATATTCATATAACCTTGCCTGTGCTACAGGCTGAAGCCAATGCTGCTGCTGCTGCTGCCAATAGCTGTAAACAGAGATGGTGAAGACTTTGCAGGTCAACAACACAGTAGAGGAACTGAGGGACCTCTGGCAGCCTTGAGTTAGATACAGAGACAAATGCAGGAAACCCATCCCAGTGGAAATTAAGGTATGTGTTGAACTTAGTATCTTAGCCACAGTTACCTTTAACAGACTACCAGGGGAAATGCTTGGTGTGTCATGTGCATCAGTATCCAGGATCTTCCAAGCATTCCTGCATGCTATGCTACAACATGGCAGAGAGCACCTATATTTCAACATAAGTTCTGAGGAGAGAGTCACAAGAATGCTACATTTGCAACATTTATTGGACTACCCTGAAGTAATCTGTGCCATACATCACAGTTATGGACACATGACAACAACACCTGGGGAATGGTGCGGTCTACATTAACCATAAGGTCTACCACTCAAATGGCATGGGAATCATCTGGAACATGTATCCTTGAAACCCTTGCAGTTAACATGATATCCATATGTGGCACATCTCCTAACTGCACTCCCCCCCACACACACACACACACACAAACACCTTAATGAGACACACTGTCTGACCTGTAATACCATAGAGCATGTTTTTCAGCTACTGCCCTCACAGTGCCAGTGCTTACATACCTCTGGCCAAGGCCACCATTACAATCCACTGACATGTCCCTCAATGCTCATAGTATGTACTATGCTACCCAGGTTGATATAGTGTAAACAGCTGCAGCAAGATCATCAAAGGAATGGAGAACACATCATACTGATATTGCCAAGGTCACCCCAGCCACAGGCCAATGATGACTCAGAGGAGGAACCAGCAGCAGGTGTGGTTGTAGGCAGACATAGGCATGCTCAGTATGTCCTTGTATTAGCTTTGAGACAAGCCATAGCACACTGACTCACCACCTAGGAACCTATAACTATCCTCCAAAATCACTATACATTTGTACTAGGGAAGCATTACAGATAACAGTTCTCAACCCTAACTATATCAGACAACAGGCAGGATGACAGACATGCAGAGTAATCAGACCAACACAGTCTTGTTGTTGCTATAGCAGATGCACACACTTTTGCTCCCCCACCCCCAAAAGAACACTCAGTGCTTGTTAATGACATCCAACCTGTATTTCCTTAGTTGGCAGCTACATATTATATTATTCCCAGTTAATATCTTTTGACTTTGTAAATGCAGTAATATACAGTGGTGTACACACTGTATGTCCCAGAGTACTGGACTCATAACTGATGAATGACTATGGAACACAGACATGTAAAATAGTGCTGTATATTTGAAAGCAAGAATCGTAACAGGGTATGTAATCAGTAAGGGCATTAATTACAAAGTGCAACATTTCTCTACAAGTAGAGGTAACGTGATATTTTGTTACTACTGTACATTATTTTAAAGTTGATTGTGTGCAGGATAACTGTTGATGCTTGCTACAAAGGTGTATATGTGAAATACAGATGGTTAAGGTACCCATCCTGTGTTCTGCATGTGTATTGTATGGTGAATAGGATTGTAAAGCTATGTAGGCATATTTCCTGTGTAGTAACATAGACTACCATGTATGTAATGCATTTGATTTACTTTCTGCATATTATCACTTGTTTTTATCTCATTATTAGGAGCCACTGTTTACGCATTGCTGTGTGTAACACAAACGGCTTCAGCTATGCTCAGCTAGTTTGCCCGCATAGCAGCAGTACACAAACTGCACAATTGAACCACCCAGGTACTAGACAGGACCCAGACATCTAAAAATAGAAATGGGATGCATTCTATTAATTTAAGTCTGCATAGAACAAACCCATTATGATCCGTTGTGCTGAGTTTAACAACATGAACCTCAGGATGAATTCTAATGTAGTAGATTATCATATAACTTCTCCTGTGGCTGCAGATGTTAGGTGTTGGGCTGCAGCTCACTTAGTCCTGGGTTCACGTACAAGGATTGCAACTTATATTTTACCAGTGTGAACATGCATTAGATAGCAATGAAATTGAAAATATATATGTATTCTTTCTTCCTCCTACTGGCAACAGCTGTGAGTGTAGGGCTACCGTGGATAAGGTCCAGGGTTCTAGTACAGCAAACACCTGTATTTTTTTCAACAGTGTCCAATTTCACATTATATTCACCATCAGTTAAAGCAGTTGACCTAGTATTTCTTATATTATAATTATTTTCCTAATGGATGACACACTAATTTTGTCAGTTATGTGCTTATATGATAATATCTATATTGGTTAACCTCTCTTTATTGGTTCCCAATGTTCATTGTGCATACAGCTGCAGTAATCACAGATGGGTTCTCTGCCGTCAGGCGGTCCCTTGGTCGGCCGAATTCCAAAGTCTTGGTCCGGCGTCGGTTGTCGTCGCTTCTTCTGACGACAGTGAGGCCAGAGTATATAAGACACAGCCGACGCCATGTTCTTCAGTCTTTTTTGCCGTGCGGTGCCCGAAGCAGAAGCAGTTCGCAAGTGCCGGTCGGCCAGCTCCTGAATTACGGAAATTTTGGAACCGAAGTCTTCATTAAAGCTAAGTACCCCGTTGGGAAACTTTTCTTGCCTCAGACCGATGTCAGAAAAAGTTAATAATTGTATTTTTTGTGGGAAGCAAATACCGCATAAGGATTTCCATTCCCTCTGCATACCTTGTTTAGGCCCAGACCACGACGTCTCGGGCTGTCGCTTTTGCGCTACCTTCAATAAACGCACTATTAAGCATCGGGCGGAGTTCGCCCAACACTATTTTGGTAAAGCTTTTGATTATAAAATGTCGTCGGACACTCCGACTACCGTTTTGTCCAAAAAACGCAAGGACAAGGACCGACACACGAGGCCCACGGTCCCCGCTGACACCATGCCAAAACAGGCTACACGTGGTCCGATTCTCAGCGAGACGCCTTTGCAGTCCCTGACTACTGACGACACTCCTTTGGCGGTGTCCTCTGTACCCGAGACCGCTGGGACCTCGGCCCTTTCCCAGACTACAACCACCGAAGCCTTTGCTAATGTTGAGCCTACTAATGTGGACAGGTCCACCTCCACCCATGGTGTCTTTAGACCCTCATCTTCTTTTTCTATTAAGGCCTTTACTAAATCCAAAGCAGCCAGGCATCCCAAGAGGCCTGTTGCACAGGGCCCATCTCCAGGTCCCATGCCTAAAAAACAGATGCTTAAAATGGCTGAGGATTTAATTACTCTTATCAGAGGTTCTCAACCCCCTCCAGACAAGAGACCCTGAGTGGAGGAAGATTCTCCCTCTTCTGATCAGGGATCCATTTTATCAGAACATTCTGATGTAGAGGAACACTCTTATTCCCCTTTTGAGGATTCGGATGCAGAGCAGTCCATCCCTTCTGTATCCCCTCCTGAGGATTTTTCCTTTGGGGAAATCTTGCACACCTTGAGGGAACACTTCCATTGGGAAGGCCAAGACTTTTCAGATTCCAAGAAAAGACTTAGGGAATTTCTTTTGTTACCTCAACACAGACCTCTGGCGATACCCCCTGTTTTGGACATACTTGATAATGTTTATTCGGAGGCTTGCCTTAACCCGGATTCTCTGCCTCCTGCACCAGTCAAACCTGATAGGTACTACAGAGTACCTAACTCTCACCAATTTCTCTTCAAAAGCCATAATGCTGACCCTGAAACCATTTCACAAGGCCCCAAGGGATTGAAGGCCTCCACTGCCAAGAATCCACTTCCTGCAGAAAGAGAGTCAAGATCTTTAGAAAGGTGGGGAAAAAGGTATATACCTCGGCCACCCTAGCCATGAGGGCCTTAAATTGTCAGTTTCTGTTATCACAATTAAGGAACAAAATGTCTCAACCTGAACAACCAGATTTGAAGGAGTTACAGGATATGATGCATAGTGCAGAGCAAGTGGGTAAACACACTTTACAATGTGGTTATGATGCCCTAGAGGCCTCAAGTAGAGCGGCTGCTACAGGATCAGTCATTCGCAGACATGCCTGGCTTAGAGAACAAAACTTGCCTGACCATGTGAAAGCTAAACTTCTAGATGCTCCTTTACAAAAGGATGTGCTGTTTGGTACTAATGCTGAGGAGATACTATGGAAAATGGAAGAAAAAGCCAAATCTATGCAAACTGTCAAAGCCTTTTTACAGGTCCAACCACCACGTTTTAGCAGAAATTGGCCTTCAAAAAACTGGTCCTTTCCAGCCACTGACAGGCCCTAAAGAGGTAGATACAGACGCACAAGGGAGGACAATCACAAGGATCATATAGAGGCCGACAATGGCAAACTCCAGCACCAAGAGGTGGCGAGGACAGTGCACAACAATACAGGAAGCAAACCCAATGACTCCCTCATTTCCATGCCAAGCATGTCTCAGCTGGCAGCACCTTTGGGAGGGAAACTAGCATTATTTGCAAGCAATTGGCATATTGTCACAGCAGACAAATGGATCCTGGACTTTATAAACAGAGGCTACAAATTCCAATTTCACACTCTTCCAAAAATGAGAGGCATGCCAAACCTGCCACAGAATCAAAGGGCAGAGACACAACTACAAATTTCAAAGCTCATAAGCATGAGAGCTATTCAAGAGGTACCTACTCACGAACAAGGTCAAGGTTTTTATTCAAGACTTTTTTTGGTACCAAGGAAAGGAACCGACTGGAGACCCATTTTGGACTTATCCATCCTAAACACATTTCTACTCGTACCAAAATTCAAGATGCTCACATTACAGCAACTTCTTCCCATGCTGGGCAAGGAGTTTTGGCTGGTAACATTGGACCTCAAGGAGGCATACCTGCATGTCCCAATCAGACAAAGCTGCAGAAGAAACCTCAGATTTCTTGCAGGTTCAATCCACTATCAATTCTCTGCATTGCCCTTTGGCTTATCTACTGCGCCCAGAGTATTCACAAAGTGCCTGGCATCAGTGATTGCCTACTGCAGACTTCAAGGGATACAAATTTACCCTTATTTGGATGACTGCCTGATCCAAGCGGACAGCAAGCACATACTTCTGGAACATCTGGCATATGTGACACGGTTACTGCATTCTCTGGGATACACAATCAACAAAGAGAACTCAAGGCTAACACCATCTCAGAAAATAATTTTCCTGGGTGCCAACTTGGACACAAACACCCAGATGGCCTACCTTATTCCAGAAAAACAGGGGCAACTATCTCAGTACTTCAAAATACTAGCAAAAAGTACCAGGCTTACTGCAAGGAAAATCCTGCAGGCTCTGGGATTCATGGCATCTTGCATTCTTTTAATCCCATGTGCAAAGCTGCATATGAGGAAACTTCAATGGTACCTAAAAAACCTATGGTCTCAACACAGTCACAGTTTGGAAACAATAATACCAATAATCCCATGTTTGCAAAAGGAATTTCTATGGTGGGCCCAAGCATGTCAAGTAAACACAGGCCTCCCATTCTGCAAGCCTCAAGCAAAGCAAGTTATCACAAAAGACGCCTCAGATTACGCCTGGGGGGCGCACATGACGGACAGGCGCATCCAGGGCAAATGGTCCCAAAAGGAAAAGCACCTTCACACCAATCAAAAAGAAATGCTAGCAGTAATAAATGCAATTACAGCTTTCAAGGACTTCCTGCATCCAGGACAATTACTGATAAGAACAGACAACACCACAGTAATGTGGTACATAAACAAACAAGGAGGAACACATTCATACCCCTTGTGCAGACTAGCCATGACTCTTTAGAACTTGGCTCTGGAATGGCAAATCAAACTTCAAGCACAGTACCTGCCAGGATTGGAAAACACGCTACCAGACAATTTAAGCAGAAATATGACAGATCCACACGAATGGAAGTTACATCCTCAGGTGTTTACAGAAATAATCCAAGCGTGGGGGAGGCCAGGCATAGATCTTTTTGCCTCCCACAGGAATCATCAATTGGAAAAGTTTTGTTCGAGGACCTTTCATCGAAAGGCCTGGAGAGTGGACGCCCTTTCATTCAGTTGGACAGCATGGACAGTTTACGCATTCCCACCTCTGCCTCTTCTACCCAAGGTGCTTTTGAAAGCAAGAGCAGACAGACCAAAGATGATACTGATTGCTCCAGATTGGCCAAGGCAACACTGGTACCCACTGATGAGGAGCCTAACACATACTCCTCCCTGGTCCCTGCCTCTAATGCCTCTTCTGCTGACTCAGCACAGCTACAAAATTCTTCACAGTCAGTTGAAAACACTCAATCTCGCTGCATGGAAAATTCCTTAACACCACAACAGACTCTACTCTCCAAGGAGGTGCAGGATGTCATTTTGGAGGCCAGAAGGCCATCTACTAGAAAAGCTTACTCCGCAAAATGGAAGCGGTTTTGTTCTTGGAATGAGAAAAAAGGCCAGGACCCTAGAAAACTGAACTTGCCTCAGGTATTACAGTATCTAGCTGAGCTGCTGAACAGTGGACTTTCATTTTCTTCCATAAAAATCCATGCCTCAGCCATTTCTGCAGAATTCAACACGGATCCTCCTTTATTTTCTCACCCACTCTTACGACAGTTCCTCAGAGGGGCTAAGAATATAAGACCACCAAGGAAACAACCAATACCAGCCTGGGATCTTAATTACATACTAGAAAAATTAACATTGCCTCCTTTTGAACCAGCTGCCTCAACAGATTTGCAATATTTGTCCTGGAAAACTGCCTTCCTTCTGGCTATCACTTCAGCTCATAGAGTTTCGGAACTACAGGCCCTCATGGCGGTGCAGCCCTTTCTCATTTTCCATCAGGACAGGGTCTCCCTTCGTACCAACCCATCATTTATGCCTAAAGTGGTATCCAGGGTAGCCTTAAATCAAGCCATACACCTTCCTACCTTTTACCCCAATCCTCAAAACAAAGGGGAAAGGCTGCTACATTCTTTAGACATCCATAGGCAGCTACGTTACTATTTGGACAGAACAAAGTCCTTCAGGAAATCAGAACAACTCTTTGTGTCCTATGCTGTAGGGGCTCAAGGGAAGCCAGTTTCCAAGCAGACTATTTCAAAGTGGATAGGCCACTGCATACGGTTTTGTTATTCCTATCATGGGAAATCTGTTCCTACAGGTATCAGATCACACTCCACCAGGGCCACAGCTACCTCTGCAGCCTTCCTCAGAGGAGTTCCTACCAAAGATATTTTGGAGGCAGCCACTTGGAGTTCTGTACATACCTTCACAAAACACTACCACCTGCCTTTATATTCCAGAACAAGAGCAGGCTTTGCCACTGCTGTTTTGCAGGGCATTCTGGCTCAACCCAGTTCCTCCTAGTACCTACCACCCTGTGCGTAGCTTTGGGACTCTACCCATCTGTGATTACTGCAGCTGTATGCACGATGAACATAGTACAGTTTTGTACCTACCATAAATGTAGATGTTCGAGTGCTAATACAGCTGCAGTACAGGTTTCCCTCCCTCCTTCCCCACCTGGTAAAGGCATGGGGCCTAACAACATCTTCATACAACCTGACTGCATTATCCTTCTATGGTTTATTTGCCTGCAACCATTGATTTTGGATTATATTGCATTACTTGTATATACATATAAGCATAATTTATGTATTGCCTTCCTTCTGGGGGCACCTGACATCTGGGGCAAGAAAGACTGAAGAACATGGCGTCGGCTGTGTCTTATATACTCTGGCCTCACTGACATCAGAAGAGAAAGCGATGACAACCGACGCCGGACCAAGACTTTGGAATTCGGCCGACCGAGGGACCGCCTGACGGCAGAGAACCCATCTGTGATTACTGCAGCTGTATTAGCACTCGAACATCTACATTTATGGTAGGTACAAAACTGTACTTTGTGCAGACACATTGCCTGTTTTTGTGCACCATTTTCCAATGTTGCAAAATGAGGATGTTCAGGATTGGTGTTCTTAATGATATTCTGTTGTGTTGTGATTTATCCACAGCTGATGCTGATAGATTACTGAATCTGCGAACTTATGAAGTAAGACTGGCATGGATGAGAGACGCAAGTGGTATGTCTGCATCCAAACAGTACTGTTATTGTAGCATTAAGAGTAAATGCAGCTTATTGTGGTAAACACTTGTATCACACTGAGTATGCATTTGTCCATTGTAAAACACAAGTATGCATGCATTAATATGTAAGGTAAAACAACAATCCAGTATTACAGAGTAGACAGGGCTTGTTGCTTAGAAAACTATACTTCCAAACTATACAATACTTGTTTAAGTTTACACCAGTATTGCAATGTGACATAAGACCTATAAACTAGGGACAACAAGAGCATGATGAAGATTTTCATTATAACTAGGGCAAGGAGTAGTGTCCACGTGTATGTTAACACGTATCCTATGCAACTTCCTATGTGTGTAAGAGCAATTTTTGAAATATGTTCATATGTATGTGTCATTACACCCCATTATGTTATCATATGTCCAGACAGCCTGCTCTAAAATGTTGAGAGGCACGGTCTGTAGCACAAAGCAACACTTGCACATTCTCAGATAGCAGTAAACCTGTATCTATAAAATGTAAAATGAAACAGTGCTTGCATTATGCTGTATTCCCAAGGAAAACTACAGTGTTACAGTACTCACTGCTTGTGGGTTCAAATACCACACTCACCAAATCTAAATTCAGTGGTTTACAATACTGTTTTAGGTTGTCATCAATAAAAATATATTACTGTTATATATTCACATCATTTTAAGTTCAGACCTCTATACCTGTGGCTTGGATGGCCTGCTGTCAAGTGTAATCAGTGTACATGTGCAATATATGCATCCATGAATGATTGCTGAATGTGATATGATCTGTACTATAGTGTGTATGTGTTAGCAACATGGTAGTATTCAAAGTAAAAATTACATTTCTTAGCATTTGGTAGTGTTAAATGTGTAAAATGTAACAGAATATAGTAAATTATTTGTAGACAGGTTTGTATATTATCTGTGAAATTACTAATGTTCTCTTTTTTTCTCACCCTACCCCTTCTCTTCGTTTGTTTTTTCATGCTGTACTTATTTTTTATTATTATTTGTATTATTATTATATTATTTCATTATATCTTAGCATTGATATCTTTTAGTACTTCTTATATTTTGTTATGTATAATGTTATATTGCTTTGTAGTTAAACACATTATCATTCCTTCTTATTTATCATTGTTTGTATTTATTTTATTCATTATTTTTATAATATTTTTATGTTTAAATTTTATTTAATTTTATTATTTCCATTCTTTTGTGCTATGTTTTACTTCACTACTGAATTTTAATTTTATTTATGTTATTACTACTGCATGGCAGAGTGGACCGGTTCCCCATGATCCACCTACACTCACTCCACTGGCTACAGTACCAAGGCCCAGCACTTCTAGGATGCAGCCTGGCAGCATGCCCCTGCTGCATCCTGCCCTACCTAGACCCTCAGATAGTTCTGCCCCAGAGGATATGCCTGTGGTTCCCTCTAGGAGCAGAGGCAGAGGGTTTGTCACCCGAGCTGAACTGCCAGGTCTGGTGCATAGGATTGTGCACCACACAATTAGTGCATGGGTCTATATTATATATTCGAACTTTCAAAACTTCGAATCCCATATGTTCAACAACACATTTTCGAAGTTTGAAAGATTGAATATATAATAAAACAAACAAAACAGAAAAACTTACCTTAACAGTACAAGCAGGAGGGCAAGCCCCCCTGTACCCCCACATGGGGGGGCTGCACCCCACCCCCTACTTAAATACACTAACTCCAACACCGCACTTCAGTGCAGAAAAGGGAAATTCTCCCATTCTGCACCGTACAGCGCCATTACGTTTAACCTTCGAACTTTTGAAATTTTGATCATATGGTGTTGACCATATGACATTCGAAATTTCAAGCGTTCAAGGTTCTAATAGGGACCATTAGTGCACATATATGCCAAATGGAGACACTGCTGTCCATCTTCATCCTGAATAACACAAGGACACACAGATGTCAGACACTGCAGCCATTGGTGCAGTAAGGTGACAGCACTGGCAGTCCAGTTGGTGAGGACTCGATTCTCACTGTCACCAGACTTGATGTCCATAAGTTCATGATCTCCCCACCCTCACCCCAACCATGGTGTTCACCTCTCTCTTGTGTCATTCACCATCCCAATAGCTTGTCTGTCAGCAAATGCTTCCAGTACTATGTAGCACCACACATTTCATTATTACTGCATTGAGTGCATAAACAGCTGATGACACCGATTCATAAATATCAGTTTATAATCTTGATGTGCACAAAAAAGTATTTCAAATGATAGATATAACTGTACTTGAACCCGGTACCATCTAAACCAAAACAAGACACCATCAATGCATTTAACAGAGAGTGCTACAGAATCAGCTGAGTAGCAGGTGTATTTTACACATTGTATACATAATTGCACACCTGCTGCTTAAGCAAATCATTGGCTGTAGGTAATAATTGACTTCAAGTACTGTTACTTACCTTTCTTGGGCCACATGCAACTGTTTTTGAATGCATATGTAGGCAATACATTTCACTAATATTCTCAGTCATCTGCATTTGTCCCAAATGTGCAGTAATTTGCATAATGTCCACAGTTCTGGCCTTGTATGATTAGTGTGTTTCTCCATAACTTGTAATTATCCAATAATAAGACTACTACTAATAATAATTATACATAATGCAAATAATAGTAATACAATACCTGTTATTCGATCATGTTTCTAGGTATGTAAGAGCAATATTTATAAATTGTCCCTTAATTGATGGCCCTTTGTCCCCCATTTTGTATAGCTTTGCCCAGATGTATTGCTCTAACAAGATGACAGGTATGCTCCTATTAGTGAATTATTATTTTATCAGCCTTGCTGAGTGATGTGTGATGCGCAGCATCACACAAACATGCTTTATTGAGAATATTTGACAGGTAGTATTGATTGCATTCAATACATCTGCTAAATAACTGACTCTGTGGCTGGATTGGTTAATGTATTGGTGATGAAGGCAGATCTTACTGGGTTCGAAATAGTGTGCACCATGCACCATCGTACATAGTTTCATTAAAGAAAAGAAATGGGGGAGATAGGAAAGTGGTGAAACGGGGAGTAAGCAGGGGGTAAAACAAAGGGAAACAAAGGCAGGAATGTGCAGGAAGTGTGTAGGTAAGAAACATAACTATCCATTTCTCCAAAAGTAACAAATGAGCACATGTACAGATTCTTAGCTGAATTTGGACTATCACCTCCAGAAAGATGGGTGACAACAACATAATTTGCATTGTGAGACCAATTGGAACAAATTAAGTGTGTCAAGTGAAAACATGTCTGAAATAGAAAACTATTTATAGGATGATATTTATTTTGGGGGGGGCAGGTGCCCATTTTTTTTTTTTTTAAGAAGAGAGTGAAATATTGGGGAAAGGACATCGGCAAGTTAAGAAAGTGAGGAAACATTTGCTGACAGCAAGACATACAAGACAAGAGATAGGGTTGATGATGGACACAAGGGCCGAGGTAAACACCATGGTTGGGGTGGAGGTTGGGAGTTCAAGGTCCCATGGACATCAGGCACACATAGTGTGACTCAAGTCCTTAACTATTGGACTGTCATCACTGTTCCATCACTGCTCCACTTGCTGCAGTGGCCAATGTCTGTGCCTATGGCCGGTTTGCCATACCAGGTTGTATAGCAGGCTCTCCATTCTGGCATAGGTGTGTGCCCACAGTCTTCTGCACAATCCTATGCATCACACCTGGCAACTCAGCTCAGCTGATGAATGCACCCCTTCTACCTCTGCTCCTAGAGGGGACCACAGGCCTATCCTCTGCAGCAGAACTACCTGAAGGTCCAGCTAGGGCAGGAGCAGCAGGTGGGGGTGCCACCAAGCTGCAGCCCAGAAGTGCTGGGCCTTAGTGCTTCAGCCGGTGGAGTGAGTGTAGGTGGAGAACTGGCCTACCCTGCTGTGCTATAATAACAACATAAATAAAATTAAAAACATAATGAAATGCAAGATAACCCCGAATAAATGAAAGTAATATAATGAAGAAAAAAATTATTATAAAAATTTTATATTACAAACACAATGATAAATAATAAAAAATGAACACTTATTTAACAACAAAGTAATATAAAATCGTACATAATTAACAATAAAAATAATACAATCATACGAAATATGATCATATAAACAATATAATAATGACAATAAAATAATAATACAAAATAAGAAATTCAGAAAAATTAACAAGAAGAGAATCACATTAATAACAATGTACTAAACATGCAATCAGTCATGGACGTGGGCACCCAGGTTGATAGCAACCTGACTTTTGGCCACCACATTGCCTCCATTGTATGGAAGGCTTTCTACATGGCCCACCTCATAAATAAGGGTATTTCATCCTGGAACAAGGCCCCTTCGGCATGTACCTTGCCAAGCACATAGGTTCATAGGTAGGTACTAGGCTATTGGCCCTAGGGCCTATATAAGCCTAGCCAAACAGTACCCTGGCTTTTGCCACCCAAGAAAATTATTTTCCTGTGCCCCTGTCAAGCAGAGCCACAGAAGTAATCCCTGGGGTGAATTTCCTATCTCCCATCCAATCATCAAGATTTTTCTTGAAAAATGCTAATGAAGAGCTCTGTTTGATATAGATAGGTAGTTTGTTCCAGAGTATGGGAAGTCTCTGAGATAGGAATCTATCCCTCCAGCATGTTCCGTTTATTGTGGTGACAAGGTTTAGGTCCCTAGAGTGTGTAGCTTGGAGGGATTGGGATTTCTTTACGTGGAGCATGTCCAACAGCTCTGGGTTTGACATAGCTTTGTATGTTAGGCAGAGATCACCTCTGAGTAGGCGGTATGTGACAGAGTAAAGCTAGAGTTTTTTGAGACGGTCTGCGTAGGGCATCTGTTTGAGGCTGGTAATCCTCTTTGTGAGGTATTCCTGTGGCCTTTCCAGTTGTTGCAGATGTCCTGTGAGGTACATACCAAAAGGGGCGTTGTACTCTATAATGGGTCTAATGAGTGATGAGTAGAGGTGAACAATGACCTTTTTTTTCCTGGATGAGAAACCTTTTTTGATGAGGTGTGCCATGTAGAAGGATTTCCTGACTACTGTGGCGATGTGATTATCAAAGGAGAGACTACTGTCCACCTGTGTCCCAAGGTCTCTTATCACACTTTCGGTGTTAAGTAGACTACTGCCTTTGTGGTAGTTCATGGGTACAGAGTTTTTACCAAAAGGGATGACAATGCACTTTTTGGCATTGAGCTTGAGGCCATGGCTTTGACACCAGGCATCTGTCTCAGCGAGGCCCTTTTGCAGGATGTCCACATCGTTAGGAGATTTGATTATGGCTCCTAGTTTGCAGTCATCTGTGAACTTTGTTAGCCAAAGACCTTCTGTGTTAGACTGTACTTCAGAGAAGTAGATACCAAACAGGAGAGGACCTAGGACTGAACCCTGTGGTACTCCACTTGTCACTGGTCTGAAGTTGGATTTAGAGTCTGCTACTTTCACAGTGTGGGTTTGGTCAGTGAGCCAGTTGGCAACCCATCTTGTGACATAGGGATTTATACCTAGTTTAGTGAGTTTGTCGATAATTCCAGAGTGGGGGATGGTGTTGAAAGCCTTGGCGAGATCTAGATAGGCTGTGTGTACCACTTTACCCTCACCTACAGCTTTGGTGACCACTTCAAAGAAGTCTGTCAGGTTTAGGAGACATGATCTGCCTTTTACAAACCCAAACTGGGTAGGGTCCAGAGATTGGAGATTACCAATGTCATTGTTTATAAGTTCCATGATGATACAATCCATAGCCTTGCAGACCAGGCTCATCAGGCTAATGGGGCAGTAGTTCCTGGGGTCCGAGGTGACTCCCCCTTTGTGGAGTGGGATAACCATTGCTGTGCGCCATTCGTGGGCACAAAGCCTGAGGTGAGGCTATGATTGAACATGGTACTTAGGTGGGCTGCCAGTTTGTTCTGTAGTTCATGTAGAATGCAGCCTGGGATGTTGTCAGGTCCCATGGATGCTGTGTTCTTGGCTTTGGAGAGTGTGCTTTTTACCTGTGCAGCCGTGATTACAGGTACTTTGCATTCTTCCGGTATAGAGATGGGCCCTTTAGGGGATGAGAGGGGATAAAGTTAGCACAGAACCTATCTGCCAGGATGTTGGCAATATCAATTGGTTCTGTGTATTTAGTGCCATTGTGCTGTAACTCAGAGCAGATCTGAGTGTTGCCATTGAGATTCTTGACATAACTATAGAATGCTTTGTGGTTGTCTTTAGAATCAGTGGCGATTTTGTTTTCGTAACTTGCTTTGGAGGATTTTATGAGGGATATCAGCTTCTTACTGAGGCTGACCACAGAGTTCCTCCAGTCATGGGATTTTACTCTTTTTTGCAACAGTTTCTTTCTTCTGTTGTTGTGTTTGTTTATAGCAGGGGACCACCAGATTGGCTTCCTTTTTTTGAAGGATAGCATCTTGGTTCTGTTAGGGATTGCATGATCCATGCACTCGTGTAAGTGCTTATAAAGTGCAATTGTATAGGATTCAGCAGTCGTATCTCTATTGTCCATCAGCATGGGTGTTGTGAAGTTTGCCACTTCTGTCTTAAGAAGTGTGAAGTTGGCTTTGGAGAAATTTTTTACGGTGGTTTCCCTAATGGGGGGTGGGGCTGGGATGTGGATGTTTGGGGTGATTTGTTTGTGGTCGGATCTGACCAATGAAGAATTGACCTCTGCTGTGGAACACCAGTTGCCCATGTTGGTAATGACCAGGTCTAGGATATTGCTGCACCTGATGGGGGTGTGGATAAGTTGATCCAAGGCATTGGAATTTATGAATTCCAGAAAACGTTGAACACAAGAGTTGGTACATGAGTAGTTTTCCCAGTTAATGGTGGGGTAGTTGAAGTCACCCATTATTAGGGTTTTAGGTTGTACCCTAATATTTTCCAGTGTATCAAGAAATGAGGGGTGGGAATCCTGGGGCATGGTGGGGGATCTGTAGCAAGCTACAATTTGTATTGCGGTCTTGCCCAGAGTTAGTTGCACTTGGATAATCTCAGATGCATTATGCTGAGCAACTAGCCTGGAGGTGTGGATATCCTTAATGAATATGGACACGCCTCCATCTTTAGTGCTTCAGTCCAAGTTAGGTGGCCGAAAGGTGTGGTATGAATCATAGCCTGGTAATGCAGTGGTGCTCTCTGGAGCCTTGAACCCGGTCTCTGTCACTGCACAGATGTCGATGTTCTCCATTTTAAGGAGTGCCTCGAGTGAGTGCATTTTGAGCTTCTAGCATTGAGAAGCATTACCCTCAGATTTTGCTTGCTTATACCTGTTACGGTGGTGAATTTGTCATTTGAATCTTGCCTAAAAAAGGCACTATAGGGGTAGCAAGAGCCTTAGCCAGTATCTGGAATCCCAAAGGCGACAGGTGCATTGTGGTTTGTCGATCATGTCATCCCATTCAGACAGATACTGGATCCCCTTAGAATGACACCAGAAGCTTAGCCAATTGTTGAAGTCAATTATTTTGTCCTTGTACTGTGGTATTATTCTGGGTGATAGTAGGATGCTACTCAGGGCTAGGGTCATACCTGCCTGGGCTACAAGATCAGAAAGCTCCTCCATGTCTCTTTTCATGTACTCCAGGGAGGTACGTCTCAGGTCATTCACACCAACATGGACAATGACAGAGTCATATTTATACTTGCTATGGAGTGACCTGAGTGCATGCATTATGTGGCGGATCCTGGCACCTGACAGTCAGCTGACAGTGACTTTCTCCTTGTTTAGCTGGTGAGTGGAACATCAGTGTGCCTCACTATAGAGTCACCTATGACTAGAGTGTTAGGTACGTTGTTATGCCTTATGGGCTGTGGTTGAGTGGCACACTGAGTTTGTGGGCTATGTGTCATTTGGGTTGTGTTAGGGGGTGGAGGTTGCTTGCGTTTCTGCTTTGGAGTTTCCTGTTGCTTGGGTAGATTTTTTGAGAGCCTCCATGAATGCAGGTGTGTGTTTTGTGTTTCTATGTGTGTGTTTTGGTGTTGTAGGTTTTGAGGGACTATGTGATGAGTGTGGTGTGGTGCAAGTGTTTACCTTCTCCTCTTGACTGTCTAGTCCAGTCTTCGGTGATGAGAACTTTGCTTCCAGTTTGGTTATATAAGTGCATCTCTCACAGGTTGTAGTGTTGGGTGGTAGGAGGAGAGGGTTGTCTGTGTACATGAGGCAATTGCTGCATTGCCCCAAGATGCCCAGATTCATCAGGTAGACAGGAGAAAACACCGGGAGCTGATCCTTAGACATGCCTGGATAGGTGCTTATTTATTAAGTACTAAAAACTATTTTTCTCTAGACAAGTGAGGAAAGTTGAGTGCTGTAGTAATTTGTAGCGTATTTAGTGCTTGCAATAAGTTCTGAACAAATGCTGAGCTCAAAGAAACAGATTTGAGTGCTGAATCTAGAAAACTGGCTAGTTCTAAGAAACAAAATTAAGCTAGAAGGCTTCCCTCCAACACAGAAAGGCTTGGGGGCTCAGAAGCTTACAAACAGTCCTGGATACAGCTAATCTGTACTTGGACTAGACAACTAATAGGAAAGGCAGGAAACAAGCTTAGATTTTTTTTTTGTAAAGTGGAAAGGGGAAATGAGGAGCAGAAACTAACTGGGTTGGCCTTCTCAAATGTTCTCCCTGGAATAGGTAGATTGAGGTAATGACACTACACTGGGAGGAGTGTCCCAGATCAAATGTACAGTAGGGGTGGGCAACTGCAAAGCAAGTATAAAAACAGGATACCAAGAGAGAGGGAGGATGGGAAACAAAAATCAGAACAAACAAACCCAACCAGATGCTTAACAATTGTAGAAAATTCTACTTAATACCTCACACACAGTGAGGAAAATAAAAGTGCTATACATAACTCAGAAATAAGCAAAAAAAAACAGGATACTTAATGACTTCCTCCAATTAGCTCAGTGTGAAATGGCAGAAACAGTCACAAGTTAACTTCTTAAGTAACAAAGTTGAAACCTGAAACAACTTTAAAAAAAGCTTGAGAGAACCAATGAGGTGCTTATTCCAAGATGTAGTCCAGGCAATCCCAGTTAGCCAATGACCACAAACAATTCACTCTCACTGAAATGCTATACTGGCTTTGGCTAAGCTATGATGACCTGGGACATGTGCTCAGACACACAGCCTCTACTAACAAACAACTAGGCCCAAAGCACAAGCCTGAGTATGGACAATGCTACACTACCAACACTACTTAGGTAGAAAAAAACTGCAGAAATGTTTAAACAGATAAAGGATCAAGGAGACTCTAGAGAATGCTTTTAAATGCAAACAAGTTATATGATACACTCCTAACGGGAAATCAGAACAAACAAACCCAACCAGATGCTTAACAATTGTAGAAACTTCTACTTAATACCTCACACACAGTGAGTAAAATAAAAGTGCTATACATAACTCAGAAATAAGCAAAAAACAGGATACTTAATGTTATATATCTCAGATTCATTAGCTCAGAGCCCTTCCTCCAACTTCCTCCGATTAGCTCAGTGAGAAATGCAGCAGTTGGAGAGACCACAGTGGTTCCTGACCAGGGAAATCCAGGGTTTGAGACACCTATCCTTTACAGATAGGCTAAAGGCCTTGTCCCTCTACTTAGTCTCATGCAGACTGCTCAGAGGTGACCTGTGTCTGGCATACAAGGCCATTTCAGACCCGGCCTTGATGGAGTTGTTGCATATCTGTAAATCAAACTCCACTCATGCAACCCACACGCATAACCTTAACCTAGTCTGTGGCATTAATAGAACTTGTTGGCGGGGTAGATTTGTGTTCCAAAGACTCCTCCATCTGTGGAATAGACTCCCTTTCCATGTCAAGCAAAATACCTCCCTAGCCCTCTTTAAGAGGAACCTGAACAACTGAATTGGAAACAGAAAATATACTCCTAGGATCCCACCTATGTCTCTGTTGGACAGGGGAAACAGGTGCTGACTTTGAGGGAACATGGGTGAAATTCTTGACTAGACTTATAAGGGCCTTCGGGCCAATAGCCTAGTACCATCCTATGAACCTATGAAGGGGTGGGGGTGAGAGAAAAATAGGAGAACATTAATTAACTTTGCAGTTAATATGCCAGACTTTCTACAATTAATTTATTCTATTCTGTTACATTTTACTTTTAACAATACCAGCTACTAAGAAATGTCTTTATTTCTTTGAATACTACCCTGATTCTAACACATACACACTATAGTACAGATCATATTGCATCCAGCAATCGTTCATGGATGCATATATTGTACATATGTATGTTCCATGTACAGTTATTACATTTGACAGGAGGCCATTCAAGCCACAGGTATAGAGGTCTGAACTTAAAATGCTACAATGATGAATACATAACAGTACTGTATTTTTATTGATGACAAGCTAAAATAGTGTTATAGTCAGCTGAGTTTTATATTTGAGGGGTGCAGTATTTCAACCCACAAGCAGTGACTACTGTAACACTGTACTTTTCCTTTGGAATACAACATAATGCAAACACTCTTTACTTTTACACTTTATACGTTCATGTTCACTGTTATCTAAGAAAGTGCAACTGTTACTTTGTGTTACAGACCACACCTCTCAACATTTTAGAGCAGGATATCTTGACAGATCATAAAATAATGGGGGTACAATGACACATAACTAGGAACATATTCCAAATATAGCTTACACACATAGTTGCAAAGGATTTGTGTTAACACACATTTTGACACTCATTATTTATTGACTTCAATATCAATTAATTGCTAGACAACCATAAATGTTGCAATGAACAGACAAAAGGATTGATTCATAAATCTGGATATTCAGCCAAAATAAGTACAATTGAAAGCTGTGCTACACAGTAATGCATGTATACTTGCATTTACAGTTCAGATATGCATTCCCAATTTCATACAACTGTTTGATATAACAACTAATCCGTCTTTAACTTTTAAGGCTGCACTAACAGTACTTTATATATCAATGATTACATACCACATACTTCTTGCATCCTGGTGAGTCATCTCGCATGAGATCTTACATTCGAGGCCCTCACTTTTGCAGCTGTGGACAAGGGAAAAAAGGAAAAAAAAAACATTTATGAACACCAGTTTTTAAAATATTCAGCTGGAATATTTAATGAGTACTAAATAAAATTCATGCATACACATCTCTGGGGTGATTCCTGTCTGACACTCCCTGATCCAAAGATCAAGGGTATCCCATTTTCTCCATCAGATGTCATCAAAATGGTGACAACATTGATCCCCATTGCACGGGATACCAGTCACGCTGGAGTGAGCACTTGTCAAACTCAAACAGGCTTCAGATTTGTATTGCGAACTGGTATAGTTTTCCTGCATGAGGCAGGGCCCATAATCCTTAACCAGGAGCCCAGTAAAGACTTTGGACTCCTGGACACCTCAGCGCTGTGCTCTGAATTGCACACCCTCTCCAACACCTGACATATCTGCACAAGTTCAAGTTCAATGTTTAATATGCAATTCCTGACAATTCACCTTTAAATATCATGTTTTCCTAACAATTGCACTTACTGAGAGTGCACACTGTCTGCATTTTGATATATTTGAAAAAGCTGCACACTGCTTACCATCACTCAAACATGCTAAACCAAGTGCATTGGTTTGCATGATGCTAAGCAGTGGCTACCTTTTTCAAATGTATCAGAAAATGACTTTCAGCCAATGTACTTCCATGGTTATTTCATTAGAGTACCACTTCATTTGTATAAGCTACAATGTCACAGCAGTATAAGTAAAGTTTGTATACTCTGGACTAGAACCCACAACCATCTGCACTCCAGTCCAGCACTCAACAACATGTTGCCACAGGTTTAACTTCATGAGGTAATGTATTTTAATATACATTGTTAACTTGACAGTATGAGAGTAGCGCAGCCACATGTACCGTGTTTGAGCAATGCCCAGCATTGTTAAGCAATATTAATTGAAAGCACCCAGTTTATATTTTTCGATGTCTGAGTCATGTCTGATATATGTGTGGTCCAGTTGTGTACATGAGTTAAGCATGGCTGACACTGTTTGTGCTAAGAGGTGCTTCTCGCTACTTGGCAAAAAGAAAAAAAAAGAGCGAAAGCCAAAGTATACAAATATAACTTGTTCTGATATTTTTCCACAACATTACTCATGGATTTTGGCCACGTCTTGAACTAACATATTGAGAGGACTGGTCTGCACATCTAACAGTGCTTACTGCTGTTTTGGCTGATATTTTTGCTGTGTTCCTCATAAAGTTTGTGTTTTTCTTTTTTAAAAAATCATTTGGGATGGAGGTCACTGCATAATTTTTGTTTCGGACTTCACATTCTTTTAAGTTTATAAGAGCAATACATCCCTATGTCCCTATTTGTAAGCCTTTGCCCTATTTTATTTGATGGCTTTGTACAGATTTCTTGCTCTACGAAGTTACATGGATTCTATATCCATGTTGTTCTATGAGGTTTTGTGGCCAGCACTACTGGAATGCATCATGAAACCTTACTTCGGCCTGCTGTGCATCAACATGTATTACATATTGCCAATAGTACATTGTGGCTGTGTACATGAATACACTCCATGTAGGCTCTAGATGGAGCCTACACAGAGTTTATTGAATCCTGTGGACAATCTAAACAAGTATGGGTCTAGAACAGAGCCTTTTGGGGCACCCCAAATGTAACCATGAATTTCACCTGTCCAACTGCTGTACGATACTTGCCATTTCCTAAATGTAAACCATGCAACTATCCTTCTTATCAAGTGTACATCAAATCTAGTCATTCTAATTTATTGAGCAGTGTTTTGTATATTACCCTATCAAATACTGTAGTTAAATATACATAAATTACATAACAGTAGAATTTTTCTTTCGTAGCTGTTATTATATTGTTATAGATCATAATGTATCACATGGTAATAGATCTATTTGCAACATGTGCATGCTGATGTATGGTTTCAAGCCCTAACCTTTCCAGTTCTGACAATAATTTATCCATTACAACCTTCTCCATTATTTTCCCACAGCTTAAAAGTAAACTTATGTAATGGGTCTGCATGACTCTGGGTTTGTCCTACTATCCTTTCCTTTAAAGACAGGTTTAACAAGTGCATGTCTCCAATCTTGAGGAGTCTCCTTATATTCATACAACCTAATAAATAATAGATATAATAGAACTGTAAGTTCATACCAAAGTGTTCTCACATCGTTTTTACTAATTCCGTGTACTCCCTGTGCTTTGTTTGATCCAGATTGCATAGTTCTTTTTCAATATAATCGAATTTGATTTCAGTATCTGAGGTTACCGAGATCTCACTAGGACAATTTATCACCCCCTTTATGGAGCCATACTGCTTTGGACAAGATTTTGTAATTATCTATACATTGTATCTGAGAATAAATTTTAGAATCTTCACACAGTTTATCAGTTTGTACATCATTACTCCTACTATATCTTATGCATCCATAAAAATGGTTTCCTATTATACTCAATATCATTATATAACATGTTTTAATGTTTAATGTCTTTCCATTTTGTTTATTTCAGTGTTGAAATTTGTAGTTTGACCTATTTTCCATTCCTTATATTTGTTGTCTCTCACCGTAATCACATATCTTGTTCTTATGGAAATATATCCTCCTGACATTGTGAACAATCATCATCAATAAGTCTAGATTTACTGCTAATAATGGTAAGCAAATCATCCAGCTTTTGACATAAGGAAAACAGATCACAAGTGTTATCAGGCGTTACCTTTAAATTTACATCGCACTTCGTACAGTGTACAAGATATTTGTGCTTTAGCAAGTCATTAATGGCATACTTAACTCATTAACCCTGAGTACCGTCTCATAGTGCCTCTGTGCTTACATCCAAGCATGCTACAAGACGCTAGTAATTGCATGTTGTTACCCCCTGAGTGTCTTCTGCAAGCACAACTTATTTCCCGGTCCTATTTCAGCTCCATCCTGTGAAAACTAAGTTGAAAAAGTAACTGAACTTTGTCAGTTGATTTCTCAACTTAATTTTCACAGCAGAGTAAGCATATGCTTAAATGTAATTTTCTCCAATAAATCGGCTTAGCATGCACTGCGTTTTCTTCCAGTTACACCAAGCCAATTCTGTCTACATTCCATGAAGCAAGTGGTGGCAGCCAGTCAGAGTAGCGAAATCCAAGCCACCACTTGCATAATGCCTCCACCCCCAGACATGTTCCCATTGCTGCTTAAGAATAAATAGAGGGGTCCAGCAGCATATATTCCTTTCTTTATTTGTAAAATGTGAAGAATTTACCTGAATTGCTGCTGGATCCCTCTGTTTCTTGATGGAGCCCTCTATTTCAATTTCTTGTGCCGATCTGTTCATGACAGAGCCCTGTTAAGTAGCAGTGTAGCAATGAAGTATTGCACCTTATGGAAATGGGATTTGTAAGAGCGGTAAAGTACCTAGCTGGAGAGGGAGAGAGTACTGTGCAGAACAAAGTATGTGACTGTAGTGTAAGACCAACCGATTTGCACACAGATTTTTTTTTCTATTTTCCACCCTATTTTTTTTCATTTCCTGCAGTAGGTGCTCTTTGACCCCATTGTTACGTTGGTTCGCATTCCTTACTGATCATACTGGGGTCTATTTCCATTATTTTCTAGTATGGCAAAAAAATTCAAACTTTCTTGTGTGCTCGGTCTTCATTTTATGAACCAGTTGTTCTTGAGAAGCTTCATGGTCAGCTAGCTTTTTCCTTCATTTTGCTGTGCGGTTTCTGCATTTTGTTGCTTCTGCACAGATCACGTAAAGTTTATGATTTTCCAGCCTTTTATTAGCTCACAGTATATATCCCTCCAGTGTCTTTAAAAAGCTTGACTGGATTTACTTTGTGTTTCATTTTAAATTACTGCTAGTGTTCACTGATGTTCTGTTTCCTAACCCTCTGATGCTTAAAACTTTTTTTAAACCTGTAGAAATCTGCTTGTTACATTTGTGGCAGTCAGAGTCCTACAGGCTTCACCACACAATAGGCGTGAACCAGCTTTATGCATAACCACAACGAGAATGCCAGTACTTTAAATCGGTAGATTTTGAAAGTATCAGTTTTATCCCATAGATAATAGGAAAGCATTTTTTTCTTGCCTATAGTAACAAGCAATGCCCGTCCTCTCTCTGCCCCTGAGTGAACTGAAATTTCCAGTGCATTTTTTCATTTTTGGATGAAAAGAGGAAGAGTGTATCTGCTTTCTTTATATTTTCTTTGAGTGTGTTGCTGGCAGGGGTTGCAGGCTGGAGTCTGTTGGGATCAGTGGGTGGCACCGGGACCGGGACATCCTGAATTGGGCAGTGGAGAAGGACAAAGTAAGTGTGAGACGTAGGATGTCCGGTAGCCCTGAGAAAAGTGTTACTGCCCAGGAGCTGAACGAACAAGGTAAAAGACTGTTCTGAGCAGGAAATACCAAGAAGACATAGCATCTACAGCAAAGCGATTGTAAGTATAAGGAGAGATGGCATTTAGTGAAAGCAAATATCGGTAACATTTGTGAATCCAGCAAGTCAGCACTGTCACTGTGTAGCTGCAGGTTTTCTGCAGTTTGGAAATAGTGATCAATATTTTTTTCATAAAGTAGTGCTTGCATTAATTGTCTGGAAAAAAGGCTGATAATCATGTAAGATCTTTATGTACTTGTTTGCTGTTAGCGTACGGCAGACTTGCATTTGTGCTGTATAATTATCTATGTAACTGACTGGATGTCCCTTATGGAAGCTAATTGTTGACAAAAAAAAGCACTTCTGAGACCTAGGTCGTGAAGAACTGAAATCTGGGAAAGCAAGGCATGTTGTGTTTACTTTTGTTACACATTTCAGATCTTTTAAGTTTCAAAGACTAGCCTATTGCTGGTATGGATAATATTAAAACTGAGACCATGTAGTACCGTTCATCCAGAATGTACAGCTGGACAAGTAAGAAAGCTGGACTGTGCAGTAATTGCGGTGTAAATAAGTGACTTTTTTAATAAGTAGCATAATATTGATAGCTTGATTGTTCTTTCTAGATACTCATCCACCGTTTATTTTATTGCACTGTGTAAAACTTACTCGGTTTAAATACTCTATTAGTTCTTAATGTTGGTTATTTAATGGTTGTCAACATCTTACGTAATCTTTATTTATTCTAAGGTTGGAATGAGACACTGGCTTATTATGGAAAATTTAGGTTGCTTTATTATCAGGGGTCTGTTTGCATCCAGGTATCATGTCCATAAAGCATGCGCCATGTTTGCAATCCACAAGTATGCACACTACTGTATGTTCCATTGACAGAGATGTGGTAGCACCTATAACTGAAGCAGGTAGCCTTTGATTGTATGTAGTTATGCACAGTGGATGCATTGTTTGCAGACAGACATGCAACATACAGTGCTTGAACCACACTGGTGCCTAGCAATTCCTTGCTTTAACCAGCACACAGTTCAGAGACAATGTTTTGAGTGTGTTTACATCACTGTTATCAGGAGAGTTTTGCTTCTGAGACATCAGTGAAAATGAACACTGCCCCAGCTGGATCTTCCAGATCTGAGAACTAAAATAAATGTATGCATTGGTGATTTTTTTCAGAATATTATATGCATGGTGGTGCATAGCACAGGTTAGGTGTGGCAATAACATCTGTAGTTGCGCTGTCTGAGTTGGCATCCATGGTTCACAAATGTAAAGTACTCCTTGATGGAAGATTGTAATTGTTTTACTGTAGTGTGCTCAAAGTGAGTTGAATGACACATCTTGAGACAACATAGTTACATGGCACAGAGGCCCTTTCATTGAATCTCACACTGACACAAATGTTCTCCAGGAGGGGCTGACACAGACAAACAACTGGTATCATAGTCATGGACTAAAACTAAATGCCAAGAAATGCATAATAGTATCCTTTGGTCATCTATCCCTGGTTACTATCACATTGACAACACACCCCTTAGAGATGACCCAATAGTCAGGGACTTAGGGACACACATAGATAGTAATCTAGCCTTTGATCATCATGTGTCTACAATGGTGAGAAAATTGTTCTATGTTGCACAACTTATAAGCAAAGGTATGGCATCTATGTCAAAGGAAGTCATTGTTCCACTGTATTCGGCATTCATCAAACATATCATTGAGTACAATGCCCCCTTTGGTATGTACCTAACCAGGCATATCCAACAACTGGAACGTCCATAGAGGTTCCTCACTAAAAGAATGCAAGGCGTAAGTAATATGCTCTATGCAGACTGCCTCAAGCCCTATCCCTTTATTCTGTCTCCTACAGGTTTTTGAGAGGAGATCTATGCCTGGTATACAGGGCATTGTCAGACCCCACTCTGATGGACCTAATATGTATTCCCAAAACATTTTATTGTGTCTATACTTGCAAAGAATATGATTACATACAGCATACAAATATTCTTGCGTCTAATATCACCTAAATGTTGTAAACCACGCTCTTTCAGGAGCCTATTTGTTTTACATATTATCCAAAGGACAACACACTCTGGAATTCAGCACCCCCCATTAAGTCACATTGTAGTGGCATCCAAACATTGCAAAGAGAAAAAAAAAATGAGTCTCAAATGGATACTTTAGAACAGATATTTATTTTTGCATTTTTTTTTTTTTTTTTTTTTTTGTATGGACCTATGGACCTTTGGATTTTCGAACAGATAAATGTGAAATTTTTAATTATGACTAAATGTATTGTTTATTATAGTTATAATTTATAAACTCAAATGCTATGGAACAACTTGTTACCACTCCCACAAGAGGGGAAAACATACTGGACCTGATCATCACCAACATGGGGACTCTATGCTCCAGACCAGAAGTGTATCCCTCACTGGTAAGATCAGACCATAAACTAATCTCACTGGATATTCACATCCCGACCCCACCCCATGCCCAGAAAACCACAGTGAAAAACTTCTCTAAAGCAAATTTCACACTCCTCAAAACCGAGGTGGAATCCTTCAAAGCCCCCGGGCCTCTGGATATACGCCCAGACCACAAAATCCTTTATAAACGCATTCTATGAACACCTTCAGGAATGCATGGATCATGCAATCCCAAATAAAACCAAGACCCAATCCTACAAAGGCAGACGTCCTGTCTGGTGGACCCCAGCCATGAACAAACTATACAATAGAAGGAGGAAGCTACTACATGACAGAGCAAAATCCCAAAAAGGGAAGGCATCTCTGATCAGTATTAGCAAAAAACTACGGGCACTCATAAAATCGTCTAAGGCCAGCTTCGATAGAAAAATTGCACAGGACACTAAGGATAATCACAAGGCTTTCTTTAGTTATGTTAGGAACCTCGGTGGGAATTCCCAGATATGCTCAGAATTAGTCCAAAATGACAAAAATACACGAACCCACAGACATTGCCAACATCCTAGCTGACAGGTTCAGCAAACTTCTCCCCTTCCCACCAAAGGGCTAATATCTATCCCAGCGGCGGGCTGGCCCCCTGACATCTCAGATGCTCAGGTAAGAGCTTCCATCTCCAAAGCAAGAAACACAGCATCAATGGGACCAGACGGTGTCCCGGGCTGCGTCCTACATGAACTCCAAGAAGAGCTAAACCCAAACCTAAAACTACTGTTCAATCTCAGCCTTACTACAGGATATGTACACAAAGAGTGGCGTACAGCAACAGTGGTCCCTCTCCACAAAGGTGGTGCCTCAACGGATCCTGGAAACTATCGCCCCATAAGTCTCACTAGCTTGGTCTGCAAAGCTATGGAAAGGATCATCATGGACCTTATAAATAAAGATATTGGGGACCTACAGACACTGGATCCTACCCAGTTCGGCTTTGTTAAGGGCAGATCCTGCCTCTTAAACCTGGTCAATTTCTTTGAAACAGTCACCAAGGCCATTGACAAGGGGAAGGTGGTCCACACAGCCTACCTGGACCTCAAAAGCCTTCGATACAATACCCCACTGGCATTATAGATAAGCTCACCAGCTTAAATATAAACCCCTATGTCACTAGATGGGTTGCAAACTGGCTCAAGGACAGAGCCCACATGGTTAGAATAGCTGGAGCCATGTCAGACTCCAAACCAGTTACAAGTGGCATCCCACAAGGCTCAGTCTTGGGACCTCTCTTGTTCGGTATATATTTCTCGGAGGTACAGGCCAACATGGAAGGACTGTGGCTGACCAAGTTCGCAGATGACTGCAAACTGGGCACCATAATAGACTCTCCAGCTGACACAAGCATCCTCCAAAAGGGCCTCATAGAAACAGACAACTGGTGCCAGAGCCATGGCCTCAAGCTAAACGCCAAAAAGTGTATAGTCATCCCCTTTGGCAAAAACAAAGTGCCCACAAATTACCACATAGGAGGTAATCCATTAAGTACAGAAGAAGTAATTAGGGACCTGGGGACCCAAGTTGATAGCAATCTCTCATTTGACAACCACGTGGCCAAAGTGGTTAGAAAAACATTTTATATAGCCCACCTAATCATGAAGGGATTCACATCTAGATCAGGGGAGGTCATCGTGCCTCTTTACTCATCCCTTATCAGGCCCATTATTGAGTACAATGCCCCTTTTGGGATGTACCTTACCAGACACCTGCAGCAACTGGAAAGACCCCAAAAGTACCTCACCAAGAGGATCAAGGGCTCAAACAGATGCCGTATGCTGCCCGGTTAAAGAAACTCCAGCTCTACTCAGTGGCATACCGCCTGCTCAGAGGCGATCTGTGCCTGACTTATAAAGCCATGTCCAACCCGGAATTAATGGACATGCTGCACCTCAGAAAATCCAAATCCCATCGAGCTCACGCTCGAGGGACTTAAACCTCAGCACTGAAATAAATAGGACATGCTGGAGGGACAGATTCATAACCCAGAGGCTCCCTTCACTCTGGAATAAAATCCCAGTCCAGGTTAGGCAGAGTCCCTCATTGACTCTCTTCAAGAGGAATCTTGATGAGTGGATGGGAGATCGTAGGTTTACCCCGGGTATCATTTCTGTGTCACTGTTAGACAGAAGCGCAGTATACTAACCTCGAAAAAGGGCATAGCAAAATTAATTTAAAATGGGTGGCGAAAGCCATACACACTCTGGCTAGGCTTATAAATGCCCTAGGGCAGATAGCCTAGTATGAACCTATGAACCTATATACCTATGATGCTATATTTAATATTTTACATAACAAAAGTGCTGGTATTCAACTAATTTACAAACATATACATCAAGGAAAGATATTAATGAAAATAATCAAGACTTGAAAATTATTTACTGTTATTTGTGTATATCTTAAAAATGTAGCTAAAACCATTTTTTTTTGGGGGGGTGGCTTTATTTGTGTGGACAGTTCAGATGAGAACTAATTTTGCATTAATGCTGGCCGTGATCAACCATATACTTTGGGCAGTATTTCTTGCTCTGTTTGTGTGTACATTTCATGTGCAAGGGATGGCTCAAGGATTTAAATGTTTTTACTGCTTTTACAATATCCCTGGCATTGCTCAACCAGATATGCTGGACAGTAATCTGACTTTATCATTTATATGTCTGATTCTAATCGCAGAAATGGCTGAGTGAGATAAATGTTACTATTTTTACAGTAATTCTGTTATGGATCATTTGGTGTGTCATTTGGTGTTTTCAAGGGTGGTAGGTGTGTACCTCTGCATCGTCATCACCAGTTATGTGCCTTAGCAAAAGAATAATGCCCCTGTGGATAGGAGTGAAGATTTGGATAGGCTAACCAGGTAATGCATATGATATACGTATATATGTAGTCTTCTAATACATTTCTCAAACATTAGTAGTAACCTGTTTGCATTTCTTTCCTGTGCAAGTGCGTACACCTTGTGACAGTGACATGGCTTCATGAGCAGGAGAATGACAAATGAGAGTGTGGGTGTGTGGCCGTTCCTACATTCACTGGGCTGCCAGCCATGCCTCCAGAAGTGAACACCACTAGAACTTGAGCTTCCCCACATCTGGATTGCAAGAAGAGGTATGCATTGGAGCAGACTCCTGCAGTTGTTGGAAGAGAAGTGTTCAATCTACCCTGAGCCTGACATTCTTGTGCTGCACATTGGAGGGAATGATGTCATCATTCACCCCTTTGGAAGGCTACGGTTTCAAATCAGTAGAATTTTTGAAAACCCGCAGTCGTGGTGGCCACGTTGCCATTTTGTGTGGTCTGACATTATTCCTTGCCAGATATGGAAAACATCAAACAGTGAATGGGCAGCGCACAAGGCCAGACGTATACAGAATGGGCTCGTGCATGGCTTGATGCACAGCGTCAGTGGATCTACCATCTGCCATGACAGCATCACTGCAGAAGATGTTCACCTTTTCAGAAGCGATGACGTTCACCTAACTGAGGATGGCATTGCGTTCTTCTTGACTGACCTCCACAATGGCGTGATGACAGCTATGCACGATAAATTGGTAACATGCAGCTAGTGAGAATGAATGGAAAACAGCTATGACCAAGTAGGACCAGTATGGTAAGTAAAACTCTATTGTTATATTTTATGAACACCGTTGTAACTAATGACAACACAGGAAAAGAACTGCTAGGGAACTTGTACACATGCTGAGTAACACTTCATTTTCAGATTGTAAAAGAACTATCTGTATACTGTGCATAGGTACAGATAACCATTTGATTATGAATTGTGTTATGTAAATTATGATATTTTTCTTAGTTTGGCAAATAACTGTGGTAGGGAGCTAGTGAACATGCTGAGTAAGAACAACTGTTTGAGGACAGTGCTACGATGTACAAGAGAATGTCAATAACCATCCTGCAATAATTTTTTTCTGCTTTTATCAGTCATGTGTAGACCTTAGATGACAGAAAGTGTTAAGTAATACAGAACTGTTATAAAACTTTTACAGCACTACTCCTGGATTTTCCTGACAAATGGCAATGACTCAGTCTTACCATGAATGTAATGAATGATGTTCTTCGTGTTTCACTATTGCAGTCATCACATTTGGGTTATCTGCTTGCAGTAGCCCTCAATCGGCCTGATTAACAAAGTCTTGGGTCCTGCATCGGTTGCTGTCTCTTCTTCCATGATGTCAGGTCATCAGGGGTATAAAACATGCAGCCAACATCATTACATCAGTCTTTCTTGCCGTGCGGTGCCCGAAGCAGAAGCAGTTCAAAAGTGCCGGTCGGCCGACTCCTGAAATTTTCGTTTTCGAGTTTGAGAACCGAAGTCTTCAACTAAAAGCTAAGTACCCCATTGGGGAAACATTTTCTTGCTCTAAACTGATGTCAGTAAAAGTAAATAATTGCATTTTTTGTGGAAAGCAAATACCTCATAAAGATTTTCATTCGTACTGTACTCCTTGCCTAGGCCCTGACCACGATGTACCTCGCTGTCAGTTTTGTGCCTTATTTAAACCACAAACTATCCATCGTCTGTATATTTTCACTTCTAAATATTTTGGTGCTCAGTTCAATTATCCTGATATGTCTTCACTAAGCCATCCAACTACCGACATTCTGAAAAAACGCAAAGATAAAGACAGAGACAGGCCACCTAGGTCCAAAGCTGCCGACGACACTTCTCCTAAACCAGTCGCCAGTTCGCCGGTACTCAGTGAAGCACTTTCACAGCCCCTGATACCCACTACTTCAGATTCGCAGGCCTCTTCTAAGACCCATTTGGAGTCTGGTATGCCGTGAGATGCTTCAACTGTGGAACCTGCGGATGTCTCTACCTTAGATGGGTCCGGAGCCACTGTGCAGGCACCGGCTTCTGAGGGTGTATTCAGGCCTACTGACTTGTATATTAAACCAATGCCATCTTCTTCTTCAAGGCCTAAAACTCAAACCATGCCTAGAAAACTGACACCCAGACTGCATGGTCAGGCCTCTATGCCTAAAAAACAAATTATAAAAATGGCTGAAGACCTTATTTCTTTAATCAGGGGAAGCCAACCTTCCCCCTCTAAGAGACCTAGGACTGAGTTTGCTTATGATACTTCTAACCAGGATTCTGAAATTTCTGTTTCCTCTGATGACCAGGATTTACCCTTATTTACCTATGAGGAGTCTGATGCTGAAGACTCTATTCCCTCTGCTTCCCTCCCAGAGGATTTCTCTTTTCGTGAAACCTTGCATACTCTCAGGGAGCATTTTCATTGTGAAAGTCAGGATTTCTCTGATTCTAAAAAGAGGCTTAGGGATTTCTTACTCCTGCCCCAGCACAGGCCTTTAGCTATGCCTCCTGTACTGAACATTGTTGATGATGCCTTTTCTGAATCTAGCTTGGCCCCTGACTCTTTACCTCCTGCTCCCAGAAAACTGGATAGATATTGCAGTGTTCCTGACTCTCACAAGTTCCTTTTCAAAATTCCTACTGCGGATCCCGAAACCATTTCACAGGGACCCAAGGGCATTAAAGCTACTACTGCCAAAAATCCTACCACCTCTGATAGAGACTCCAGGGTGCTGGATAGATGGGGTAAGAAGGTATACACTTCTGCAACTTTGGCTATTAGGGCCTTAAATTGCCAGTTTCATATGTTAAAGTATCAGCAGCATATTATTGGATTACTTAAACAGAAAATTATGTTGATTCCTGATTGTGCTGAAAATAAGGGTTTACATGATTTAATGCATTCTGCTGAACAAGTTGGTAAACATACTTTGTAATGTGGTTTTGATTCACTAGAGGCATCTTGCAGGGCTGCTGTAACTGGGTCTGTACTTAATTAGTAATGCTTGCCAGATCATGTTAAAGCAAAATTGCTGGATGCTCCCTTAAATCAGGACCGCCTGTTTGGCAACAAGGTAGAAGAAGTTCTTAAAAAGATGGAGGAAAAAGCTAAATCTATGCAAACTGTTAAAGATTATTTACAAATACAACCTCCAAGATTTAGTAGGCATTGGCCTTCTAAGAAATGGTCCTTTCCTGTCTCTTCCAGACCTTCTCAGTCCAAACGCAGATCCAGCAGGGCACCCAGGCTTCAGTCCCAGGGGACACACAGGACTAAGCAGTGGGGGGCCTCCACTTCCAAATCTGGGAGTAATAAAACTCCCCCTTATGGTAAACTGTCTCAGTGACTTCTTTTTAAAACTTCCAAGCACTTTTCAACTGACTGCCCCTTTGGGGGGAAAGATTGCACTTCATGCAAAGAACTTACCCAGGACAAATGGGTTTTAAATATAGTGTCCCAAGAATACAGATTTCACTTCCACACGTTACCAACTCCAAGCAGTTGGCTGGACCTACCTCCAAATCAGTGGGCAGAGGCCCAAAAGCAAGTACTCTCTCTCTCTTAAGCATAGGGGCTATTCAACTGGTACCAAAAGAGAAAAAGGGACAAGGTTTCTACTCAAGACTTTTCCTGGTACCCAGAAAAGACAATTCATGGCATCCTATCCTGGACCTGTCTACTCTAAACACCTTTTTGGTGATTCCAAAATTCAAGATGCTGACTATTCACCAGTTGCTTCCTATGTTAGGCAAAGATGCCTGGTTGGCAACACTAGATTTAAAGGAAGCATACCTGCACATCCCAATCAGGGAATCTTGCAGAAGATATCTACACTTCAAATCAGGCTACATGCACTATCAGTTCTCTACACTGCACTTTGGCTTATCTACTGTGCCCAGGGTATTCACAAAGTGCCTAGCTCCAGTCACTGCATTTTGCAGGCAAATAAATATTCAAATATACCCATACCTGGATGATTGTCTCATTCAAGCAGAAAGCCAGGACATACTTTTGAATCATCTGGCCTTTGTACAAAGGGTGCTAACTTGTCTGGGGTACACATAAACGAAAATAAATCACACCTGGTACCCTGTCAACAAGTTATATTCCTGGGAGCAAGCTTGAATACAACTTCCAAGATGGCATTCCTCACTCCAGAGAAACAAATTCATTTGACAACCTACTTCAAACAAGTGGCCACAAAAACCCTGCTATCTGCAAGGCAAATACTACAAGCCTTGGGGTTCATGGCCTCCTGCATTCTTCTAATTCCATATGCAAGACTGCATATGAGGAAACTACAATGATATCTAAAAAGCCTGTGGTGTCAACATTCTCAGGATCTAGAAGCAATGATTCCTATCATACCTTGCCTACGTCTAGAGTTCCTTTGGTGGGCAGAGCCCTGCCACCAAAACAAGGGACTACCATTCACACTACCCCCTGCCGCCCAAACCCTAACAACAGACGCATCAGACTATGCATGGGGGGGCTCACCTGGCAGGGAAGTGTATTCAGGGCAAATGGAACCCAAGTCAAATGCACCTGCATATCAATCAAAAAGAAATGTTAGCTGTACAGAATGCTCTGACAGCCTTCAAAGACCATATTCTTTCAGGACAATTAATGGTAAAGATGGACAACACCATTGTTATGTGGTACATAAACAAGCAGGGGGGTACGCATTCTTACCCCCTCTGCAGACTAGCCATGGCATTGTGGAACACAGCCTTGAGCTACCAAGTGCGTCTACAAGCTCAGTTCCTGCCAGGAAAACTAAATACACTGGCAGACGGACTAAGCATAAACCTCATGGACCCACACGAGTGGAAACTGGAAGCAAGGATTTTCAACATGTTGACAAGGAGAGCCCTTCCTCCTCTGCCTCTGCTCCCCAAAGTACTACTAAAGATCAAGCAAGACAAACCAAGGATGATTTTGATTGCACCAGACTGGCCACACCAACACTGGTACCCCTTCTTGCGTAGTGTGTCACTGTTGGCCCCATGGCACCTGCCTCAGACTCCTAACCTGCTGGATGAGCACAGCAGTGCCCAATTTACCTCAGATTTTACAATACTTAACTGAGATGCTCCACAAGGGCCTGTCTTTTTCCTCAATAAAAATTCACACCTCAGCCATTTCAGCTCATTATAACACAGAACCTCCCCCTTCTCTCATCCACTGCTCAAGCAGTTCCTCAGAGGGGCCAAAAATTTAAGACCACCCAGGAGAGCTCCAGCTCCAGCCTGGGACCTTAACTTTGTATTGGAGAAACTCACCCTTCCTCCTTTCGAGCCAGCTGCTACTGCAGATTTAAAATTCCTTTCTTGGAAAACAGCTTTCCTTTTAGCAATCACTTCAGCAAGAAGGGTATCTGAATTACAGGCCCTTATGGCAGTGGAGCCTTTCATCATCTTTCATGTGGACAGGGTGTCCCTCAGGACCAATCCCTCTTTCATGCCCAAGTTGGTAGCCAGTGTAGCCCTTAATCAGTCCATTCATTTGCCAACCTTCTTTCCTAATCCACAGAACAAAGGGGAATGGATACTGCACTCCTTAGATGTGCACAAACAACTTAGATTCTACTTGGGCAAGACTAAACCTCAAAGGAAATCTGAACAACTGCTGGTGGCATTTGCTGCAGGGACAGAGGGGAAGGCTATTTCACAGCAAACCATTTCTAAATGGATAGGTCATTGCATTCATTTCTGCTATAAGCACCATGAAAAACCTATCCAACAGGGGATCAGACCCCACTCAACCAGGGCTGCATCTACCTCTACAGCCTTTCTCAGAGGCGTACCTACCAGGGACATACTAGAAGCTGCTACCTGGAGTTCTGTACATACTTTCACCAAGCATTACCATTTGCCAATTTTCTCTAAATCCAGAGCTGGCTTTGCCACTGCAGTCTTGCAGGGCCTTATAGCTGGTTCTAATGCTATCTAAATTCCTCCTCCTATCCTTAGCTTTGGGAATCTACCCAAATGTGATGACTGCAACAGTGAAACACAAAGAACATAGTACCAGTTGTGTACACTTACCATAAATGTAGATGTTCGAGTGTATTCACTGTGCAGTCCTGGTTTCCCTCCCTCCAACCCCCTGACTTCTTTTGGCTATACCTCTTCTCTCCTTTACTATGCCTAAAAGCTTTTTGGTGTATTTGATTTTTTTGTTGGAGGTATAACCTTGTGTATTTATAGATTTAATTGCTTCCCATTAGGGGGGCACCTGACATCTGGGGCAAGAAAAACTGATGTAATGACGTCGGCTGCATGTTTTATACCCCTGATGACCTGACGTCACGGAAGAAGAGACAGCAACCGACGCAGGACCCAAGACTCTGTTAATCAGGCCAACTGAGGGCTACTGCAAGCAGATAACCCAAATGTGATGACTGCAAACAGTGAATACACTCAAACATCTACATTTATGGTAAGTGTACACAACTGTACTTTTGCTCAAAAGGTTACATGGAGCAATTATCACCTTTATAAGAGGATGCAGAATCTTGCAGTCAAGACATGTAGGTGATTATCACATTATTTGTGCAGTTACAGTATAATACTGTACCATTAGCACTTGTCAGGTAAAATCATTGGCAGCTGTCACTGTTATTCTCATTACTAAAAGTCATTATCACATTGAAAGCACAGTTGTGGGACACTCCATATGTTTGAGTGCTACAGATGTTTTTCATATTTAGTTGTAAAAGTCTGGAATGTGTCATCTTGAATACGGTTTTAGTACTTACAAGATGGAAAATGAACTTTGTACAGTGTACACATATCACCGTTTGGTTACAATTATGTTTATGAGAGTTATTATTTATTTTCCTATTTTGCTAAATAACTTTGTCGCAGAACATGTCATCAGGGTAAGTAATACCTAATTTTGAAGGCAGTATTATTAGTGACAGGACAAAAACAGAACTGTGTCTGCATGATGGACAAATGTACAGATATCACATTATGTTTAGGGCTTCGGTTATGAGAATTACAATATTGTTTCATATTTAGTGAATAGTGTTGTCAGGGAACATGTCAGCATGGTACGTAGTAGCTCATTTTGAAGATACTATTAGTACTTACAAGATATAAAAAGAACTATATCTGTATGCCATGCACATGTCCAGATATCACAGTTTGTTTGGGACCATGGTTATGAGAATTATGATATATTTTTTTATATTTTGCTAAATAACTTTATCCGGGAACATGTCATTGGGGTAAGTAATGCCTCATTTTGAAGGCAGTATTAATAGTTATAGGATGGAAAAAAGAATTGTCTGTATGCTGGACAAATGTACAGAGATCATATTTTGTTTAGGACTTTGGTTATGGAAATTATGATTTTTTTCTTATTGTGGTTAATAACTTTGCTATGGAACATGTAATTGTGCCAAGTGATACCTCATTTTGAAGACAGTGTTAGTCCTTACAACATGATTAAATAACTGTTTCAGTATGCTGTACACATATACAGATATCACAGTTTGTTTAGGAATAAAGTTAAAAAAATGATGAATATTTTCATATTTTGGTAAATAACTTTGCAAGGGAGCATGTCAATGTGCTAAGTAATATCTCATTTTGAAGACAGTATGAAAAGTTACAACATGGTAAAAGAACTGTGCCTGTATGATGTACACATGTACAAATATCAAACTTTTTTTAGGACTTAGTTTATGGAAATTAAAGGAGCAGTATGCCAAGAGTGTTTTGGAGGTGAATAGAGTGTCTGATAGAGTGATGTTTATGAAGCTTGAAATTGATGGTGTAATGATGAATGTTGTTAGTGCATATGCTCCACAAGTTGGGTGTGCGATGGATGAGAAAGAAAAATTTTGGAGTAAGTTGGCTCAAGTGGTGGTAAGTGTACCCAAGGGTGAGAGACTAGTGATTGGAGTGGACTTCAATGGGCATGTTGGTGAAGTGAGCAGAGGGGATGAGGAAGTGATGGGTAGGTATGTTGTTAAGGAGAGGAATGCAGAAGGTCAGATGATTGTGGATTTTGCGAAAAGGATGGACATGGCTGTGGTGAATACGTATTTTAAGAAGAGGGAGGAGCATAGGGTGACGTACAAGAGTGGAGGAAGATGCACACAAGTGGATTATATCCTATGTAGGAGGGCCAGTCTGAAGGAGATTGGAGACTGTAAAGTGGTGGCAGGGGAAAGTGTAGTTAAGCAGCATAGAATGGTGGTCTGTAGGATGGCGTTGGTGATCAAGAAGAGGAGGAGGAGTGTGAAAGCAGTGCCAAGGATTAAATGGTGGAAGTTAAAAAAGGGTGATTGTAAGGTGGAGTTCAGGGAAGAGTTAAGACAGGCACTGTGAGGCAGTGAAGTGTTACCGAATAGCTGGATAACTACAGCAGAGCTAGTAAGGGAGACTGCTAGAAAGGTGCTTGGTGTGACATCTGGACAGAGGAAGGAGGACAAGGAGACCTGGTGGTGGAATGAGGAAGTACAGAAGAGTATACAGAGGAAGAGGCTGGCGAAGAAGAAGTGGGATTGTCAAAGAGATGAAGAAAGTAGACATGAGTATAAAGAGATGAGGCGCATGGCAAAGAGAGAGGTGGTGAAGGCTAAAGATAAGGCATATGGAGAGTTGTATGAGAGATTGGACAATAAAGAAGGAGAAAAGGACCTGTACTGATTGGCTAGACAGAGGGACAGAGCTGGGAAAGATGTACAGCAGGTAAGGGTGATGCAGGATAGTGAGAGAAACGTACTCACAAGTGAGGAGACTGTGTTGAGTAGATGGAAAGAGTACTTTGAAGGGCTAATGAATGAAGAGAATGAGAGAGAGAGAAGGTTGGATGATGTGGGGATAGTGAATCAGGAAGTGAAACAGATTAGCAAGGAGGAAGTAAGGACAGCTATGAAGAGGATGAAGAATGGAAAGGTTGTTGGCCCAGATGACATACCAGTGGAAGCATGGAGGTGCTTTGGAGAAATGGCAGTGGAATTTTTAACCAGATTGTTTAATGAAATTCCGGAAAGTCAGAGGATGCCTGAGGAGTGGAGAAAAGGTGTTTTGGTACCCATCTTTAAGAATAAGGGTGATGTGCAGAGCTGTAGTAACTACAGATGGATAAAATTGATCAGTCACAGCTTGAAGTTATGGGAAAGAGTAGTGGAAGCGAGGTTAAGAAGGGAGGTGATGATTAGTGATCAGCAGTATGGTTTCATGCCAGGAAAGAGCACTACAGATGCAATGTTTGCTCTGAGAGTGTTGTTGGAGAAATACAGAGAAGGTCAGAAGGAGTTGCATTGTGTCTTTGTGGACTTAGAGAAAGCATATGATAGGGTCACTAGGGAGGAGTTGTGGTATTGTATGAGGAAGTCGGGAGTGTCAGAGAAGTATGTAAGAGTGGTACAGGATATGTACGAGGGTAGTGTGACATTGGTGAGGACTGCGGTGGGAGTGACAGATACGTTTAAGGTAGAGGTGGGATTACATCAAGGATCATCTCTGAACCCTTTCTTATTTGCAGTGGTGATGGACAGGTTGACAAATGAGATCAGACAGGAGGCCCCGTGGACTATGATGTTTTCAGATGACATTGTGATATGTAGTGAGAGTAGGGACCAGGTTGAGGAGACCCTGGAGAGGTGGAGATATGATTTAGAGAGGAGAGGAATGAAGGTCAGCAGGGATAAAACAGAGTACATGTGTGTAAATGAGAGGGAGGGTAGAGGAATGGTGAGGATGCAGGGAGTAGAGTTGGTAAAGGTGGATGAGTTTAAGTACTTAGGATCAACAGTTCAGAGTAATGGTGAGTGTGGAAAAGAGGTGAAGAAGAGAGTACAGGCAGGATGGAATGGGTGGAGAAGAGTGTCAGGAGTGATTTGTGACATACGGGTACCAGTAAGAGTGAAAGAGAAGGTCTACAAGAGGGTAGTGAGACCAGCTATGTTATATGGGTTGGAGACGGTGGCATTGACAAAAAGGCAGGAGTCAGAGCTGGATGTGGCAGAGTTAAAGATGTTAAGATTTGCACTGGGTGTGACTAGGATGGACAGGATTAGGAATCAGTATATTAGAGGGTCAGCTCAGGTTGGACAGTTTTGAGACAAAGCAAGAGAGGCGAGATTGCGTTGGTTTGGACATGTGCTGAGGAGGGATGCTGGGTATATTGAGAAAAGGATGCTAAGGATGGAGCTGCCAGGTAAGAGGAAAAGAGGAAGGCCTAAGATAAGGTTTATGGATGTGGTGAGAGAGGACATGCAGGCGGTTGGTGTGAAAGAGCATGACACAGAGGACAGGAAGAAATGGAAACAGATGATCTGCTGTGGCGACCCCTAACGGGAACAGCCGAAAGAAGATGATGAGTTTATGGAAATTATGATTTTTTTACATATTTTGGTAAATAACTTTACAAGGGGGAATATCACTGTCCCAAGTAATACATCATTTTGAGGACAGTATTACTCCTTACAACATGATAAAAGAACTGTGTCTGTATGCTGCACACATGCACAGATATCACAGTTTGTTTAGTCTTGTAGGATTATGAAAATTATACATTTGCAATATTTCTCATTATTATGCTCATATCTTTGCAAGGGAGCATGGTGACGACACAAAAGATGCATCATTTTAGAGCTGACATTGAGCCACACAACTTGTATACTGATATGTAGTCTCTGTTACAGTGATGGGATATTATGTTTTTGTTTATCAGTTATGAGAAATATAATATTAATATCTCCATAATGGAGCATCACACAGTAATGGCTAAGGTATAATTTTAAAGCTGACATTCATGCAAACAAATTAATTACAAATTGAATGGGTCTACATGGTACATTCACCAAGGTATTATGATTTGTTGTACTAAAAAGGTAAAAAATATGCACAATATCAGCATTCCTTGGCAAGTGTTTAATAATGACTTACATACACACTCTCAACATTTACACTGTTGGAAAGGTCAGTGTCTGCTGAACAACTTTTGCATTTACATTTTTAGTCTAGCTCTTATAGTTAAAGAGTTATGAACATTTGTTTTCTGTATGGTATTACAAATGGATTTTCTGAAAATAAGCTCAGGCTGCACTGTTGTTCCTATGGTGTAAGTAAGCAGGCAGCATTTTCTGATCTGCTCTGGAGTGAATGAGTTAAGGAATCCATTTTCAGCTGCAAATGAATAAAGAATTCTAAAAGAAAAGGATAATTAATCCAAATCAGTCACCACATAACAGAAAGAGATTTTAAATCAACTTCTGTGAGAAAAAAATCACACAAATAATATAGAACTCAATATTAAATTAATGAAAATAAAGTTGCTGTTCTGACCATACCAGTTGTGAAACTCACAAAAAAGCTTTAATGCCTTTACATCACCATTATTTGCTATCCCTTGCAGTCATACCTCTTTTTAACAGTAAAGATAAATAAATTACAGACCAAGACAGGATTGTTTAGATAAGCTCTGGACTGAACTCTCTGCAGTCTGTGAATTTATAGCTGAAAAAACCCCATGGGATGGCTAGTGTTTGTCTAAAACCTATCCCTTTCTAGCAACAAACAGTGAAAATTAGAGGTAAAACAATAAAATATACATCACAACTGCACAGTCAATCACAGATCAACACAGAATTGTTTAGATAAGCTCTGGATTATCCTCTCTGCAGTCTGTGTGAATTTTTAGCTGACTAGGTTCCTTGGGATAAGTGGGCGGCCACAGTGGTGCAGCAGTTAGCATTACCACCTCACAGCAAGAGGTTCTCCGGTTCGATCCTCAGCTGGGGTGCCTTCTGTGCGGAGTCTGCATGTCCTCCCTGTGGTCGCGTGGGTTTCCTCCGGGTGCTCCGGTTTCCTGCAACATCCCAAAGACATGCTGTAGATGGATTGGACACTCAAAATTGGCCCTAGGCTTGAGTGTGCGTGTGTGTGTGTGTGTGTGTGTGTGTGTGTGTGTGTGTGTGTGTGTGTGTGTGCCTTCTGTGGAAGGTTGGGTGCCGGGCTGGCAACTCGACACCATAAAACTCCACTGCCAATCATGAGCGGATGGTGGTCTGCTGTGGCGACCCCTAAACGGGAAAAGCTGAAAGAAGAAGAAGAATGTCCCTTGGGATGGGCAGAGTTACCCTGCCTAAAACCCACCCCTTTCTAACAGCAAACAGTGAAAAATAGAGGTAAGACAACAAATTTAATCAAAGTAAATCTTCTTGTCTACAAGATTTCCCTTTCTTCCTACAAACAGTGAAAAGCAGTGGTAAAACTTAAAATATATATCAAAATAAATCTTCTCTTACCAGGCAACTGCACAGTCAATCATAAACTAATACAGGATTGTTTAGATAAGCTCTGCATTCTGTAGTGGTATATGTAAATATTGTTATCTCAGGGTACTTACACTCGTCGTGTGATTAATATCAAACGGAATCGATGATGCATTAGCATATTCCATAATTTGCAAGCTAGGTTTGTAACTCTGATACCACCTAAAATGTAATCGGTGACACCTTTTCATTTGCTCCCTGCACCCTGTAGCTCACTGCACTTTGGATGAAATGTGTATGGAGATTTTTATTTGCTCATATATACTTTGCTTCTCTTGTACCACAGAATTTAACACACAATTTGAATTAGCTGCTAAGCTTCTGTTATTCCCAGTGGCCTATTTCTTATCCTAACAATTACTTCTCTTTATTGTTTCCTCCACCAGAGTGTTGCTAAGCATATAGAAGCCTGAACACGCCAGACAATAAATCTTTCTAATGCATCTGCAGGAATGAGATCATGCCAGTCAGCTGCTGAAAGCCTCCAAACCTCCAGTGACCTCTATTTAGGTAATTCTATTTTCTGGAGTTATGTGTTTTAGAATTGTACCTAGAAGTGTTACAGATGCCTAGCTGTGTGGTTGTTCTTTTGTAATATATATTCAAAAGTAAATATATATATCATTTTTTTATCCCAGCTTCTGTTGCTAATTCCATGATCCATGTCTGTGCTATCATACAGCCTCTGCTCCTAACTGGTAGTCTTTATTTTCTGCTTTTTATATGTGCACCCGAGTCATTTTTTCCCTTAAGCAGGTCTCCTTCTCTATTTCTTATCACACAAAGATTTGGCTACAGGTGTCTCCTTACACTTCAGTTACAAGCTCCCATACCTATCAGCTTTGTTGACTTGGGTATGGGGGCACCTTGGGTATCCATAGGCATGTTAGTGATGGGGTTTAGTAAGTGTAGCTTAGAAGCAAATATTAAGGGTCTCTAACAGGCACTGTCATACACCTAGCACCATCAGTGGCATTGGTTTTAGGGAATCACTGGCTAGCTTGTCTGTCTGCTTTGATTGTGCTAACTGTAGTCTACTCTTTTGCTTTACTGGAGTATTTCCTTTCTTTTCTTGACACTTTCATACTGATATTTTTTTTTTCTGACCAGCATCACTGCTTTTCTACCTACGTCCTGCTGTTTTGAGCATGTGTGCACAGAGTGGCTACTGTTGAGTCTTACTGTGGAATTAGATGGTGAGTGGCAGTGACTTTGACATTAATTTGTTAGTTTTTGTAATGTCTGTACTACTATAATTACCCCATCTCTGCATCTGGATGCCTCATCTTAAATGGATCCTTCCTTCTCTTCCAGTCTGCATTGCCTCACTCTCTGTGTCACCCTCCACCTTGCCTGTATTTATGGCCACAGACTCCAATACTAATTATCCTGACCAAGGTTCATTAGGACATCGGTACCACTGGGCTTTATGAATATTACCGATGCATGTAACTCTATATGAATTGCAGAAAGAGTCATTACTGGGTACATTGCGGGTGCTGCAAAGAGCACATCTGGCTAACATCAAAGATTGAAACAATACTAATTTCATGAACTTTAATCATATTTTGACTTAGGAATGGGGTCTATTCTCATCATGGTATTAGAAATCCAAAAGACTTAGAGAAATTAAATAAGGTAGTGTTTTGGACTTGAGTGTCATGCACTGACGATGTATAATGATGATGTATAATGCATTGACAATGTATAATAATAACAGCTGTCTGATGGTTAATGATCAACTGGTGTCTGCCTCACAGATGCCCCCCCCCCCCCTCATTATAAAGATACTGTACCACCCCAAAGTCTAATGTCTACCAACAACACACTTCATTTGTATAAAGTTTTAGATTATGTTTTTCTGCTCTGGGTATCACCATCTCTTAGGATTACTAGCTGGCTGCCTGTCTCATTATGTACCAACTTTTACTTTCTGTTTTCTAATATGTACATTTCTGAGTTTTAGGCACTGTCCAAAACTTGCTCATTTACTGTCCCTAATCATTCCCTTCCTGCACTTTTCTCAGCAATTCATTTTATACACAGAACAAAATGTTCTGTACTTACCATAATGTTCCATCTGTGTTTGTCTTTTTCATTCTTCCTGAACTGTTGGGTTTGGATCCAATCCTTTGATCTCAGCCGTTACTAAAGCTTGTGGCCACCAAAAACTCTCGAGCTCCTCCCATACCCATAATGCAACAACCCGTAACATATCCCAGATCTTGTTTGCTGTCTTACTTAAAGTAGAAAGACCATTATAATTTTCCTGACAGAAAGACTACATCTGTAGCTCAATATTAGGGAAAAGTGGTGTCCTTATAATTTCTCATTCTTCCAGAAATTAATTTTCCAAAATGTTGGGGGTTGGTGGGTGGGAAGTTGAGGAAGAATGAAGATGGACAACACAGATGCAATGTTATGGTAAGTACGTAACTCTTTTTATCTGATGTTGTCCATTTTCATTCTATCCTCAACTGTTGGGACCGAGTTCCCAGCTACCTAAATTCTCAGGCGGACTGTAAGGAAGGATATTCATCAGCACAGTTCAGCCAAAGACTGCTCTTCCCCTTGAGACCAGATCCAGTTTGTAATGAGTGATAATACGTATGAGGATGTTGTCCAAGCTGCAGCCATACAGGTATCGTCTATGGAAGTTCTAGACAGAAACACTGAAGAAATTGCCATGGACCTAGTTGAGTGGTTTCTTAGAGGTTTTGGTAAACTAAAACACAACTTGTTATAGATGAATGATATGCAATCCAATAGCCGTGTGGCTAAAGTTACCTTTGCAATTTATTTGCCCAATTTGGAATCTGCAAAGGACACAAATAATTGATTTGACTTATTAATTTCTTTTGTTTTATGGAAGTAAAAACATAATTGTCTGTAAACATCTAATAAATGTGATATATATTCACCTTTACTTGCAAATTTAGTAAAGAAGACTGCAAATTAATGGAATGAGTGATATTGGATTCTGACAACACCTTAGGAAGGAAAGAAGCATTGGTACATAATGTGACTGTGTCCTTACCAGCAAATGAACCTTTTTCATTTACTTGTGCAAAGTTTTCTTGTAGAAGGATTATGGGAAGCTAAAAGAATATGACGGATGGGGGAAGAGAGCGTCTGTTGTCTGGCTATTAATGGAATTGGAGAAAACACGCTATCAGCTTAAGGTTTGAGATATTCAGATGAATCATACCTGTCATGTGAGACAGGAGGTCTGGCATAAAATCTAGAATCCAAGGTTGGTAAAGCAGATGAGGTGATAGGAAGGGGAACCAAATCTAGCGAGGCCAGTAAGGTGCAATGAGGATGACTTTGCTCTTCAACCTGGCAGGTTTTTGAAGGAATTTTGGAATTAGGGGGAATTGGCTGGTAAGCATAAAGTAGACTGGGGGGCCAGTCATGGAGTAGAGCATCCCTCAGTGATTCCCCAGAGGGGGGATTAGGAAAAATTAGCTGCTGAATTTGTTGTTTAGGGGAGAAGCAAAAAGATTACAGCAAGGCTGGCCTCATTGACTGAAAATCATTTCTGTGACTTTCATTTTGAGAGACCACTCATGAGGTAGAAGAATGAACCTGCTTAATTTGTCTGCTATCCCATTGTATTTCCTTGGAATGTACACTGCTATGAAAAAGCAGTTGGATGAGATCACCCATTGCCACACTCTGAGTGCTTCTCAGCACAAGGGGTAAGACCTGGTTCCTCCTTGTTTGCTGATGTACCAAACTACTGAATATTGTCTGTTTAAACAGAGCACTGATCTCATCTCTAGGATATTTATGTGCAAGTTGGCCTGTTTGAGGGACAAAGTACCTTGAGCTGTTTTCCACAGGAAGTGCCCCCACTCAATCTGGGAAGTGTCCGTGGTCACTATGACCTTGGGTTGAGAGAGAGAATGAAATGATGGCCTTGTAGAAACTGATCTGATTGAATCCACCACCAGAGGTATCTCTTGCATGCCTGTGTGATTCTTTTTTGTGCTGTCATAAGTTAGCAATTAATTGACCACTGTGTTGGTAACATCCACTGAAGAATTCTCATATGAAATCTTGCAAGAGGAGATAAGATTGTGGCAGCTGACATTGACCCCAAGGCTTGAAGGATCAGCTGGGCTGAAATTCTGGTACTGTGAATTAATTTCCTGACCTGGAATCTGACAGTCTGCACTCTTGAGAGAGAGAAAGAGAAGCTGTCACTGAAATTCTATTAAAGACAGCTACTATGAATTTTAAGATTTTAGTTGGTTGTAATTGAAACTTCTCACAATTTATGGATGTGAGAGTGTTCGATCTCGCCGTTTGTTCTTACACCTGGGTTCGGAGCCAATCCTCGGCTCCGTGTCGGCCGCTTGCAAGCTCTGCATCGAGAAGAAGCTCGAGACAACCTAATACCCACAATCCCCCTCTGCCTTTACCTCAGATCTAGTTTGCCGCTGCAGCGTTCGCATCACTGGGTCGAGCTCGAGCACCTAAAGCTAAGATTTAAGATTTTTTTCTTGTTATTTCAGAATAATTTTATTCTAAAAAGTTTGTTTAGTGACAAAGTGTGTGTGTGTGGTTCGGTTGAGGAATTCTCGGTTCCGTTTAAGTTAATTTAAACTTATTAGAGTTTCCCCTCGGGGCCTACCACCCCTTACTGGATTGACTACCGGATAGACTTTTTTCCTTTTACTGGATTCGACAATTTCACCGGATTGGACTTTACTACTGGACTTGACTTCACACTTTCTACCCATATTAAGTTTAAGATGTCTGAAAAGGCTAAATCTGGGTTTAAGCGTTGCCAATGTGGGCAAAAGATGTCAGTTACTGACAATCATAGTTCCTGCGTCTACTGTCTTGGCCCTCTCCATCTGCAAGAAGACTGCTCAATTTGTCATTCTTTCAGTGGGAGGGTCATGACAGATAGGCGCAGGAAACTCATGGATAGGGGTTTGTTAAAACCTACTTTTCAAGAGGCTCTGGATGCTTCAGACCAGGCATCCAAATCCTCGAAGGAATCGAAGACGTCGGAGCCCAGGTCATCGGCTCTGAGCTCTTCAGTTAAAGTTAGATCACCGGTTCCACAGACTTCGGGGCCGAGTGTTCAACTGTTGTCAGTTTCCGAGCCTCGAGTCTTGGAACCGGTGACGGAGCTCCCTCCCCCGACACTGTTGAGGTCGGCTCCGTCTTCGATTCCTTTGACCCGTTCTTCCAGACCCCTTTCTGATACTGATGTAGACCACGTGGTGCAGAAGTTAATGGAGAATACGGCCTTATCCAAACTCATCTCGGTCTCCTCTCAATTGGTGTCGAGACTTGAAGGCCTTCCACTGTCTCCGTCTGTTCCTCCTCCGAGACCTGTCCAGTCTTCGGAGCCGGAAGAAGCTGAGCTGCTGATTGTGGAGCCCTCGGTGCCAGAACCGTCCTTTTCTCGGTCGGCTCTGTTCACCTCGACTCCGTCGGATCCGGTACCGGAGTCTCGGAGCCGAAGATCCATCCTGGGTTCCGGGACCGAGAGTCGGACCGATGTTTCAGTTCCGACGCTCCCTCTCGGGGCCTCGGCTCGGATCGACTTGGTTCCGTCCTCGGGGTCGATGCCTTGTGCCTGTTTGGGATTCTTCCCATTTCTTGAACCGGAGATACCTCGACTCGGGACCCGGGGGCCTTCGATCTCATGAGGAAGGTGTTGTCTACCCAGACAACCACATCAGCAGAAACAGCTTCTCCTCCCCATAAAGGTCCGTTATCCTCCTCTGCACCCACGGCTACAGCTAGCGTCGAGCACCTGTGTCTCAGCCACCCCTGGAGGGTGCCCCTCTTCCTCGGAGGCTTCTTGGATGCTCCCCGAAGAAGTCCCTAGGAAAAGATTGTGTAAGAGGAGACACTTAGATTCTCCACAAGAATCTTTGACATCCGATACTGACTTGGATGAGTCAGAAGGGCCCCCAAAGTCACCCTCAGAAGATGTCTCTTTTTCTGACATCTTGGAGATCCTAAAGCAGAGAGGTGATTGGCAGTCCCTCCCCCCTTCTGAGGATGAGTCAGTCTTGCTGAAGGCATTTGGTGCTCGCCCTTCCTCTTCCTGGGTCACTCCGCCCTTCGATGAGTTAATGGAGCTGATTGCTCGAAGGGCGTGGGAGACGCCTGACATGGTGGAGCCAGTCCCTAGAAAGCCTAATAAGTATATTACTGCACCCCAGGACAAGGCTTATCTGACAAAAGGAGTTCCAGTGGACGCTGTGGTGGTGGCAGACCACGAAAAGGAGATGTCGGAATCTTCCTCATCTGTCCATCCCCCTAACAGAGATTCTAGGACCATGGACAGGTACGGGAAGCGCATTTTTAGTTCAGCGGCTTTTTCTATGCGATCCCTGAACTATTTGACCCACTTCACACGACTACAGAGGGATCTAATCAAAGAGTTGGGAGATACCCTCCAGGGTACTACAGATGCTGCTGTCTCGGAGAAAGTTACAGCACAACTCAATACCCTTACATCCATTGTAAACTCGTCCATGAGGCTGATCTCATACGCAGCCGAAGGATCGAGTAGGGCAGCAGCTTCAGCGATTGCTCTTAAGTAGACAATCCTGGATGCGCTTATGTTCATTTGCGGAAGCCTTCAAGTCTTCCTTTACTAACGCCCCATTTGACGGTGCCACTCTCTTTGGCCCCAAAGTAAAGGAGACCCTTACCCAGTGTGAGCAGGAGGGAAAGACTTTGTCTGCTGTCGGAGTCCGTTTTCCACCCCATCCAGACCGTACCCCAAAGGGCAACGGTGGGAAAATGTGGTTTCAAAACCCCAAGGTTCTTTCCCAGGCACACAGGGTGATGCCCTCTAGAGGCAGAGGAGGGGCAAGGTGGAAGATGCCCTGGCGGCAGAGGGTCCGCAAAACCAAGGTGACAGGGATACCCCCCCTGGAAAACCTTTCCAGCACTCCTGAGAGGAGGTCCGACTGTCCTACTCTGGAGGCAGTCGGGGGTCGCTTAGCTTTATACCCTCAGGCCTGGCAAAATCTTACTACAGACAACTGGGTAAAAGCGTGGTTACCAGAGGTTACAGAATACCCTTCCTATCCACCCCCATTCCAAAGAGAAGACTCCCAGATGTGCCGCCCCATCTGCGAGACCCAGCAGCTATAGAAATTTCAAAGCTGCTAGCAAAAAGAGTCATCCAACCAGTCCCAGCGGACCAAAGAGGATTCGGAACTTACTCAAGGTTCTTTTTAGTTCCAAAGAAGACAGGGGACTGGAGGCCGATTCTGGACCTAAGCAACCTCAATACCTTCGTCAAGAAAGAAAAGTTCCGAATGGTCACGCTTCAATCGATCCTTCCATTCTTACAGAGGGACGACTGGATGTGCTCAATAGATCTGAAGGACGCATACTACCACATCAAAATGGCCAGGGCGTCCAGAGATCATTTGCGCTTCCGGCTGGGAGCCAGTCACTATCAGTTTCGAGCCCTGCCCTTTGGTCTGACCTCAGCCCCCAGGGTTTTCACCAAATGCATGGCAGTGGTAGCATCTCATCTGAGACGCCTAGGATTCCAGGTGTTTCCGTATCTGGACGACTGGCTCCTTTCTGCCACCACCCGGCCAACTGATACAGGCCAGGGATTACACTCTACAACTTTGTGTTCACCTCGGAATTTCCGTAAATTTCGAAAAATCTTTACTACAGCCATCACAGCATATCTTATTCATAGGAGCGGAATTGGATAATGATCATTTAATTCTAAGGCTTCCTCCAGAAAGGATAGCCTCACTACAAAGCCACATATCTCTTCTTCTGTCATCCAGAAAATCCCCAGCAAAACTGGTTCTGAAGGTTTTGGGTCTCATGGCAGCTTCTCTCATTGCGATACCATTGGGAAGACTGCACATGAGAGTTCTACAATGGCTACTGTTTGCACAATGGTCATTCCAACAGCTGCCTCTGACACATGAAATTCTGATCACAAACACATGCAAATCACACCTAGCCTGGTGGCTTCAGACTTGCAACCTTTCCAGCGGAAGACCATTTGTGCTACCCATGCCGACAGCTACGGTGACCACGGACGCTTCCCTGATAGGGTGGGGGGGCATCTTTCAGGGACAGACAGTCCAAGGCGAATGGACCAATTTAGAGTACAATCTGCACATCAATGTTCTAGAGTTGAGGGCAGTGTTTCTAGCGTTGCAACACTTTGCTCCCCTTCTTCCTCTAGGGACTATTGCAGTTCAGACAGACAACATGTCCGTAGTCTGGTACATAAACAAACAAGGGGAAACCAAGTCTTATCAGCTATGCAGAGAGGCCATGAGAATCTGGCAATGGGCGGAGTCCACGGGTCGCTTTCTGATTGCAACGCACATCCCGGGGTCATCCAACGTCATAGCCGACAGGCTGAGCAGAGCAATCCTGTTGCCTCACGAGTGGTCCCTCAAACAGTCAGTTGCGAAGAAGATTTTTCGCAAGTGGGGCCAGCCTTCCTGCGATCTTTTTGCGTCTCCAATGAACGCCAAATGCAGGAGCTACTTTGCCCTATTACCCCCTCCAGGGGAAGTCCCCAGGGATGCGCTGGTGCACGATTGGCCCCAGGTCTCCTACGCTTTTCCTTCCTTCCCCTGATTGCAAAGTTTCTGCAGAAAGCCAACAACCTGCAAAGGACGATAATCCTCATTGCCCCATTCTGGCCTCGTCAAATTTGGTTCCCATTTCTTTTGCAACACAGCATTCGGGGACCTTGGATCCTGGACCCAGAGCCAGATCTACTGACTCACTCGTCAGGGGTTCCTCACCCCTCGCTGTCACTCCATCTAGCAGCTTGGCTGCTCCTTCCCTTAGCCAGGTCTGACTCTCTTTCACCTGCAGTTCAGAATATACTAGTGGCTTCTCATAAAGCTTCCACTACAAAGACCTACACTAGTAAATGGAAGCGTTTTGTATTCTGGGCAAACTCACAGCATTTGGACCCTGTCATAGCTCCGTTAAACAAGATCTTGGAGTTTTAACAGAATTGTTCCACCAAGGAGCGTCCCCTGCCACTTTGAGAGTGCAATTGGCTGCCATCTCCAACTTTCATGTGGAAGAATGTGGGGCTCCTGTAATGGCTCACAGACTTTGTAAGGCCTTTTAAAAGGGTCTTTCCATATTAGACCACCAGTTAGATCCCCTACATCGCCTTGGAATCTAAACCTTTTATTATCTAAATTGATGTTACCCCCATTTGAACCAGCCTCCTCTTGTCCATTGAAGTATTTATCGTGGAAGACCCTCTTCTTGGTAGCCATTACATCCGCTAGGCGAGTGTCTGAGCTTCAGGCTCTTTCTATTAAACACCCTTATTTGATCTTTCACTCTGACAGAGTATCTCTTCGCACTAATCCATCCTTTCGCCCCAAAGTTTGCTCTATCAATAACATTAATCAATCCATTGAATTACCTACCTTTTTCAAAAATCACTCCAATAAATTGGAGTATATGTTACACAAGTTGGATGTCCATAGACAACTTAGATTTTATTTGGATAGAACAAAGGATCACAGGAAATCTGATCAACTTTTTGTAGCCTTTGCTGGCAGCAGGAAAGGTGTAGCAGTTACTAAACAAACTCTTTCCAAATGGATAACTGATTGTATTATATACGTTTATGATTCTTCAGATCAAACTTTATCTGTCAAACCCAAAGGACATTCTACAAGATCAGTGTCTACATCCCTGGCTCATGCAGCTCGCCTACCATTAGACACTATATGTGCAGCTGCTACTTGGTCTAAACCACATACATTCATCTCTCATTACAAGGTAGACAGGGTTTCTAGGGACAGGGCAACCTTTGGTTCCACTGTGCTCAAGAACGTTCTCCCGTGAGTTCCTCAGGAACATGGAGCTAGGGACGCTACCCAGGTGTAAGAACAAACGGCGAGATCGAACACTCTCACATTTAGAAGTTATGTCCTTACCATAACGTTCCATGTGGAGTGTTCATCTCGGCTTTGTTCTTACATTCCCACCCTCCCACCCTCAGGAAGAACGTTCAATTTGGTGCCTGGTCTGGGTTATGCTGCTTCTGCACTTGCAGTTGTTGTATATATATGATGTACATGTGTATATATGTATAGATATAAGTGTTCTTGCTTCTATGTAAATTTTTGGCATGAGTGTGTTCTCTCTCTGACTGCCGGTTTGCTTGCAAACTAGATCTGAGGTAAAGGCAGAGGGGGATTGTGGGTATTAGGTTGTCTCGAGCTTCTTCTCGATGCAGAGCTTGCAAGCGGCCGACACGGAGCCGAGGATCGGCTCCGAACCCAGGTGTAAGAACAAAGGCGAGATGAACACTCCACATGGAACGTTATGGTAAGGACATAACTTCTAATTATCGCCAGTTGAGAACAAATCTGAAGTACCTGATCTCTTGTTAGTAGATGCCTGGTTGGGATGGTAATGAACTCCCTGTAGTCTCAAATGAGCTGCTACCACTGCCATGCATTTGGTGAACACCCTGGGGGCTATGGGGCGGCCAAATAGCAGTGCTCTGAACTGATAGTGAGTGACTCCCAGCTGGAACCATAAATACCTTCTGGATTGTCTTTTCATTTTTTTGTTATAGCATGCATCCTGTAGGTCTGTCAAGCACATCCAGTCATCCTTGCCCAGGAAGGGTAGAATGGACTGAACTGTGACCATCTGAAACTTTGTATGTCAAACTGACTTGTTCAAGATGCTGAGATCCAAAACTGGTCTCCAGTCCCCTGTTTTCTTTGGTACTAAAAAGAATCTTGAGTAAGTTCTGGATTCTGTCTGGTCTGGTGGGACTTCTTGGATGACTCCTTTTTCTAGCAGCTTTTGTATTTCTAGTGCTGCTACTTTCCTCTAACTAGGTGGAACATTGGGAATTTTGCATACAGTTGGGGGTGGAAGGGGGAAAAGGAATTGTATAACCTCTGGAAATAATCCTCTGCACCCAAGTATCTAACAAGCTGCCGTCAAAGGATGTATTGATGAACAAGGACTTGAAAGGCTCTGCGAAAATCAGGTAAGTGCATCCAGCCATGCCTACTAATGGATATGCCAACCTGCTGCCCTTGAGGCACCTGCGACTGCATACAAGATGAGCCTCATGGATGAATTTGAAATGGATTGGAGAGTAGCCATCTGAGAGGCCACACATGATTGAGCCTCGGTCTTGGAAAGGGATTTTGAAATCTCCTTCATCGAGTCTCTTCATAGCTTAGTAAAATGTACCAAATAGTTCAGCGACCTAATGGCAAAGGTCGCTGATTATACACTCTTTCCAAATCTGTCCATTGCCCTAGATGCCATGTTAGGGGGATGAGCAGATGCACTTTAATCAGCAAGATCTTTCTTAGTGACCATCACCACAACCATGGCATCCACGGGCACACCCTTACTCCAGATTCCTTCCCAACAGGTGGAACTAGAATTCAATCTGGCCTGGTAGGGATTGGCTCAACTGAGTCATGTTCCTTCTATGCTTGTCTGGAGACCAAATCAATGAGCTCATCAATGGACAGAGTAACCCATGAGGTAGACAGGTTAGCTCCAAAGGCCTCCAGAAGTACTGGTTCCTTTGAAGGGTTGCTGGAGGACCAACCCCTAATTAAAGATCTCAAGGATGTCTTAATGAGACATCTTACTGAGGTGATAGTGGGGACCATTCTCCCTCATCCAAAATCAGTATCCTCAGAGACTGACTCTTGCAGAGTCTAAGCACATCCTTTTGCACTTCCTCGGGACTTCCTTGGTGGGATGTTCTGGTAAAGTGTCATAAAATACTGTAAAACCATGCTGGGTGGTCTGGGGGCCTTGGGTTGACTGTCCCTGTGGCATACAATGATGTGGCTCTAAGCACAGAAACATTTGAGAATCAGACTGGAGATCCAAGGGGGTTGGATACAGCTATCCCATCAGAGCAGAGAATACCCTCTTCACTACCTGAAATCTGAATGCTCTGGAGAGAAGGAAGACATCAGCTCTGAGAAAGCAGGTTTCTGGATCACTGTCTCTATCCCAAGAGCAATCTCCATAAGGAGGAAGTAAAAGCTGTGCTATCAAATGCCAAAGCTCTGAGGGACAGAAATGGCTCCAAAAATCTTGGAGTTGACGCCAATGCCACAGACCTGAAAAAGCACCTTTTGCTCCAAGAGTTAGCCTGCTCCAAAGATGTCAGACCTGGTAGACTCAAAGAAAGCTTGGGATCCAAAGATAAAGGATGTTATATAGTCCATCTCGCCATAATTCTTGCTGTTTGGGTTCGGAGCTGATCCTCAGCTCTGACTCGGCTGAATATTAAAGCTCGAGAGCTTTCAATGGCTCGAGGCTAATCCCTATCCCATGATGCCCCAGGCTACATACCCAGATCTCTTTTGCTGCACAAGCTTTGAGACGTTTCTTCAGTTGGCTCGTTGGCTTATAACTTTTCAATTATTTGGTATTTTTTCTAGCTGGTTGTACAATTTTTCTTCCCTATATATCCCTAACTGTTAGCTGTTCATGTTGTCAGCATTAGACCCCTTTTTCTTCCCTATATATCCCTAACTGTTAGCTGTTCATGTTGTCTGCATTAGACCCCTTTTAAGTCTTTCCACCCCTTTTAAGAGAGTGCCATTTTAGTTAGAGGCCTCTCTAGGTCCCTTAAGTTTCAGGGCCGTTTTTCTCCCAGTTTAGAACCCATTTAAGTTAGAGGATTCTGTCCCTTACCCTTTTCGGTAGTATCTGTTTTAGTTAGAGGATTCTGTTCAAATATAAAAAAAAAAAAAAAAGTTTTAAAAGTTTAGTAGTTTGTTTTTCTTTGTCTAAATAATGTCTAAGGAGAGTTCAAAGGACTCCTCTAAAGAACCCAAGGAGCATAAGCCTTCTGGGTACAAAAAATGTGTAAAGTGTGCTGGAAAAATGTCATTGACAGATGCGCACACTAATTGTGTTTACTGTCTCGGTGCCATACATCTGCAAGACCCTTGCACTAATTGTCACAGTTTCAGTAGTAGAGTTCTACAGAAGCATAAAACTAAGTTAATGGCCAAAGGTCTTCTTCCCTTTTAGCAAGCTTTCAATGAGGGTTCTAAGTCATCTAGAAAGAGGCCAACTTCTGCTCCAGATTCAGAGCCAAGAAAAAAGATTTTGGAACCAAGGGCTCTCGGCTCCGACAAGTCTGCATCACCAGCCTCTTCAATGCCATTAGTGTCAAAGGAGCCGACTGAGGTTTCTACTCCTCGGACTCCAGCTTTGGATCTGACGGTGGTGTCACCAGTCTTGAAATCTCCCATATTGGAGTCTAGGAGATCTCCCTCTTTGTCCACCCACTCCTCAGGAGTCTTTCAGATGATGATGTAGAGCGGATGGTGAAGAGATTGCTATGCACACCGGCCCTGGCTAAATTCCTTTCGCCTCTGGGCCCAAAGGCATCGAACCACCTGTCTCTGCTCCACCTTCTTTGATTCCTCCTCTGATTATCCTAGAGTCTTCAGAGTCAGAGGGTATGGATCTGATTGTAGTGGAACCGTCGGGCCCGAAACCCGTGCCGGCTTCTTCAGTTCCGACTTCAACACTGGTGTCTTTGGCTCCATCTGGTGTCGAGACATCTGGGAGCTGATGCTCTCCGGTCAGCTCTGGGGGTGAGAGTCAGCATAGTATGTCTTCCGATCTGACTCTCCCTCTTGGTGCTTCTGCTCGGTTGAGCTTGGCACCTACCTCTGCCTCGGAACCACCCCCTCCTCCTCCTCAGAGCCGATCTCCAGCATCCTTGGTGCGGAGGTCTCCTCCAGAGTGGGGTGGGGGTGCTTTTGAGGTAGCAGAGAGGATGCTGTCCCCTCAGATGGCACCGCTCTCAGATCCACTCCCTATTCCCCACCAGGTGCCTGTGTCTATCTCTTCTCCACCCCTTCCTAAGCGTAGAGATCCAGACCCCCAGGTGACCACCACAGGTGATGCCCTCTCTTCTGGGACTTCTCCTGAGTATCCCTCGGAGGATGTTCTCAGGAAGAGGCTTTTCAAGAGGAAGCACATTGACTCCACTGAGTCAGTCACTTCAGATACTGACTTGGATGAATTTGAAGGGTCCCCAAGATCCCACTTTGTGGATGTCTCCTTTGCTGACATCCTGGAAATCCTGAAACAGAGGGGTGATTGGCAGCCCATCAGCCCTTCGGAGGACAATTCAGTATACCTGGAGGCTTTCGGATCTCACCCTTCCACCTCCTGGGTGACTCCTCCTTACGACAAGTTGTTAGAGGTCATTTCCAGGAAAGCATGGACTTTGCTGGACACTGTGGAGCCTGTTCCGAGGAGGCCAAACTAATTTATTACGGCCTCTAAAGAAAAGGAATTTTTAACAAAAGGAGTTCCCGTATATGCCATGGTGGTGGCGATGGCCATGAAGAAGGAATTGTCAGAAACCTCTTCATCTAGCCATCCTCCTAATAAAGACTCTAGGACTATGGATAGATATAGCGCATGTTCCCTTCAGCGACCTTCACCTTGTGGTCGCTGAACTATTTATCCCATTTCATTAGACTTCAAAGGGATCTCATCAAAGAACTAGGAGATACCCTTCAAGGAGCAGTAGCTGCGGGGTCCACAGACAAGGTATCCTCACAGCTAGCCACCCTTACCTCTATAGCGAACTCCTCCATGAGGCTAATCTCTGTAGCTGAAGAAGTGAGTAGAGCAGCTGCAACAGGAATCTCTCTCAGGCGATATTCCTGGATGTGCCTTTGTAACTTTGCTGACCCTTTCAAGTCTTCATTTACCAATGCTCCTTTTGATGGTTCAGCCCTGTTTGGACCTGTGGTAAAAAACATGCTGACCAGATAGGTGCGAAAAGGATGGGAAAACCTTATCTGCTGTGGGAGTCCGTTTTTCTGCCCCTTCCAGACATTATCCCAAAGGTCAAAAGGATGGAAAAATGTGGTTCCACAAATCCCAAAAAGGTTTCTTGGATGCACGTGATGATTCTCCCCCCAGGGGCAGAGGGGGAAGTTATAATGGAAGACGCCACCCTTGTGGCAGAGGGGGTCCGCAGAATCAGGGCAACAGAGACAACTTCGCTGATAGGCCCTACCAGCGCTCCTGTAAAGAGACCCACCTGTCCTTCTCTGGAGGCAGTTGGAGGTCACTTGTCATTGTACCCAAACACCTGGCAACAAATTTCTCAAGACAGTTGGGTACAAGAGATAATATCCAGAGGTCACCTCATCCCCTTTTCTTCCACCCCTCCAAAACAAAAGTCCTTACCAGACATTTCACCCATACAAAAGGACTTGGCAACTCTGGAGATTCAATTGTTGCTAGACAAAAGAGTCATCCAAGAATTCCCCGCAGACCAGACAGGATCCAGAACCTACTCAAGGTTCTTTTTATTGCCAAAAAAAGACAGGGGACTGGAGATCCATCCTAGATCTCAGCAGATTAAACAAATCTGTAAAGAAAACAAAGTTCTGGATGCTAACCCTGCAGTCGATATTTCCTTTCATAGGGAAAGACAACTGGATGTGCTCTATCAACCTCAAAGATGCGTACTACCATATAAAAATGGACAGGCAGTCCAGAAGGTATCTGCGCTTCCAAGCCCTGCCCTTTTCCCTCACTACAGCTCCCAGAGTATTCATCAAATGTATGGCAGTGGTCACAGCTCACCTGAGATGTCAGGAATTCCGAGTGTTTCCATATCTGGATGACTGACTCCTCACTGCTCCCACCAGGCATCTACTATCTCAGGCCAGGGCCGAAACCCTTTTTCTTCACAACAAGCTGGGCATCACTATAAATCAAGAAAAATCTGCCTTGTTACCGTCGCAACATATTGTCTTCTTAGGTGCAGAATTAAACTCAAGAGACATGACAGCAAGACTCACCCCAGACCAAATCCACTCCCTGCATCAACAGGTAAAAGTTTTGATTTCAACAAAGAAAGCCCAAGCCAGACAAGTGTTACAGACCCTGGGAACCATGGCTGCTGCCATTCTGCTGGTACCCTTAACTCAATTACACATGAGGCTCCTACAATGGCTTTTATTCGCACAGTGGTTGATGCAAGATCTCCATTTTTCACATCCGATATACATCACGGAGTCCTGCAAGAGAGATTTAACTTGGTGGCTTCAGACAGACCAGTTGTATCTAGGTCATCCCTTTGTGTTTTCCCAACTAAAGGCAGTGTTAACCATGGACGCTTCCCAGATCGGGTTGGGGGGGGTCATTATCTGGGAAGGGAAGTTCAAGGTTTATGGCAGGACCACATGAACCATCTGCATATCAACATCCTAGAGATGAGAGCAGTGCTTTATGCATTGCAGGCACTTCAGGACTCTCCCTCTAGGAACAATTGCAATTCAGACAGACAACATGTTGGTAGTGTGGTATATAAACAAACAAGGAGGAACCAAGTCTTACCCCCTATGTTGAGAGGCATTAAGAGTTTGGCAATGGGCGATTGCTTCTCAACGTTTTCTAATTGCAACACAGATCCCAGGGAAATCCAGTGTGATAGCAGACAGACTCAGCAGGACTCTCCTGTTACCTCATGAGTGGTCCCTGAACAGAGAGATTGTGGAGATGATCTTCCGCAGATGGGGCCAGCCTTGCTGCAACCTTTTTGCCACTCCCAAGAATACCAAATGCAGCAACTACTTTGCTCTAATTCCTCCAAAGGGGAAGCCACCCAGGGATGCACTGGTTCACGATTGGCCCTCGGGATTACTGTACACCTTTCCCCCTTTCCACTCATTCCAAAGGTGTCACAGAAAGCCAAATAGTCGAGAAGCAAGATGATCCTCATTGCTCCGTACTGGCCTGGTCAGGTTTGGTTCCCTTTCTACAAACCTATCTCTTGGAGGAACCTTGGATTCTGGATCCAATTCCGAATCTTCTGACCTACATTTCAGGAGAGTTCCATCCATCCATCCACACCCTCAAGTTGACAGCTTGGCTGCTCTAATTCCACGACTAGCGAGGTGTTATTCTTTCACACCACCAGTAAGTAATATCCACTAGGAAATTATACTCTAACAAATGGAAAAGATTTTCCTGTTGGACAGCTAAATGAAATATCGAACCTCTTACCGCTCCTATTCCAGCAATTTTAGAGTTTCTCTCAAATCTGTTTGAAGAAGGCACTGTGGCAGCTACTGTTAGGGTACAATTAGCTGCTATCTCCAATTTTCATACAGGTGAAATGGGTGTTCCCATTATGTCTCACAGATTATGTAAGGCCTTTCTCAAAGGTACCTTTCTACTTAGGCCCCGATTAAGGAACCGATGACACCCTGGGATCTAAATTTGGTTTTAAATTCTCTGACTACATCTCCCTGTGAACCTGCTTCTACTTGTGATCTGAAATATTTATCATGGAAAACCCTATTCCTTGTTGCCATTACATCGGCCAGAAGAGTTTCAGAACTGCAGGCTCTTTCAGTATGTCCGCCTTGTATTGTATTTTATAAGGACATGGTATCTCTCAGAACTAATCCCTCCTTCCTCCCAAAGGTTTGTTCAGAAAGCAACATAAACCAACCCATGGAATTGCCAGTCTTTTTCCCCAGTTACACCAACGAGGCAGAATATAAACTACACCAGCTTGATGTGCACAGGCAGTTGCATTTTTACCCGCATAGAACGAAAGACATTAGAAAGTCAGACCAACTTTTTGTCTCCTTTTCTGATAAGAAGACTGGATTACCAGTCTCTAAGGTGACCTTGTCTAAATAGCTTATGGATTGTATCATCCTTTCATACCAAAAGAATGGCATACAATTACTAGGAAAGATAAAAGGTCACTCCACTAGGTCAATCTCAACTTCATCTACTTCCTTACATCTTCAGGCTTACAAAGACATGCATCTGGAGCCTTTCTCCCTGGGCCTCCTCTGAAAATTGGCTTTGTTCCAAGTCGGACTTTCCCGGTTAACAAATGATAAATAAATAAAATAAAAAATAAAATAAAAATCTGCCTTTCAAGCATGGTTTCCCTTAGATTCGATTTGTGCAGCTGCTACATGGGCAAAACCTCGCACCTTTATCACTCACTACAAAGTGGACTGGGCCTCCCGGAACAGGGCTTCCTTTGCCTCCACAGTACCGAAAAGTCTTTTTTCCTGAGCTACCCTAGGATTTGGTGCTAGGGATGCTGTCCCAACCAGCAAGAATTACAATGAGTTGGACTACATAATATCTAGAAGTTATGTACTTACCATAACGTTCCATGTTTGTAGTCCATCTTGCCTATATTCTTGTGTTCCACCCTCCTTCCCCCTCCCATTCCTGGAGGAACTGGTAGACAAAAATGATCTGCCTGCAGAGATATGATGACTTTCAGCCTCTTCCTTGACTGAATTATAGTGATTTGTAAATATGTATATATATTTTTATGTATATATGTTATATACATATAGAAGATAAGGTGCTTCTTGCTGGCTTGCAAACAAGATCTGGGTATGTAGCCTAGGGCATCATGGGATAGGGATTAGCCTCGAGCCACTGAAAGCTCTTGAGCTTTAGTATTCGGCCGAGTCAGAGCCGAGGATTGGATTTGAACCCAACCAGCAAGAATATAGGCGAGATGGACTTCAAACATGGAACGTTATGGTGTACATAACTTCTAGTTTCTTCATATCCAAGATGGACAGACCCAGAAGGCTCAGATCCAGGGAATCGGAAGCAACTGGATGTAGGAGTAAGAAGTGGTAGTGTGGTAGATGGATGGGCTTTCTGACCCAAGGGGATAACAGCCAGAAGAACATTCATCTGGTCTGTGCAGAGAGGAACCCCCTCATCATTCTGTCCACATCTTCCTCAGTCAGACTCCTGGAAGAATGAGATAAGGTAAGAGATGGTGACCTGGAACAATATCTTTCCATAAAAGGAGAGGGAAACATGGAAGGTACTGAGTTCAGATTCGGAAAGTATTTTGTCCTAGGTAGGATCTTCAGATCTGTAGAACTTGGATCAGCTGATTTTTTTTTTTATTGACTCAGAGGAAATTGGATTTGCTGATTTCTTGGTCAGATCTGAGAGAGAGTGGATCTGAAAAGGTTTTGGATCTGGTCTTGGATTTTTCTTTGGCAGCTCTGAAGATAGAGTTGAGGAAGTAGAGGATCTCGGATAGTTAGTCTGAAGCTCCTTAGTTTTTGTTTTGGGAGACTGAGCCCCAGAAATAGCTTCACCAGAGGTAGAATGTAGAAAACCCTTTAATATTAATTTATTTTTCCTGCCTGCTGCTGCATTAGAGTTGAAGTTCTTGCAAATTAGACAATCCTCTTGTAGATGTTGTGGGGCCCAAGCAGTAAAACATAACACATGGGCATCTGACAGGGGCAGTTTGTGCCCACACTTTTGACATTTTTTAAAAGTGAAAGGTCCTTTTCCAGACATACTGTCAAGAAGAAAGCATTAAAGAAAGAAATACCATTTTTTTTTTTTAGATGAGAATAAAGGGGGGGGGGTAATACCATTAATGGTATTAAAGGCTTCACTAGTGTGTAACAATAACAGAAAAAAAAAACAAGGAAGGAATTACCAATGGTGGTAAGAAAAAAAATTAAAATCCAAAGGCAAACCTCCATACGTACAGCAAAATGCAAGCTCGTGGATGTAAATTAATTTTGACATCCACAACCTTGCAGTGTGCTGGCGTTTTTGATTAAGAAAAACATTACACCAAGTGTAAGAGGGGGTAAGGGAGTAATATATTAATAAGATTTACAATAGAAAAGGAGAGGCTATTGAGAAAGAAAAAAAACACATCTGAGGAAACTCGAGAGCTAAGGCTGACCACGTCTTTTTGTGAAAAGTGGCAAACGAGATCGGGGGTATGTTAGAGTATGGTGCATTATGGAGAGGGAGAAGCTCAAGAGTTTTTGATGATGCCAAGCTGTAGTAATGGCTGAGTCGGATCCGAGGATCAGATCAGAACCCAACAGTTGAGGATAGAATGAAAATTGACAACATCAGTATCAAAGATTTCCTAATTACAAGCTACATCCCAGTACGTGCTGGAGATATTTGTTATTGATGGTTATTCTCACATCTTTTGATGATGTCACATCCCTCACACCTTTATATGCTACTAAAACAATTACTGAATGACAGAGAGTCTAACAGAATAACACCAACACAAGAACAAGACTTGTTAAATACATAGGCTACAAAGATAGTTATCTGCTGTTATTACTAGGACAAAATAACAACAACATGCAGGTAAATGTTGTAACCTTGTGATATGATAACAGATATACCAACCACTATTCTAATGACACTATGTGACTGTATGGGACTATGCCATAGCTGAATTATCAGTATAGCAGAGTACTTTATGTTGATAAAAAAATATATCCTGGACTGCCTCCTGAAATAGAAGTTACAGAGATTTTCTCACAACCCCTCTCCCAGTATAGAAGCTTTTGAGGTTGTCAAACCTCAAAGTGATTGTTGCATTCCAGTAATGTCTTGACCAAACAAGCTTTGATATATCAGCTATTTGTGGATTAATGGATTACTGTGTGCCCCCATACACAATACTAAATCTACAGGGACCTTAACTTTTACATCAGCGAATCTCTATTGACTCATGATTCACTTTTGTAAACCCACTGAATCACAGTCCATCTACTGTAAAAGTGTGAGATTGCTGAGCTGTGGGGGTGTGGATGTTTTCATGAGAGTACTGAGCTGTGGGGATGTGGATGTTTTCACCTTAGACTCAAGTTTCAGATGCTTCAGAGTTGATACATGCCAAGATGAGGGGGTATAGGTGTACATACATCTCCCCTCACATGAGGGTGCAAGAAGCTTGCACCCTCATGTGAGGGGAGATGAGGGTGCAAGAAGCTTGCCTGCTAAAATGAAATGCTGTTCATAGGTTCATAGTTAGGTACTAGGCTATCGGCCCAAGGGCCTACGTAAGTCTAGCCAACAAGGTTCCCTGGCTTACGCCACACAAGAAAGTTATTTTCCTGTGCCATTGTTGAGCAAAGACATAGAAGCGATTCCCGGGGTGTATTTCCTATTTCCCATCCACTCATCAAGATTTTTCTTGAAGAGTGCTAATGAAGAACTTTGCTTAACATAGATGGGTAGCCTGTTCCAGAGTATGGGAAGTCTCTGGGAAAGGAATTTATCCCTCCAGCATGTCCTGTTTATTGTGGTGACAAGGTTTAGGTCCCTAGAGCGTGTAGCTTGGAGGGATTGGGATTTCTTTAGGTGTAGCATGTCCAACAGTTCTGGGTTTGACATAGCTTTATATGTTAGGTAGAGATCACCTCGGAGTAGGTGATATGCTACAGAGTAAAGCTGGAGTTTTTTGAGGCGGTCAGTGTAGGGCATTTGTTTGAAGCCAGTAATCCTCTTTGTGAGGTACTTCTGTGGCCTATCCAGCTGCTGCAGATGTCTTGTGAGGTACATTCCAAAAGGGGCGTTATACTCTATAATGGGTCTAATGAGTGTCGAGTAGAGGGGAACAATGACCTCTTTTTTCCTGGATGAGAACCCTTTTATGATGAGGTGTGCCACGTAGAAGGACTTCCTGACTAATGTGGTGATGTGACTATCAAAGGAGAGACTACTGTCCACCTGGGCCACAAGGTCTCTTATCACGCATTCAGTGTTAAGTAGATTGCTGCCTATGTGGTAGTTCATGGGTACAGAGTTTTTACCAAAGGGGATGACACTGCACTTTTTGGCATTGAGCTTGAGGCCATGGCTCTGACACCAGGCATCTGTCTCAGCGAGGCCCTTCTGTAGGATGTCAACATCATTTGGGGACTTAACTATGGCTCCTAGTTTGCAGTCATCTGCGAACTTCATTAGTCAGAGGCCTTCTGTGTTAGCCTGTACTTCAGAGAAGTAGATACCAAACAGGAGAGGTCCCAGGACGGAACCCTGTGGTACTCCACTTGTCACTGCTTTGAGGTCAGATTTGGAGTCTGCAACTTTTACAGTGTGGGTTCGGTCAGTGAGCCAGTTGGCAACCCATCTTGTGACGTAGGGATTTATACCTAGGTTAGTGAGTTTATCTATAATTCCAGAATGGGGGATGGAGTCGAAAGCATTGGCAAGGTCAAGATAGGCTGTGTGAACCACCTTACCCTCATCTACGGCTTTGGGGACTGCCTCAAAGAAGTCGATCAGGTTCAGGAGGCATGATCTGCCTTTCACAAATCTGAATTGGGTGGGATCCGGAGTTTGGAGGTTACCACTGTCTTTGTTTATGAGTTCAATGATGAAACGTTCCATGGCCTTGCAGATCAGGCTCGTCAGGCTATAGTTCCCAGGATCAGTAGTGGCTCCTCCTTTGTGGAGTGGGATAACTGTTGCTGTGTGCCATTCAGTGGGCACAAAGCCTGATGTGAGACTATTACTGAACATGGTGCTTAAGTGGGGAGCCAGTTCGTTCTGAAGTTCGTGTAAAACACAGCATGGGATGATGTCCGGTCCCATGGATGCTGTATTTTTGGCTTTAGAGAGTGCAGCTTTTACCTGTGTAGTTGTGATTACAGGGACTCTGCATTTTTCCTGTATAGATATGGGCCCTTTAGTTTAGTTGGTTCTGTAATTTTCTTACCTTTGTGCTGTAACTCAGAGCAGATCTGGGTGTTGCCATCGAGATACTTGACATAGCTATAGAATGCTTTGTGGTTGTCCTTGGAATTAGTGGTGATTTTGTTTTCGTAGCTAGCTTTGGAGGATCTTATAAGGGATCTCAGCTTCTTACTGAGGCTGACCAGGGAGCTCCTCCACTCATGGGATTTTACTCTCTTTTACAACAGTTTCTTCCTTCTGTTGTACAGTTTGTTTATGGTAGGGGACCACCAGATTGCCTTCCTTTTTTTGGAGGATAGCTTCTTGGTTCTGTTTGGGATAGCACGATCCATGCACTCATGTAAGTGCTTATAGAGTGCATTTGTGTAGGACTCAGCAGTTGTAACTGTATTGTCCATCTGCATGGGTGTTATGAAGTTCACCACTTCTGTCTTAAGAAGCATGAAGTTGGCTTTGGAGAAATTTTTTACTGTGGTTTCCTTAATGGGGGGTGGCGGCGGGATGTGGATATCAAGGGTGATTAGCTTATGGTTGGATCGGACCACGAGGAGTTGACTTCAGGTGTGGAACACCGGTCACTCATGTTGGTAATGACTAGGTCTAGGATATTGTTGCCCCTGGTGGGGGTGTGGATAAGTTGATCCAGGGCATTCGAGTTTATGAATTCCAGAAAGCGTTGAGCTAAGGAGTTGGTACACGAGTAGTTTTCCCAGTTAATGGTGGGGTAATTGAAGTCACCCATTATTAGGGTGCTTGATTGAACCCTAATATTTTCCAGTACATCAAGAAAAGAGGAGTGGGAATCCTGGGGCATGGTGGGGGATCTGTAGCAAGCTACAATTTGGTTTGCAGTTTTGCCCAGAGTTAGTTGCACTTGGATAACCTCGGATGCATTATGCTGAGCAACTAGCCTGGAGGTGTGGATATCCTTAATGAATATGGACACACCTCCGCCTTTGGTGTTTCGGTCCAGGTTACATGGCCGAAACATGTGGTATGAGTTATACCTGGTAGTGCAGGGGTGCTCTCTGGAGCCTTGAACCAGGTCTCAGTCACTGCACAGATATCGATGTTCTCCATTTTAAGGAGTGCCTCGAGTGAGTGCATTTTGAGATTTAGACTTGTAGCATTGAGTAGCATTACCCTCAGTTTTTGCTTGCCTGTTCCTGTTATGGTGGTGAATTTGTTATTTGAACCTTGCCTAAAAAAAGCACTATAGGGACAAGCAAGAGCCTTAGCCAGTATCTGGAATCACAGGGGTGACAGGTGCAGGCCATCTGTGGCAAAGCATCGTGGTCTGTCGACCATGTCACCCCAAGCAGACAGATACTGGATCCCCTTAGAATGACACCAGAAGCTTAGCCAATTGTTGAAGTCAGTCATTTTGTCCGGGTAATGCGGTATCATTCCAAGCGATGGCAGAATGCTACTCAGGGCTAGGGTCATACCTGCCTGGGCTACAAGATCGGAGAGCTCTTCCGTGTCTCTTTTCATGTAGTCCAGGGAGGTACATCTCAGGTCATTCACACCAACATGGACAATGACAGAGCCATATTTGTACTTGTTGTGGAGTGATCTGAGTGCGTGGGTTATGTGGCGGATCCTGGCACCCGACAGGCAGCTGACAGTAACCTTCTCCTTGTTTAGCCTGATGAGTGGGACATCAGTGTGCCTGACTATAGAGTCACCTATGACTAGTGTGTTGGGTACGTTATTTTGCCTTATTGGCTGTGGTTGAGTGGCACACTGAGTCTGTGGGCTATGTATTATTTGGGTTGTGTTGGGGGATGGGTTTCTGCTTTGGAGGTCTCTGTTGCTTAGACAGATTATTATTGAGAGCCTCCTTGAAAGTTTTTGTGTTACTATGTGTGGATTTTGGTGGTGTAGATTTAGTGAGACTATGTGATGAGTGTGGTTTGGTGCAAATGTTTACCTTCTCCTCATGACTGTCAAGTTCAGTCTTGGTTGGAGAGAGCTTTACCTCCAGTTTGGCTAGATAAGTGCATCTCTCACAGGTTGTAATGTTGGGTGGTAGGAGGAGAGGGTTGTCTGTATACATGAGGCAATTTCTACATTGCCTCAAGATGCCCAGATTCATTAGATAGACAGGAGAGAACACTGGGAGCTGACCCTTGGACATGCCTGAATAAAAAACTATTTTCCTCTAGATAAGTGAGGAAAGTGAATACAAGAGCAGATGTTAAGTTGTCAATCTCACCTTCATTCTTGCTGGATGGGTTCGGAGCCAATCCTCAGCTCCAACTCGGCACTTGCTAAGCTCGAGAGCTAATTTTACCAGCTCGAGGCAACCCTATATCCCATGATGCAAGGCGGAGATTACTCAGATCTCGTATGCCGCTTCGCTAGCGAGGTGCCTTCTTTTACCAGCTTTAGGTAAGTGAACTTTTCAGAGACTTTTTGTCTACCCCCTTTAACTTTATATATATATATTGTATTTTTGTTAGTTATTGACTCACTTTAGCCCTATTCCCGTCAGTGTTCCCTTCTTTTTGAGTAAATATCCCCTTGTCCCTAGTCAGGCCTTAGGCCTTCCCCTCCCTAAATTTTTTTTCCTGTCAGGGATTGTTTGTGTGTGACTGTGTGTTATCCCTGGTTAATTTAATTTAATTTGTTGGACTGAGTGTTTTTGTGTCTGATTGTGTTACTGGTGTTCATCGACACAGTTATGTCGAAGGACACTAAGGTCTCAGGCTTCAACAAGTGTGACTCGTGCTGTCAGAAGATGTCTCTGACAGACGGTCACACTTCTTGTGTTTATTGCCTGGGACCTTCGCACCTGCAGGACTCTTGTGCTATCTTTCATGCTTTCAGCCTGAGAGTCCTGCAGGAACGAAAAAATAAACTCATATTAAGGGGCTTATTAAAGCCCGAGAGCTCCCCGACTAAGTCGGTGCCGGGGAAGCCCTCGAAACCTGTTAAGCCTTCGGCTCAGGCTTCCAAGCCATTGGCTTCAGGTCCTTCCTCACCAGGCTCGAGATTGGCTCCGGCCGGAGCCGATCTTTCCATACCAGTCTCAGTATCGGCTCCATTCGGCACCGATACTGCCAAATCCAGACACTCAGTGTCGGCTCCGGCTGGAGCCGACGTATCTTTGGCTCCGATGGCTCCATTGATCTCAAAAAAGAGATCTCGATCCCCTTCAGTGGAATCTATACATTCGGCTCTGAGATCACCCTTGCTCTCGGAGCGGAGCCATCGGAGTCGATCTTCTCGGTCATCCAGGCTATCTGATCACGACCTTGAGAGAGTGGTGAGTAGACTATTAAAGTCTCAGGCATTGGCCCAAATACTCCATAGCCCATCTCAACAGACGGTAGCTATATCACATCCACCGAACATTCCTCCTTCGACTCTCTTACAGAGCTCGGAGCCGGAGCTCCTCGGAACCGGTACCTTTGTGACTTCGGAGCCGATATCACCCCTTTCGGCTCCATCGTCCTCGGCTCCAATTTCCTCCTTGAGACCTTCATTGGAGGGATCCGGGCGTCTAGTCTCTCTCTCGTCGGCTCCTAGGGGGCGAGTGGCATCGGACCCTTGTCCGACCCCTTTCTCCCTCTCGGAGCTTCGGCATTGGTGAGCTCGGCCCCAACATCTGCCTCAGAGCCTTCCCTCTCGGTGAGGCCTGGGGTTCCTATCTCTTCAGAGCGGGAACTTTCTGGTCTCTCTGACGGGGGAGCCTTCGAGGTGATGAGGAGTGTACTAGCCCCTGGGCTTAGTCAACGGACAGTTCCATCAGCTCCTCCCACTACAGTGCCTGCTGACGTCTCTTCCCACTCTCTTGCTTCCGGACCCAGAGATCCAATGCCTCAGGTTTCCCCATTGGGAATATCTTCCTCTTCCGAGGCTTCTCCTGATCCATCAGGAGAACCCCCGCGAAAGAGGACATGTAAGAGGAAACATTTAGACTCCCCTGAGTCTACTACATCAGATACTGACTTGGATGAGTCGGAGGGATCCCCAAGGTCCTCCTCTGAGGATGTCTCATTTTCAGACATCCTTGAAATCCTTAAACAGAGGGGAACTGGCCTCCCTTAATCCCTCCGAGGACGAGTCAGTATACCTGGAGGTGTTCGGATCTCGACCCTCCACCTCCTGGGTGTCTCCGCCTTTCGACCCTCTCATGGAGGTAGTGGCTCGGAAGGCGTGGATGGCTCCAGATTCGGTGGAACCTATCCCTAGGAGACCTTCAAAATTTATTACTGCCCCACAAGATAGACAATATTTAACAAAGGGTGCCCCAGTTGATGCCATGGTGGTGGCTGCTGCCACCAAGAAGGAATTAGCTGATCCTTCAGTACCTGTCCATCCTCCTAATAAAGATTCTAGGACTATGGACAGGTACGGTAAGTGGATTTTTTCTTCAGCGACTTTTGCCATGAGATCGCTGAACTACTTATGCCACTTCACCCACCTTCAAAGAGATGTTCTTAAAGAGTTGGGAGAAGTTTTACAGGATCCGTCAGCTGCTGGGTCTCAGGATAAGATTAGCTCACAGCTAGGAATCCTTAACTCCATTGCTAACTCCTCCATGCGGCTCATTTTTTATGCAGCCGATGGAGCGAGTAGGGCCGCAGGCACAGGAGTGGCTTTAAGGCATCAGTCCTGGATGCGGCTTTGTAATTTTGCAGACCCCTTCAAGGCATCTTTCACAAACTCCCCCTTTGATGGCTCAACCTTGTTCGGTCCTCAAGTTAAAGACACTTTGACTAGATGCGAACAAGATGGCAAGACTCTTTCTGCCATAGGAGTCCGTTTCTCCACCCCTTCTAGACCTTACCCAAAAGGACAGAAGGGAGGGAAAATGTGGTTCTGCAAATCTCAAGGAGTCACGCCTGACACACAAAGTCAGTTTACCCCCAGAGGCAGAGGGGGTAACAATAATAGACGCCGCCCTAGGGGCAGAGGTGGTCTGCAGAATCAGGGTAGCAGAGAGCCTCTTTCTGACAAACCCTTCCAGCATCCCTGAGATGTTGCCCGATTGTCCGCCTTCGGAGGCAGTCGGGGGAAAACTATCGCTGTACCAATAGCCTGGCTTTCCCTTTCTCAAGACAAATGGGTACAGTCAATTATATCCGAGGGTTACAAAATTCCCTTTATTCAAACCCCAATTCAACAAAAGGGAACCCTTCCAAACATTCCACCCGGTCTAAGGGAATTAGCAGTACTAGAAATATCAAAACTGCTAGTAAAAAGAGCCATCCAGCCAGTCCCAGCGGACCAAATAGGATCCGGAATCTACTCAAGGTTCTTTTTAGTTCCAAAAAAGATAGGAGACTGGAGACCAATATTAGATCTCAGCAAACTCAACAAGTTTGTAAAGAAATCAAGATTCCAGATGGTCACACTTCAGTCCATTCTGCCCTTTCTGGGCAAGGACAATTGGATGTGCTCGATAAATCTTTAGGATGCGTACTATCACATAAAAATTCACAGACACTCCAGAAGATTTCTCCGCTTCTGGCTGGGGACCAGTCACTTCCAATTCAGAGCCCTGCCCTTTGGACTCACTACAGCCCCCAGAGTGTTCACCAAATGCATGGCAGTGGTTACGGCTCACCTGAGACGTCAAGGATTCCAGGTGTTTCCATATCTAGACGACTGGCTCCTCACTGCCACCACCAGGCATCAGCTTCTCCAAGCCAGAAATTACACCATTCACACTTGCAGAGGGCTAGGAATTTCTATAAATTTCGAAAAATCTGCCTTGTCACCTTGTCAATATATTACTTTTATAGGCGCAAGATTGGACACCGTACAACTTTCAGCAAGGTTGACAGAACAAAGGATCTTGGACATTCAAAGACACGTCCAAGTGATTCTATTCAGCAACAAAATTCAGGCCAGATTTGCTCTGAAATTACTGGGTCTTATGGCGGCCGCCATAACACTTCTTCCCCTCGCCCACTTTTACATGCGGCTTCTACAATGGATGCTATTCACCCAATGGTCCTTTCAACAACTTCCCATGCGTCACGAGATCATAGTAACTCCAACTTGCAAAAGACATCTGACTTGGTGGATATCGTCCCCTCAAATCCATCAAGGCAGACCATTTGTTCCTCTTGCCCCGGTTGCCATGGTTACATCGGACGCCTCCCTGATTGGGTGGGGGGGGCATTCTCAGGGCAGAATGGTCCATGGCACTTGGCAACCTTTCGAGTACCATCTGCACATAAATGTTCTGGAGATGAGAGCAGTGCTTTTAACGTTGCAAGCCCTCAACGACTCTCTTCCCCTGGGAACTATTGCAGTCCAAACGGACAATATGTCCGTAGTGTGGTATATAAACAAACAGGGCGGAACCAAGTCCTATCCACTGTGTCGAGAGGCTCTCAGACTTTGGCAATGGGCAATCTCCTCTCACCGGTTTCTGATAGCAATGCACATCCCCGGGAAATCCAACATCATAGTGGACAGATTGAGCAGAGCTATTCTCATGCCTCACAAGTGGTCTCTCAAACAGTCAGTGACGGAACAGATTTTTCAGAAGTGGGGCCTTCCTTGCTGCGACCTTTTCGCTACACCTCAAAACAGCAAATGCCCAGACTTCTTCTCTCTCTTCCCCCTTCCAGGCCACCCCCCCCAGAGACGCTCTAACCCAAGATTGGCCCCGGGGACTTTTTTATTCCTTTCCCCCTTTTCTGCTGATACCTCAGCTAATTCAGAAAGCAACCGCCTTGAGAGCCAAGTTGATTCTCATTGCCCCTTATTGGCCTCGACAGATATGGTTTCCGTTCCTACATCATTACCTCTTGGTACAGCCATGGCATCTGGACCCAGTTCCAGATCTTCTGACCCACCAGTCGGGTCAACTGCACCAATCCATACCTTCTCTCAACCTCACTGCTTGGTTGCTCCACTTCCATCCTTAGCCAGGCTTCCTATGATTTCTAATCCTGTATGGGATATCATAGTAGCTTCCCTAAAATCTTCTACCAGAAAGATTTACACTAGTAAATGGCGACGTTTCTCTTTCTGGACAAAAGCTAGGAACATAGACCCCTATACTGCTCTAATTCATTCGGTATTGGACTTCCTAGCTGACATTTTTCATTCAGGATCCTCTTCTTCCACAGTGAAAGTTCAACTGGCAGCCATTTCAAATTTTCATATAGACTTTTTGGACCACAACATTATGTCACATAAACTTTGCAAGGCATTCCTTTGAGGTATCTTTTTTCTTATTTAGAGACCCCCCACCACAGTGGGATCTAAATTTAATTTTAACATCCTTGATTCTTCCCCCGTTCGAACCTGCAGCTGCCTGTTCTTTGAAATTGCTTTCTTGGAAGACACTTTTTCTAGTTGCCATTACATCTGCCAGAAGAGTATCTGAGCTTCATGCTCTCTGTGTTCGCCCTCCCTATCTATTATTCCACAAAGACAGGGTATCCCTAAGAACTAATCCATCTTTCTTACCAAAGATGGCATCACAAACTAACCTAAATCAATCCATTGATCTTCCAGTATTTTTCCCGAATTATTCTGATAGAGCTGAACAAAAGTAACATTATCTTGATGTTCACCGCCAGCTCAGATATTATCTGGATAAGACAAAAATTTTTAGGAAATCTGATCAACTATTTCTATCCTATGCAGAGAACAGGAAAGGCCTTCCAGTTTCTAAGGTAACTTTATCTAGGTGGCTGTCTTCTGTGATCACTTATATTTATCAGCTCAGAGGCAAAGAGTTGGTTTCTAACCCAAAAGCCCATTCTACCAGAGCTCTAGCTACATCTACAGCTTTTCAAGCTAGACTTCCAATAGACACTATTTGTGCAGCAGCCACATGGGCCTCTCCTCATACCTTTGTTTCACATTACAAATTAGATTTGGTCTCCAGAGACAGAGCAAATTTTGGTTCCACCGTTCTCAAGAGTCTGTTCCATTGAGCCACCCAGGATAGAGGTGCTAGGGACGGTCCCATCCAGCAGAATGAAGGCGAGATTGACAACTTAACATTTAGAAGTTATGTACCTACCATAACGCCCATGTTAGTTGTCTTCTCGCCTTCTTTCAAGTCCCGCCTCCACCCCTAGCCTGGTCAGACCGGAAGATTATACATCTTCTATTAAGAGGTTATTACCTTTTTCTAGCTGTTCAACTCCTAGTGTCACTAGATTATGTTGATCCTTTCTAGAGGGTTATGATGTTATTTAGTATCCTCTTTTTCTTCCTCCTCTTAAGTTGGAAGAAAATACTGCTATTTCTTTAGCTACCAAACGAGATCTGAGTAATCTCCGCCTTGCATCATGGGATATAGGGTTGCCTCGAGCTGGTAAAATTAGCTCTCGAGCTTAGCAAGTGCCGGCTCCGAACCCATCCAGCAAGAAAGAAGGCGAGAGAAGACAACTAACATGGAACGTTATGGTAGGTACATAACTTCTAATTTTTCTCTAAGCAAGTGAGAAAAGTAAGTACAAAAACTGTTTTCCTCTAGGTAATGAGGAAGATTGAGTGCTATACTAATTAGTAGCTTATTTAGTGCATACAAGTTCTGAACAAATGCTGAGCATGAATAAGCCAATTTAAGTGCTAAAAGTAAGAATCTGTATCTGCACTAGACGAGTTACAGGACAGAAACAAGTGCAAATGCAGGCTTTCAAATCAGAAAGTTGAGACAGATGGAAGAGATTGCCCAAACGGCCAATAACTACAATTTCTGGGTCAGGACCACTCCTTATGTGGCAGACAGGTTACCTAGTGCTTACCACTCCCACTGATAGCTAGAAGGCTTCCCTCCAACTCAGAAAGGCTTGGGGTGCTCAGAAGCTTACGTACAGTCCTGGATACAGCAAATCTGTATCTGGAACACTAGTTACAGGAAAGGTAGGAAACAGGCTGACAGTTTTTTTTAATTTTTTACAGAAAAGTAGCATAAACAGTAGTAAAAACAATTCACATGCAGTGCAAGCTAGCACACTTGAGTATGTAGCAATATTAGACCAAACACAGTTTAAAAAATGCAATTAAATTAAAAAGGACTAAAAGCAAGTGCGGTGAGAGTTTATTAGGTAGAATGTGGTAAAGAGATGGGACTGGGGGAGTGTCCCAGATCAAATCTACAGTGGGGTAGGAAACTGCAAAAGCCACCAAATTTAAACTGCAAATAAAAAATAGGGAGAGTGAGTGGGACAAAACAGTTTCAACAGAGATCTAAGCAACAACTAACAATACAAACTCTAAAAACCAAAAAATATACTCAGCTCTGTATATTTGCAGATTAGTCTCTCAGAACAGTGAGACAACAGTTTCAACAGAGATCTAAGCAACAATTAACAAACTCTATAACCAAAAGATATACTCAGCTCTGTATATTTGCAGATTAGTCTAGCAGAACAGTAAGACAACAGTTTCAACAGAGATCTAAGCAACAATTAACAAACTCTATAACCAAAAAAATATACTCAGCTCTGTATATTTGCAGATAGTCTGGAAGGCAGTCTCTCAGAACACAGGTTCCAGCAGGTTAATATATGTTTTATTGTTTTTCTTTCAAGATTTCAAGTGTACCATTTCTTGATAAATGTGTTTCATCAAGTCAGGAATCAAAAAGTTATGCATGAACTTAAAGCCATGGATCCGGACATGCACATTTTTTAAGAATCTAAAAATCCTGTCAGTTAATCTGAGGAAATATTATGACTAACTAACAGGGAAGTGAATGGAAGAGATAAGTTGATACTGTTTACTTAAATGTCAGTAAAATCTTCAACTACATTCTATGGTGGAGATTGCAGGGAAATCCATGAGTGTGGAGGTGGATGAAAATTTGATCAGATGGACAGGGAATAACTGAACAGAAGGCAAAGAAAAAAAGGTGTTAGTGAGGTGTAACTAGCACTATAGCGCAGGGATTACTTCTGGGACCTGCAATCTGAATGTATACATGTCAAATGTAATGGTGGGTATGGAGAATGGAATAAACCTTTTAGCAAATAACATTCAAATTCAGGAACGAGATGTAATAGATTCCTAAGCAACAGCATAGATAAGGCAGAATGAAACGATTCTTTCATTCATTCAGCAGACAAAGCAAAAATAGACAAAAAAATAAAAGCTGGGCTGCATATCAAGAAGAAATGGCTCAAGGGACAGACCTGAGACTTCAAATCTAGAAAACACTTATGAGACCCCAGTTTGAGAACTGTGACCATTCTGGGAGCCCTTATAGAGAAAGGGGCACTAAGTTAATAGTGAATGTTAATACAACAGCTACAAGGATGGGTAGAAAAATGTAGGGAGTGATATATGAGGAAAGATATAATAGGCCAAGCCTCTACTTTTTAGGACCTGGGACAGAAAGAGGGCATATGTGAAATGGGTACACAAAACAATTACATGGAATTATGAAGGAATCAAAAGGAGGCAGAAGGACAAAACAGTAAGGAGAAGGCACATAGTTCAAATAGAAGTGTTGCTTAGGTAGGATAAAGTACTAATTCCTCAGAATGATCATCAAGAAAAGATGGTTCAAAGACAATTCTTAAAATTATTCAAGAAGGCATCGCACGTCATGTGGAGGTTCTATGTCAGAAGATCGAAAGTTCAAAAGATTGAAAATCAAAATGTCTAAAACTCAAAATATTGAAAACATTTTTAATGCATAGGGGCAAGTGCCCTTGCACCCCTCATGTGGATGCTGCACCCCCCCCCCACATCCCCTGCTAATTATATATACCAACTCCGGGATCGCACAACAGTGGAGAAGTGACAAATTCCATTTTCATATTTTGAGTTTTAGATATTTTGATTTTCAGTCTTTTGAACTTTCAATCTTCTGAAGGGGACCCCGTGTGGAAAAGTGAGAGTAGAAGGTGAGGAGGACAGATGCAGAGTACTAGATGACACAACTCCACAGGCCAGACGACTCAAATGTTTTCCTTATGCTGGCAGGGATTATGCAAGTGTGTATACAAATGTGGTTCATTATCACTTCACAAATGACCTCATGTTTACTTTGAAGTATATGGATGCTTCCACCGCACCTCTTTACCCAGCAAAGAATAGATATGGGACATTTACATCCGTGTAGCTTAACTCACTTTGCTGATTTAATTTTTTCCTGTGCTGTAGTACAATTTTATTTTTCACTTCATTACAGATTATGCTACACAAAATTTTGGTGTAACTGCTAAAAAAACTTATTTAGAATTAATATTAATCCATGTCACAATGAATATTGATCATCTTTTCAGTTACAAATGTTAATACACAGATTATTTTTCTGTCAATACGTAGTATTGTATGCTGACCCCAAATTAGTTACAATAATTTATCTACATGAAAATAATAGATGTTCTTGTTTTATACTCCCCTGTCCCACCAATTTTACTGATGTAGCTCTCTCTTTCACTTTAAACAAAAATGCATCGAGGAGGGAAGCAAACAGAACAGGCTTCTCACAAAGGAATGTGATAATTTATGGCTTGTAGTGTTTTTTAGGGCTATGTTATGCCTTTAACTGTTTTTTTAACTTTGTATTTCAGCTCTGGCCTGCCCAATGTTGATGCACTTTTCTTCCAGATGAGCCTGTACATTCTGCTGCTGAGTTGTGGCTTTATTACTGCAGTAATGGGTAAAGCATTTATTGTTTGTGCTATTTCACTTTATGGAATTGTAAGCTTCTTGCTATTTATAGACATACAAGTGAGAATACAATTGCACTTTCACAGTAATCCGCATAGATATGAAAGTATTTCACCATATGCTAGAGTGCACAAAGAAAGTTTATTTTAAATGAGTTTTTCACCATAAAAATAAATCTATCAGGGAAAAGTAATTTATGCAACATTTTATAACATACGGGCTTTCTAGCCTTGACATATTTTATACTGGTTCATTTTTATTTAACAGTATATTGTCTCTGCACTAAAAAAGCCTGAGTTGATCAAGTATGCCTGCATATGCTGCTGTGTGCTGGTACATTTCTTATATATTGCCTCAATTTGCCTGCAGCCAACTCAATTCTTCTGGGTGAAAAATTCTAAACAAAATTTACAATATGTAATAACAGTGTTAAATCACATAGTAAAAATGACATGTAAAGTACAATTTATTAATTATAGAATGGAAATGTAGAGAACAGAAGCATGGTTTAGCAGGTGAAAGGCCTTATTGCCCAAAATAATCCTCTTTCATAGACACACTGTTATGGTGAGTATTTTACAAGATTGTAGCATATAATTTAGTGGTTTAAGCAGTAATCCATAGTAAGTAGTCTTTAAAAAAAATGTAACAAAAGAATCCTCTCCAAATGTGTCAAAGCCAGTCCTCCCTCTGGAGTCTGGAATGGGTATTCAGTTTGTAATGTTTTGTAAGGGTAAGTTCATTAATCCATTTTTCTGGGCTATCATAGACAGAAATATTCCTAAAATACATTGCAGAAGTATCAGCAGCCTTAGTGGTGTTCGCTTCTATTGTCTTGTTCTGATCACCGCAACGAAAAGAAATACAGTGAGTTAGCCACTTAGGGTTTGTTTAATGAAAGGGAGACCTTACCTCGTCTTTCAAATATTAAGCAAACAATTGGTCACTTATTATTCCATTCATTTAATCTAAATAATGTTTAGATTATACATGTACATCTAAAGGTTGGAGCAACTATTCATATTTGAGCTTTCATTTGTGGAAACATGCTCACTAGTAGCTGAATGGAGTGGATTAAGCAAAGGGCTAAAATTAGGAATGAAAGAAGAATTAGTCTGCATTGATATCCTGCCAATGGAAAAGACTATATAGGGTTTCTTGCACATCAAGAAATACAGATCATCAATTCTTCTGTCAGAGTTCACTGTCATTAACAATAATATTTTCCCGGGAAATTTTCCAGGATATAGACTTTAGGTCTGCAAAGTCAGAAGCATCAAAATTATCTAGTATTTTTTTTTCTATCATGAAATTGAAGTCTCTGCAGAAAGAAAAAATGGAGAATAAGATGCGTGAGATATAAAACCCCTTTATGAAAATGTTTTATTGTTAGATCTAAGAAAATGCATGGGTGAGATGGCATGATAGTTGAAATGACTACCACATGAACCTTGATTAATGTAATAATCCTGAGTCACAAATAAAATCCAGGTAGTCTAACAATGTTGCTGAGCTAACATGCAAAAGGATTAACATTGTTATTCTGGTACCAGTAAGAAATCTCTGCCACTTGGATAAGTATGATTTTCTGGCTTAAGGTATTCTTTCCTCTTTTAGGATGCTGTTTTTATATTATTTTTACATTCTATGTTCCAGCCCAGTGACAGCTGATTATCAGCTACTTCTGGGGTCCTTCCTCAGGCTCCAAGGTTCTCCAAAACACCTCTTTCAAGATATTTGGAACTACTCCGTCAAACCGGTGATGGCGGCACAAAGGAAAGTCCTTTTGAAAGGCCTCACATTTGTCACACAGCAGAGGGCAGACTTAACCCACACAATCATCAACTTGAAGCTGTTTACCAGAAAATTACAGCTAAAACTACACTTTCACAACAGCAAGAAGGACGAACTAGAAACTATCACCCATACCTTCCAATCAGCAAACTGGAAGAAACATAGCAATTTCTGCCTACCTCCCAACCCAGTCATCTCAGCTTTTCAAGAGATGTGTGAGACAGATCTAAGAAAACTCCTCAAAAAAAACATCGAAAAGGAGAATGTTATGTAGTCCTTTCTCACCGTAATTCTTGCTAGTTGGGTTTGAAGCCGAACCTCTGCTCCGACTCGGCCAATACTAAAACTCGAGAGCTTTTACTGGTTTGTGGCTATTTTCTATCTCATGGTGCACAACAGCAATTCCCCAGATCTCGTTTGCTGCGAAAGCTTTGAGGCTGTCTTCTTTACTGACTCGTTGGCCAAGTGAAGGTTTTTGATATTGTTGCCTATATTTCTTCCTCTTTCATTATAATAGTTTTTCTTTATAATAGTTTTACCTTTATTATCTAAAGTGATTGCATGAGTGTTAGCATCCCCTGTTCCTTTTCTTAAGTATTGGACTGCCCGTTTAAGTTAGAGGGCCATAGCTGCCCGTTTAAATTAGAGGGCCTTCCTCTCTGTGTACTAGCTTTGTTCTTTCTCTATTTAATAATATGTCTTTATGAACAGTAAAAAACAAAGCAGGAGGTAGCAGACACAGCGATGTAGAATAACAGCTTTATTATTAAAAGAGGTGAGTGCTTTCTTGACACCAGCCACTTCATCAGACAATCAAAGAAGAGTAGAACACAGCATTTATACCAAGATTTTCATTGCCATCAACTACCCAATTAATCCTTAAAACCATATACCTAGTATAAAAAGTTTTATACCTAGTGTGAAAATTTTTAAAAGCTTAAAATTAAAAACAGCTTGACAATAGAAACAGCATATCATGTCATACAACTTAATACATACAATATAAAAGTATAAAAATATATAATAGTATAAAGTATAAAAGGTCGAGGGGGGAGGGGGGTATTACCTACTATTTCTTTAAATCTCTTTTTAGAAGAATGGGTTTAATATTAATTTTGTCATTCAGGCCTACCCCGGTGTTAGCGCGTAGCCTTATGATCCATTCTAGTTCCCTAGTTTATACTCTATTCCTAACATCTCCACCTCTATTGTCGGTATAGACTTTGTCTATTACTAAAAATAAAAATTTGTGCATCTCATCATGGTCCCTCACATGCCTAGCTAAGGTATTTGTCTCTATTCCTCTGGTGATATCATATATATGCTCCCTCATCCGGTCTCTCAGTCTTCGCGTTGTCATTCCAACGTAGAAGGCAGGACAGACTGTGCAGTGTGCCAAGTATATAATATTCATACTGTCACAGTTAGCTAGTATTCTGAAGGTAAACTCCTCCTTTAGATCTGAATGTAGAAATCTACTTCCAGTGTCAAAGAAGGTGCAGTAATTACATTTATTGCAGGGGAAGGTTACATATCTGACTGCATTTTCTATTCTTGTTTCCATGGGTTGTGGTCCACATAATAATCTTTTTATAGATTTTTTATTCTTAAAAGCAAATCTCGGGGTCTCACCTACCAGCCTTTTAACATCATCATCAGCACATAGTATATTCCAGTTTTTTCGATATATTTCCTGTAAAGACCTAATGTTACTCAAGTAGGGTACTTGTACTCTCATAGGTTTCTTACTAACAGTTCCTCCATCTATGATGGTATCCATATCTGAAAAGTATGGCTAACTTGTTCCTTCCCTTGCCTCAGATAGACCCACTAATGACTGTTGTATCTCTTTTTCACTGTACCCTCCATGTATGAACCTTTCCTTCATGTTCTTGATCTCTTCCTCATACTTATTTTGATTAGCTGTGAGTCTTGATGTTCTCAGTCCTTGGCCTGTTACAGTGTTCTTAAATATATGTCTCGGGTGCATGCTTTGTCTATGGAGATAGCTATTCCTATAACATTCTTTCCTATAGATTTCAGTTTCCAGAACACCTCTATCTTTTTGAAGTATCCTGACATCCAGATAATCTATAACATCATAGGAATGCTTCACTGAAAACTTAAGGAAGCTGGTACTATTATCTATATTGTGGAAGAATGATAGAAATTAAGCTACATCACCTCCCCATAAAATAAAGAGATCATCCACAAATCTCCTGTAGAACTTCAGATGCCTTCCCATCTCAGTCAGTAAGAATTCTTTCTCCCACATAGCCATAACAATATTTGCATAGCCATTTGCACATGAAGTGCCCATGGCCACGCCATCCTTTTGTCTATATAGATTTCCTTCAAACAAAAACATATCGTTTTCTAATATCAGTTCCATCAACAGTGATAATAAATCAATAACTTGTACATCATATGTTTCATCTTCCATTAAATACTGTTTGCAGAGCTCAACACCTGTACTATTAGGGATGACTGTGAATAGAGATTTCACATCCAACGTAATCATGAGCCATCTATCCTCCACAGCTATACTCTTACAAAATGCATACAGATCTTTTAAAAACTGTTTTGTATCAATTAATATATAGACATTCTTTTTCAACACAGTTTTAAGGTGGTGCTCCACAAAAATGGACAAAGGTTCAGTACTCCAGCCCCTCCCTGATACAGTGGGTCTCATGGGGGGGCACTCTGGGATGTTTATGTATTTTAGGGAGTCCATGTATGATGGGCAGAATAAATATCTCTTTATAGTTGTACTTTTTTCATCTGTTATTAAAAAATGTCAAAGGACAAAGATAGAGAACACCACCCTTCTGGCTTTAAAAAGTGTGACAAGTGTTCTCAGAAAATGTCATTGACTGACAGTCACACCAGTTGTGTCTACTGTCTTGGGGAGCCTCATCGGCAAGAACCCTGTACCATTTGTCATGCGTTCAGCACCAGGGTTCTTAATGAACGTAAAAGAAAACTAATTGATAGGGATCTGATGACAAGTTCCTTCCAAGAACATCTGGAACAAGGTCAGACGGTCTCTAAAATTCACAAAAGGAAATCTCCATCGGCTCCTGCCTCGGAACCGACAAAAAAATCTAAAGTGACGGAGCCGAAGAGTTCTGGCTCTGATTCTGCTTCTTCGGTCTTGGTGCCATCTGTTTCATCAGCTTCGAGACATTCACCAGTCTTGGAACCAGTTTCACCAACATTAAGATATTCTATTTTGGAAAGCAGGAGATCTCCATCTATCTCCACCCATTCCTCCAGGACACTATCTGAAGAAGTAGAGCGTGTGGTGAAGAAGCTGCTCTGTATCCCAGCACTGTCAAAAATTTATTATCTCCGGATCCAAAGGTTCCGGATCTGTCCCATTCTCAGTCTACTGTTCCTCCTTTGACTGCCTTGCTTTCGGAGTCTAATGTTTCGGGTCATACAGTGCTGGAACCCTCTCTTCTGAGAACTCTTCCTGCTTCCTCAGAACTGATAACTCTAACTTCATCGGCTCAGTCTGGCGCCGAGGAGTCTGGGAGCTGATGCTCGGTGGTTGACTCCAGTATGGATAGTCTCCCTGTTTTTTCTTCCAATCTGACCCTCCCTCTCAGTGCTTAGGCTCGCGTGAGCTCGGCTCCCACGTCCACTTCAGAGCCTGCTCCTCTGGTTCGGAGTTGACCTCTCATTTCCTCAGAGCGGAGGTCTTCTTCAGATCAGGGGTGGTGAGGCTTTCGAGGTGATAGAGAGAGCTTTGTCAAGTACTAAAGCCCTGCATTGGACTCGACGTCCCTTCAGCAGCCGATAGCAACCTCTTCTCCCCAGCCTGCCCCTAAGCGTAAGGAACCAGAGCCCCAAGGAGACCCCATATGAGGTGTCCCCTCTTCCAAAACCTCCCCAGATTATCCCACTGGAGAGGTCCCTCGGAAGAGAGTTTGTAAGAGGAAACATATTGACTCACCCGAGTCTGTCACTTCTGACACTGATTTGGATGAATCAGGAGGGTCCCCAAGATTCCCCTCTGAGGATGTTTCTTTTGCAGACATCCTAGAAATCCTTAGACAGAGGGGTGATTGGAAGACCTCTAACCCTACTGAGGATGAGTCAGTGTACCTTGAGGCTTTTGTTTCCTGACCTTCCACCTCCTGGGTGACAACGCCGTATGACCAACTGTTAGGAGTCATATCTCAGAAAGCTTGGACCTCTCCGGATACAGTGAAGCCTGTCCTGAGGAGGCCTAATAAATGTATTACTGCTCCAGAAGACAAAACCTTTCTAACAAAGGGAGTACCTGTGGATGCTATGGTGGTAGCAGCAGCCACAAAGAAGGAATTATCTAAGACATCCTCAAATATCCATCCTCCTAATAAAGAGTCTAGGATGATGGATAGGTATGGAAAGCATGCCTTTTCTTCAGCGGCTTTTAACTTACAATCGCTAAACTACCTGTCCCATTTTACTAGGCTACAAAGGGATCTCCTAAAAGAGTTGGGAGATACCCTTCAGGGTTCGGTAGCTTTGGGATCCACTGACAAGGTATCTTCGCAACTCTCCACCCTTACTTCTATTGCTAACTCCTCCATGAGGCTGATTTCTTACTCAGCTGATGGAATGAGCAGGGCGGACACATCAGGAATATCTCTTAGGAGACATTCCTGGATGCGTCTATGCAATTTTACGGAGTCCTTCAAGTCTTCCTTTACCAATGTCCCCTTTTATGGTTCAACTATTTTTGGACCTCAGGTAAAAGAGACTTTGACCAGGTGCGAGCAGGAAGGGAAAACTTTATCTGCTGTGGGAGTATGTTTCTCCCTTCCATCCAGACCCTATCCCAAGGGTCAAACAGGAGGGAAAATGTGGTTCCATAAATCCCAAAAAGGATTCCCTCAAGCATATGGCCAACCCTCCCCTAGAGGCAGAGGGGAGGTTATAATGGAAGGTGCCGTCATCGTGGCAGAGGGGGTCCGCAACACCAGGGTGATACAGATGCTTTTTCTGCTCGGCCTTTTCATCGCTCCTGAGGGTTTGCCTGACTGTCCGTCTCTGGAGGCAGTCGGGGGTCATCTGTCACTGCACCCAAGCACCTGGCTTCAAATTTCTCAAGATCGATGGGTACAAACTATAATTTCCAGGTTACCTCATTTCCTTTGTTTCCGATCCCCATACAAATCGGTCTTTACCAGATGTACCACCCAATCAGACAGACCGTGCAACATTAGAGATTATCTCATTGCTTCAAAAAAGGGTCATCCAAGAAGTCCCCACAGAGCAAATAGGATCCAGAACTTACTCACGATTCTTTTTAGTTCCAAAAAAGACTGGGGACTGGAGATCAGTTCTGGATCTCAGAAAACTGAACAAGGCTATAAAAAAATCGAAGTTCCGAATTATCACTCTGCAGTCAATTTTTCCATTTATCAGAAAAGATAATTGGATGTGCTCCATAGATCTTCAGAATGCGTACTACCATATCAAAATGGACAGGCACTCCAGAAGACATCTACACTTTCGGCTGGGAGCCGGTCATTTTCAATTTTGAGCACTGCCCTTTGGCCTCACTACAGCACCCATTGTTCACCAAATGTATGGCAGTGGTTACGGCTCACCTGAGATGTCAGGGATTCCAGGTGTTTCCGTACTTAGATGACTGGCTCCTCACTGCTACCACCAAGCACCAACTAATCCGAGCCAGGGACAAGATTCTATCCTTGTGTGCCAGATTAGAAATTACAGTAAATCTAAAAAAAATCTGCTTTATCTCTATCGCAGCATATTGTCTTCTTAGGCTCAGACCTAGAATCAACCACCATCACAGAAAAACTGACACCAGAAAGGATAGAATCCTTGCACAACCAAGTCAGACTCTTGCTGACCAAAGACAAAGTACAGGCCAGGATATATAGGCACTACGGCATCCACCATTCTATTAGTTCCCCTAGCCCGTCTACACATGAGAGTGCTTCAGTGGCTACTATTTGCCCAGTGGTCAATGCAGGATCTGTCCTTGTTCCACCAAATACTCATTACAAACTCCTGCAAAAATGTCTAACATGGTGGTTACATATAGATCAGCTTTATCTAGGTCGTCTCCTTGTTCTCCCTCAACCAAATGCAGTCTTGACCATGGATGCTTCCCAGATAGGGTGTGTGGGGGGGCATTATCTGGGAATGACGGTCCAAGTTATCTGGCAGGATCACGAGAACCACTTGCACATAAATGTTATGGAGATGAGAGCAGTGCTATACGCATTGTAAGAACTTCACAGTTCTCTTCCCACTGGGACAATTCCAATTCAGTCAGACAACATGTCAGTAGTGTGGTACATAAACAGCCAAGGGTAACCAAATCTTACCCACTCTGTCGGGAGGCACAAAGAGTATGGAAATGAGCAATGGACTCTCAATATTTTCTGGTAGCTACGCACATTCCGGGGAAGTCCAGTGTGATAGCAGACAAATTGAGCCAAGCAATTTGGATGCCTCACGAGTGGTCCCTGAAAACAGAAGTTACAGAAGAGATTTTCTGCAGATGGGGCCAGCCTTGCTGCAATCTATTCACCACATACATGAACGCCAAATGCAGCAGCTACTTCGCCCTCATTCCCCATCCAGGGATGTCACCCAGAGATGCTCTAGTCCACAACTGGCCTCCGGAACTTCTTTATGCTTTTCCACCCTTTCCCCTCACACCCAAAGTGATTCAGAAAGCAAAACTGCTGAAAAGTACCATGATTCTCATTGCTCCTTACTGGTCTTGCCAAGTTTGGTTCCCCTTCCTGTGGCCTTATCTATTGGAGGAACCATGGATCCTGGAACCATATCCAGACCTCCTGATTCACCAATTGGGGCAGTTCCATCCTGCCATCCAAACCCTGAAATTGACAGCATGGCTGCTCCAGTTCCAAGAATAGCTAGGTGTATCTCCCTTTCTCCTACTGTAAAACACATCCTCATCTTTTCCCACAAATCTTCCACCAGAAAATTATACTCCAGCAAATGGAAAAGATTTTCAATTAGGGCGGCAAAACAAGGCATAGATCCCTACTCAGCTCCCATAGAGTCTATTCTGTCCTTCTTCGCATCTATTTTTCAAGAAGGAGCTGCAGCTGCTACAATTAGAGTTCAGCTGGCTGCCATCTCAAATTATCATTTTGGGAACATGGGAAATTCTATTATGTCCCACTCTTTATGTAAAACCTTTTTGAAAGGAGTCCTCCTTCTCAGATCTCCAATCAGGGAACCTCTGGAGCCCTGGGACTTAAACTTAGTTCTGACCTCTGACCTCCTTGATTTCTCCACCATTCGAACCATCTTCCTCATCCAATTTGAAATTGTTGTCTTGGAAGACATTGTTCTTGGTAGATATTACATCTGCTAGGAGGATTTAAGAATTGCAAGCTCTGACCATTCAACCTCCTTATGTTATTTTAAGGCAGCTGTTTAATCTTAGCCTTACCACAGGATACGTGCCCAAGGAGTGGCGTACGGCAACTGTGGTCCCACTCCACAAAGGCGATACCTCTACGGACCCTGGAAATTACCGCCCCATAAGCTTAACAAGCCTGGTCTGCAAAGCTATGGAGAGGATCATAATGGAACTCATAAACAAAGACATAGGGGACTTGCAGACATTGGACCTGACCCAGTTTGGCTTTGTCAAGGGCAGATCATGCCTTTTGAACTTGGTCGACTTCTTCGAAACAGTCACCAAGGCCATTGATGAGGGAAAGGCAGTCCATACAGCCTACCTTGACCTTGCAAAAGCTTTCGACACAATACCCACTCGGGTATTATAGAGAAACTTACCAGCTTAAATGTAAACCCATATGTCACAAGATGGGTTGCAAACTGGCTAAAGGACAGAACCCACAGGGTTAGAGTTGCTGGCGCCATGTCAGACTCCAAGCCAGTCACAAGTGGGGTCCCACAGGGCTCAGTCCTTGGCCCCCTGTTAGTTCGGCATCTACTTCTCAGAAGTACAGGCAAACATAGGAGGACTATGGCTGACAAAGTTTGCAGATGACTGCAAACTGGGCGCCATAGTGGAAAGTACATTGGACACAGATATCCTTCAGAGGGGTCTCACGGAAACTGATAACTGGTGCCAGAGCCATGGCCTGAAGTTAAATGCCAAAAAATGTATAGTCATACCCTTCGGGAAAAACAAGGTAACCCCAAGCTACCATATAGGTGGCAATCAATTAAGCACAGAAGAGGTTATCAGGGACCTGGGGACCCAGGTTGACAGTGGCCTTTCTTTTGACACTCACATTGCTAAAGTGGTTAGAAAGACCTTCTACATTGCCCACCTGATCATGAAGGATTCACATCCAGATCAAGTGAGGTCATTGTTCCCTGTACTCTTCACTTATCAGACCAATGATCGAGTACAATGCCCCATTCGGGATGTATCTCACCCGACACCTGCAGCAATTGGAGAGACCCCAAAAGTTCCTCACCAAAAGGATAAAGGGACTCCAAAATCTGTCATATGCTGCCAGACTGAAGAAACTCCAGCTCTATTCAGTCGCATACCGCCTGCTCAGAGGTGACCTGTGCCTGACATACAAGGCCATGTCCAACCCGGAATTAATGGACATGCTCCACCTCAAAAAATCCAAATCTACCAGATCCACTAGAGCAAGCGACCTAAACCTTAGCACGGATATAAATAGGACATGCTGGAGGGATAGATTTGTCACCCAGAGACTCCCTATGCTGTTGAATAAAATCCAAGTCCATGTGAGGCAGAGCACCTCGATGGCTCTGTTCAAGAGAAATCTTGACCGGTGGATGGGAGATCGTAGGTTTACCCCGGGAATCATCTCTGTGTCACTGCTGGACAGAGGCACAACAAACTAATGGGCACAGTATTTTTTAACATAAGGGGTGGCGTAAAGCCACAAAACTTTGGGCTAGGCTTATAAATGCCTTAGGGCAGATAGCCTAGTATAAACCTATGAACCTATAAGGACAGAGTTTCCCTAAGAACTAATCCTTCTTTCCTCCCTAAGGTATATTCAGAACATAATCTAAACACGATAGAATAAAAACAGCACCAAAAGCTCACACACCAAAGATTTTATTTAAACAAAAAAGTAAGCGCTTTCGCAACTAACCAAATTGCTTCATCAGACAGCTAGTAAAATACTATAAAACATTTAAATAAATAAAAGACATGTCAGGTGATCAGCAGTGCTAAGGTCATTGGTTATAGTTAATTAAAAATTGTCATGATTAGTTAAATTAAAAACACATGAGTGCTGTGCATTGTATAGCCTTACTAAGCTCTTATAAAAGTAGAGAAGGCATTTCACATAACAATAACACTGCACATAACAACAAGCTAACCATTTCTGTATATATCATACTAAAAATTAAAGCTTTCAAGGACAGGTTACTAGAATTTATGTGGCAATGGACATGCTTTGAAAAAAGTTTTAAGGGAAGCAATGCCATTCAAACCTGGGGGGTTTTCAGCATTAAGCTTCAGTATCCATTCTTGCTCAATGCTTACTGTGTGATTCTCAATGTCGCCCCATCTGATGTCAGGATGTATTACTTGTATCACAAAAAAATTAAAAATATGTGTAGGATCTTCACAGCTTACATGCTTAGCTAATGCACTGCTGTCTTTCTTATTTTTGATGTTCCTAATATGTTCAAGCACTCTATCTTTGAACATTATATTCGTTTTTCCTACATAAAATGAATGGCAGGACACGCAGAAAGAGAAGTATACTACATTAGAAGTTCTGCAGTTGGCAAAGCATTTGCTCTTAATGTTAAAGCCTAAAGATGGATGGGTATAACTGGTACCAGTATGAATGTGTTGGCAGGCTATGCAATGCTTGCAAGAAAATGTGCCAAAGCAATCATTTTTACCAGTATGCTGTGAACTCTTTTTATTGCACAGATGCTGTTTCAGTGAGATGTTATTCCTAAACATAAAAGAGGGGGATTTTCCAGTTTTGTCTGTCAACCCAGGTGTTTCTTCTAAAATACTCCAATGTTTTTTAATGATGTTGGCATATTCATTAATATCACTGGAATATTGCATAATAACCCTAAAACCATTGGTGTTGCACTCCAGTCTCTGCTGTGAATCCAAAGATTGATCTTCACTGAGATATGGTTTGCGTCTGCCACTGTGTTGCCTCCAGGCTTCAGTAATGGCACTGTCAATGTCTTGTGCACTATATCCTCTATCTAAAAATTCTTGTTTAGCTACTTCCAGAGCTAGCTGTGCTGCTTGGTCGTCGCTGTGTAGTCTCAAAATCCTATAAACGTGTCCTTTGACAACGTTCTTAGAAAAAAAAAATGTTTTGTAAGAACTGCTTTTTTAGTTTTTTGTAAGTTTTATCTGCTATTACTTTTGTAAAAACTGCTTTTTTAGCTTTTGTAAGTTTTATCTGCTATTACTTTTTAATGTATGTATTATTTTATTTTTGGAGCTTTTCTTCCCGGGCCTCTACTGAAAATGGACATGTATCCAGCTAGACTAGCCCGGTCAACAAATGTAAAATAAAATAAAGAAATAAATAAATGTGTCTAGGATGCATGCTGGACCTGTGCAACAGAGCATTTTTCCTTGTGGTGCAGTTTTTATTCTATTTTACTTCATTTTCTCTGCACCTTGCTCTGTTTCCCTGGAGCTGCTTTATCTTTTACTTGTTATAATCTAAACACAACTATTGAATTACCAGTATTCTTCCCCAATTATGGTAATAAATCAGAATACAGACTGCATCAATTAGATGTGCATAGAATTCTTCGATTCTACTGGCACAAGACCAAAGATTTCAGGAAATCAGACCAATTGTTTGTTTCCTTCTCAGAGAAAAACAAAGGCTTGCCCGTCTCCAAAGTAACGCTGTTTAAATGGCTTTAAGGCTGCATTTTATTTGCTTACAAAAGAGTTGGGAAACAATTACCTGCTAGGGTAAGATGCCATTCAACTAGAGCCGTTTCAACTTCATATGCCATCAAATCCAAACTCCCACTTGATACCATTTGTGCAGCAGCTACATGGGCAAGACCTCATACTTTTGTCACTCATTATAAATTAGATTTGACCTCCCGGGACAGGTCATCCTTTGGGTCCACTGAGTCTCTTTGCTTGAGGGAACTCAGTCTAGACAAAACACTGTGAGTAATGAAAGCTGATAACAGAGGAGGATCCTCATCACTGATACAGACAAGTACAACTTGAAGATCCAGAACATGCTCAGTGATCAACGCTATTATGAACCCACTAACGTGGACCACATCCAAGCTGCTTATGATGAGAGTACCACCAGCCTTGAGGACCTACACCAAGAAGGCCTTATTAGCGAAAAAGTTGTGAACTTCCTTACAATACTTTCTCCCAGACTCCCCCAATTCTTTGGGATACCAAAGCTACACAAGAACCTCCTGGACCCACCCTATCAACTTGGAGTAGACAGTGGGAGCTGATAACGGAGGAGGATCCTCAAACCACTAACAAAATAACCCCTCATACATTCTGTATTCCATGGACTTCCTAAACAAGATCAAAGATGTGCCCCTTAGAAAGGACTGCATGCTGGTCACCATCAATGTTGAGTCCCTCTACACCATTCTCCCACATGATTATTGTATTTCAACAGTAGTAGAAGCCTATGAACAAGACTACACAGCCCTACCAGGAGAAGTAGAGGTTCTCGGAAGACTACTGTCCCTGCTTTTAGGAAACAATTTCTTCTGATTCAATGATTCCCACTACATGCAATCCACTGGGATTGATATGGGGGCCGCAATGACCCTCAGTTTAGCTAACACCGCCCTGAGAAAATGGGAGTCAGAGTCCATCTACAGTTCACCTTTTTTACGAGACATGGGCTGTTACTATCGTTTTATTGATGATATATAAAACAACCCTCAGAAGTTTTGGGCAGGTTTAAATAATCTACTACATCCTGGACAAACATCAACCCCAATCCCTGCTGCTACTATTGATAAAACACCTTAAGATGTTTCTGATAGTTTTAACCAATTCTTTACTGAGACAATTCAAGCCCTAGCTAGCCAACTACCTCCTAGCTCCCCTGGTCTTGAAAGTAGCACCCATAGAAACCTACTTGCGTTCAGCTTCCAACCAGTCGCCACTTCACTTATTCATACCTAGATCAAAAAATTAAAACCCACTACACTTTCTGCTGATCAACTCCCTGCCGAGTACCTACAAAATTCAGCTGATGCTATTGCTTACCCCGTCTCAATACTAATCAATCGAACCATAGAGCTAAAATTCCCACCATCTGCAAAATATCCTATGTAATCCCACTTCACAAAGGAGGCAGCTCTACTGAATTCTCCAATTATAGGCCAATAGCTATACTCTCTCCACTTGCAAAGATTATGGAAAAATGTATTCATAGACAACTCATGCACCACCTAATCCAAAATCGCCTTATGGCAGACACTCAGCATGGCTTCCATTCTCATCACAGCACTAATTCAGCCCTCCTAGCCTTTACTAACACCATAAACCATAATCGCAACAATAATTATATATCCTCAGCCCTCTTTTTGGATCTTTCCAAGGCATTCGATATGGTTGATCACCAACTTTTAATCCACACCCTGCAAACATTCTGTCTAGATACTGGAGCCCTCCAATGGTTTCAATCCTACCTGAATGGTTGACAGCAGGCTGTCCTCTGGCAGAACAAACTCTCTAACCTTCTACCTAACACCCCCAGAGTACCACAAGGCTCTATACTAGGGCCCTTGCTGTTCTCCATCTTCATTAACGACCTTTATACTGTCATCCCAAAAGTCAGCCGTATCCAATATGCTGATGACTCTACTCTGATTTGCTCAGCCACATCTCCAGTAGAGTTATGGTCAGCTACCCAGACCACCTTTAATACAATAGAAAACTGGCTTTCTGAACATCGTCTGATCCTAAATCCCAAAAAAAACTAAAATGCTGTTATTTTTGCCAACACTTAGGTCTACTGCTTTTACCTTTACCATAAAATCAAATGATGGCACAATAATCTCCCCTGACCCATCTATAAAACTATTAGGTGTCATCATAGACAATAATCTCAAATTTGATCTACATGTTAACCAAACTATCAAAACCATCAATAAAAAACTAGGGTCACTTTACAGAATAAAAGCCTTCCTAACCCCTCCAGCTAAAATTGCCATAGCTCGCGCTCACCTTCTTTCAACCCTTCTGTATGCATCCCCTCTACTCTCAAATTTGAACAAGACTGTCCTTAACAAACTCTCAATTTGCTACAACCACATTGCCAGGTTTGCCACTGGGCTGCCTTTTAGGACACATCATTGCATCAATCTAAATCAGCTTGGTTGGCTTGAACTACCTAGCCTAATCCAGTATAACCAACTGATTATGGCCTAAAAAATCCTCTATAATCCGGACAATACTCCTGCACTTAAAAATATTATCACCCCCTATAACAATCCTAGACCGCTTCGATACTCTAATAAACTACTAATTCAGACTAGCAAAATTAATAACACAGCCAGTGATTCTCTCTTTGCAAACTCTGTAAGTAGATCCTGGAACTCTCTTCCAGCTGATATTACCTTACTTTCCACCTTAGGTCAATTTAAAACTAGACTCAAACAACATTTGTCACTTAACTGGCTATGTCAATGTATCAAGCCTGGCTAACTCGAATGTGTAAAAATCTGTTAACCAGTTTACTGTGTAATTTAATTTAATCCTGACTTGTGCTCAGGACTAACTGTAATCTGTGGAACTTGTTTAACTTGCTTACTTATGTAATCTCTGTAAATAGTCTGTTTGTAATATGTAATGCTGGTATTATGTAATGCTGTATCTGCTTACCCTTGGAACTTTTCTCCCCGGGCCTCCGCTGAAAATGGACATGTATCCAGTTGGACTATCCCGGTCAACAAATGTAAAATAAAATAATTAAAAATACAAAAATATATATCATGTGAAACAGGGACACCAAATGGCTGCAACTGTTTCTGGAACACATTAACACCTCCACTCCCTTTTTGAGATTCAACACAAAAGACAGCCAGGACAAAGTGGAATTCCTTGACCTTCTTATCAGCGAAACCATGGATTGACAAACATGAACACACAACCTCTATCATAAGCCCACCAGAGTCAACCTACTGCTACATGCCAAAAGCATGCACCTTCTCAGACTGAAGAAAATTTTATCAAATTGCAAGGGTCAAGGAGTGTCCCATGAACTGGAGAATTTCCTCAAGAACATTAATGAGCTCAAAAAAGATTTTTCGCAAAAGACTACACCAACAGACTCCTCCATGAGATTTTCACCCAGAATAATAATCAAAAGACCCTTGGAAACTTCAGATTATACACCAGAGCCAGGAACCCTTGCATCCACAACAACCAATTTTAATCTATGCATGACTTTGGATTACTCACACTGGACTACATGCAAAAAGTCATCAGAGATAACTGGCCCATCATTACAGGAAACATGACCTTTGCATTTTTTTCCAACAAACAGCTAGAAGGGGAAGGAACATTAGGGACTATTTAGAGAGAACCAAGACTCCCAGAATCACAGAAAGAGGGACATACCTCTGCAGCACCACACCCTGCCTTTACTGCACCTACATGAGTGGCAAGAAGGATTTTTTTCTGCCTGAACAGTTACAAGCTGTTTAGCACAGCAGTCTGGAGAGATTGTAACAAGGAATGTATCATTTACTGGGCTGAATGCACCAAGTGCAATGTGTTTTATGTAGGGAAAACCATCAATAAGCTGAAGACCAGGATAGCGAAGCACCTTTATGACCTATGACATCTGCACATGTCCAATCTCCTTGCTGTACATGCTATTGAGCACCCAGGACACAACAACTTCAGATTCCAAATTTTGGATCATATTCCTAATATAAAAACTCAGTGGCTGCTATAATGATCTACTCAAAAAAGAAAATTGATTTGGCAGATACGACTCTAGGCTAGAAAACCCCTCCAGACTAAACACAACAGAATCAGTTGCACTGGTACTCAATTTGAGGAAACTGGGCCACAAAAAATTCCATTGGCACACTGTGATCCCTCAGTGTCTAAGACTGCCATGGTTTTGGGACTCTTTATGTAACTTCTATGGAATGTTTTTCTGTTTATTTTTAAATCACACAGGTGAGGCATGTAATTTTTATTTTTATTTTAAATTTAATAGCAGTATTTAATCTATTGTTTCCTAGATTTCTTTGCCTAGTTTAAATATTGTAGATTGTAATATTCAAATAGTTCCATTTAGGTTTCACCTCTGACCGTATAGCTCCCCTCTCTTTCTTTCTAAACATCCCCACTCTACTACACATACATTTTTGAGTTTTGTTTTTTGTCTTCTAGCCCTTCTTCCCACATGCACTCCAATTTCCTTTTCCAGCTCTCTCACACAAGCACCCAACCCCCCCCCACTTGATAACTTTACCCTGGCAGTATATTAATTTTCAGTTTTCCCAAAAGTAAATAATTTTGATGTTTTTTCAAGGTAATATTCCATGCTGAGTTCTGCCCACCAGTTATGGTTTTTGTTTTAATCCTATTTAAATTTAGCAGGTTTTATCTTACTATGGTACAGATAGAGCACTCCGCTGTGTAGACAATTAGACACACCATCACATAACCCAGATACTTCGTATTGGTGGCTTTACTGAAATTCACAGATCTTTAGATTCCTAATTCCCATTAATATCATACTCCTCTACATACCACATAATCCTTGGGATCTAATTCATCTATGTTCATTTCCTAAGACACATTTCCTCTTGTTCAACATACTCCTTACACCTTCTTCCCCAGCGTTTTGTCCCCTGATCTATCTAACCCCTAAAACTTTAAATTCCTCTTAAATTTTCCTGGTTCTTTCAATAAAAGCCCATTCCACAGCTCCAATGTACATGGGAGGAATTCAGTCTATATGTGCCCCCCCCTTCACATGTACATCATGTTTAAATCCTTTTATTTTTAAACCCTCTTTACTTATATTAACACCCTAACCATCCATCACTGTCATGCTTTCAAAACGCTTAACTCTTTTGCTTATAGGGAACTTCACCTTTCCTTGTAGCCTTCTAACTTGCACGCATTCAAATTTAACTATTTAAACTATGTAACATTTAGTTTTTACTTTGGATTCAGCTTGTGTGTTTAGTACACACCACTGTGACAACAGTTCAGTGCAAGTTTACCTAACCGGGGCACGTCTTTTGTAAAAGTTGTTTCTTAATTATTTTAATTATTTATGTTTTCCCTTGTTTATTCACAACTTACCCAGATCCCCTCATACTTTTGAGATTAACATTGTATGTACTACCAGGAAGTTTCTCTGAAGGAGGGTATAAAAGCACCTGACTAGATCAGTGCTTAATCGTTACTCCCTTTTGTTCACTAATTTGATTCTACTCCCATGATCAGCTGAGCATGTTGTCTCTGCTTGCAGCACTTCCTGAAGCCTTTCATTAAGATTTAAAAGAGTAGAAGAATAAATAAGAAAATATGATCACATTTCTGTTTTAAATAAATGCTGGTGTTACATGTATAGAACTGGAACATATTAAATGGGAGTGTTGGTTAGAAAGGTTTTTTCAGCACATGTACTTAAAGTTGGAATACTATTTTAATGATACAAAGCCATGATTTCAGAATGGTTCTACTCACAAACTTAGAGATGTGTTAACTCAAACTCTATTTTGGTATTGTTTAAGTTTGCATCTTTTTGTAACACCACAAACTCTTGAGTTTTTATAATATGTTTAATGGCAGGGTTTCCCAGGTTCTCGCAATACGTCATCACCAATGATGTAATAAAGGCATCTGTCATTTCCACACCCACTCACGACAACTGGTTAAGCACCCGAGACCCCCCCCCCCAACTTGTGAATAACTAGAGCTCTTTTGCCACTGCTGAACCAGCACTGGACAATGTTTGAATAGCTTCTTGCAAAGATTTTAATATTTTTTTTTAACAAGCAATTGGGTCTCCACTCTTTTCTTTCTTCTAACCGCTAAAGTTTAGCTGACACTAGTAATGGGAACCAGCATTGAGATTTTAACCTGGGCTGAGGTGTTTACCTGCACTGAAATTTAAGCCCCACATCCACGGATTTTCTATACCTGTTTTAGGTGCGATAGGGACAACAAGGAAGGATCGAGTAGTACACCTGAGAACTACGGAACAGACATAAGAGCACTAAAACCTATGGAAGAATAAGGCAGCATAACCCTCACAGCTTTGGACATAAACACAGAAACCCTTCCAACTAGACACTTCACAGTGAGCCTACCTAAAGTCCTGACTTATTTTTGGGACTGTTTTTTCAAGTCTAAAGTTTAACCAATAAAACTAAGATATCTTACCTTTTTACCTTTTTAACATTTTACAGACTAATTTTTAAATAAAGAAAGAAAGGGTGATTTCTCCATCTTTTGGAGAAATTAAGTTAATTATTTTAGATATTTATATTACGTGAGGATAACTAGTCCTTTTTAAAAACAAATCTTTTGTGCACATAAATTATGGGATCTGACTCGGAGGTGTATTACTTAGTTTTGCTGACATCAGAAATACTTTGTGAAGTAGAAATAATGTTATAATAGTTATAGAAGTGTGGTGTGCAATTTTTTTGTGTGCCAGCCTGGTGCAATCTCCTAAAAAGGCAGGATGAAAAGTCTCTTCATTTAGTTCCCTTGTGATGGGAAATGCAGTGTTTTACATGTACAGAGAAGATAATTGCATTGTTCACATAAAAGGTTAAAAACCAATGCAGATATTAGAATACAAATGTATATTTGCATATATTGTTTAAAATATAGATTTAACTTCGTTCATAAGCATGTACAATCAAGGTCTGACTTTCTCTCTCTAGCATGATTTAAATTATCACCCTGTATATTAAAGGAAGTCAAAGACTAGCATATAAAAGATTTGGGGTCGATTTCCAAAAGATTCCCAGATCTTGGCAGAGTTCACTGAGTTATATTCAAGGTTTCCGGGAAAGCCAGTAATATGTAAATGTTTTGTGGCCTGACAGCTTTATCTCAGCATGATGCAGCTTCATTAGATAAGCAGTAATGTCAGTGCAACTACAGTCATAGTCAAAAAATGTATGTCAATGAACAGATGTCCTTAAGTACATATATTTCCATTAGCGAGGTACATGTCTCACAGGTGTAAAAAACTAAGGTATATGCCTGTAATACACAGAAAACACTGACAGACTATAAAGGTGCATCAGCAATATTCCAGTTAAATACCAATATATGTAATTCATTGCCTGTTCCTTCATAAATTACAAAAGTATGTAACACACACACACACATATATATATATATATATATATATATATATATATATATATATATATATATATAAAATGTGTGTGTAAGTATATATATATATATATATATATATATATATATATACACACACACACACACACACACACAAACACACACACACATTTATCTACATCTGTATATATAGCTGTATATCTATATCTAATCTATACGCAGAATCCATCATAAGCCACAAAAAATTAAATAAAAATATATATATTAGCATGTAGTGGCATTCATGGCCACATCACCATTGCTAACTGTAGCTAACAATAGGTGTGGGACATAGGCGGAACACAAGTAACACACACACACACACACACACACACACGCACGCACGCACACACACACACACACACACATGCATAAACACCCCCCCCCAATGGAATAGGATTATAGAAAAGCAGATGTGGGATGAAAGTGAAGAAGATGGGTACGCAAGAGGGATGACTGAAGAGGAACGTGAGAGAAGAGGCAGAAGGACATGGGTACTTTTTATTTATTTATTTTATTTTATTTATTTTTTGTGGGAATTGGCCTCTTTTTTATTGTTATGGAGAACAGAAGGTATGAAAAAGCCATGGAGAGAGAAGGTGGGGAACAGGATGGGTACAAACATATAACATGTATCACACTTCAGGGCAGACAAAGGTCACTGATGTACATAAAGTCGGGTGAGATATGCGTTAAGGAAAGATGATAAACAAGTTAGGGATACATAGCAGGCATGGTGCATTTCAGTAGTCCATTACATGCCAATGCACAAAGCAGTGCTGAGGTGTTGTAAACTGTGTGACATTCATACCAAAGGTGTATAACTGATGGTAGGTATAGGACAGAGAATATTAACTGATTATTGATGTCACTGTAGTACAACACAATGAAGAGCAAAAGGCATCCACTAGACTGTCAGCAGTGCAAGTGCAGCCCAAGTAAGAAAAAGGCTGAGCACGTCCAGCAAAGGAAATGTAGGAGCAAAAAAGATGAGGTCATAGTAGAACCTCTAACCTTGCATGCAAAAAGCAAAAAACTATGCAAAGAGTCAAAGCAGCAGAAATGCAGCAAAAGAATTCTGTGGCTGTATAGTAAGCCAATAAATTTACGCAACACGTAGTCAGAAAGATGAAATGGGGTCCTGATGTCACAGGAAATATTACATGCCAGAGGGAACAAAGAGAGTGGTCAGGCATGCAGTGTAGATATGTGACATACAGTCATATCATACAAGAAGAAAGTGCAGGACAGTCAGCAAACGTCCCCACAAATGGCATGTAATGTTAACTTGTCGTATGGAAAGCATATGGTGATACAGATATATTATGAAATATTGTATAAGAGAAATGAACAAAAGCAAACCTGTGCATTCACAGGTATGCAGAAAGCATAGAAAATATGTCAGGGGAAAATGTACAGCACACAAGAAAAAATTGTACATAGGTGAAAACATGTCAAAGGCCACCACCAAGTATGGATATGCATTGCATGTGTATGACAGCCTATCATGGTGGCAGAATGTCCTACAAACACAGTACACCTACAGACCAATGATGGCACAGTAGACAAAGGTGCATTTAAACATATATAAATGTGACATACAGATATTAAACATGTACACGTGCCATGTAGATTTGCATATAAACATATAAACATATACAGATGCCATGTAGATGTGCATAAAAAATATACGGGTACCATGTAGATATGCATATAAACACATACAGGTATCATGCAGATGTGCGTATAAACACATATACTTGCCACGTACATGTGCATATAAACACATACACCTGCCACATACATGTGCATATAAACATGTACACCTGCCATGCAGATGTGCATATAAACATGTACACCTGCCATGCAGATGTGCATATAAATGCATACACCTGCCATGCAGATGTACATATAAATACATACACCTGCCATGCAGATGTGCATATAAACGCATACACCTGCCATGCAGATGTGCATATAAACGCATACACCTGTCATGCAGATGTGCATATAAACGCATAGACCTGCCATGCAGATGTGCATATAAACACATACACCTGCCATGCAGATGTGCATATAAACACATTCATTCACTTGCCATGTACATGTGCATATAAACACATACACCTGCCATGCAGATGTGCATATAAACACATGTACCTGCCATGTAGATGTGCATATAAACAGATGCCATGTGCATATAAACATATACACATGCCATGTAGACGTACATATAAACATATACACATGACATGTAGATGTGCATATAAACATGTACACATGACATTTAGATGTTTAACATAGCAAATAGCTATAAGAGGAAGGGGAATGGACAAGCTATGCCCACAATAGTAAGGAAAAGCACGCCCCCAAAAAAGCAGTGACGTAAAAACACAGGACATGCATGTCCAAATAAAAACATCTCACATGCATGTGTCCCCAACACACTACAGCAACATGCAGCAACAGGTAAAGTTTGACATGTGTTCACCATGCATATGTGATGGGTTTTAACATGTCTTTGTACAAATGACACAAACAGCACAATAGTATGCAACATGTAAACAACAAATAGCATAGATGCATACCAAAATGTACAGTGAATATCACATACTCATATGTACTGCCATGCAAATATAAGATACCAGGTGGCATCCTCGCAAAAAGAGATAAGAATATTCCATGTAAATGTGTATGATTGATCAAAGGATAGTGAGGTGTACATACCTATTGCATGAAACTTATGGGAGCAATAATCATTTATATTACTATAAAACAACGGTTAATTTTTGGGTCATGGTAGTTGGGGGCATACAAATGTACAGCCATACAAAACAAGGCAGACATATTATGCACAGTGAAGACTGCCAAGTAAATGTGTGCAAGTAAAGTAAACGTGCAACAGACAACATAGGTGTATCCACAGGGAGCACAGTTGCCCTTGATGCAGAAGGCTGTTAGTTCCATTCCCACACCAAGTAGATTAATTGCTGGCAATGCAGCACAGTATAAGGGTGGTGCTGCACCCCTGAGTGTGCCTTCCTTTAGATGAGATGTTAAACTGAGGCCTCATCTGCTTAAGCTGGTGGTAGCTCTGGTGAGTGTAAAAAAATCCCATGGCACCTATTGAAAAGTGTTCCTTGATGCCCTGGCCATATTTCCCCCAACAGTATGAATACCACCTTGGGTCTCCCCTGAAAAGAGGCTACTAGCTTAATGGGACTAACCTGGTCAACAAAAGGATACATAAAAAAGGGAAAAAAATAAAAAAAAATTAGCTATAGGCATAATACAGTTGTGTGCTGAAGAACAAAGCTGAACACTACAGTGATTCAGTACATGTGCCATTTATCTAACACCATCATAAAATGACAAAATCAAAACATGGAACATCATTTGGTGCCATTAATGCTATATATCACTAAGACAGACTACAGAGAGGTGTACAGAGTAAGCAAAAGTAATGGGAATAGAAGTATATTGCATAATGCAGGGAACATCAGGAACTTTGCACACAGGAGCAGAGTGCCAGTGGTAGTCTCTGACACACTGTCACAAATGTAGCAAATCCCCTGAAACATGCAAATTGCCAGCATTGCAACAACAATGTGTTCAACTATTCACTGGCACATACATCAACCATGTACACATAACATCACAGAAGAATGGCATTGGATTGGGATGTGTGTGGAATGTCATTAAAGTTAGAAATTGTAATGTACCACGTCATATGTCATCACCTTCTTATGTAGTCACGTGTGGGTCTATATCACTTTATCTAATTGATAAACCACAGGCTAAGCGCTTTCGTCTTGTAAGAAAGACATCTTCAGAACCTGACTTTATAAAAGCAATGTGAGTTCAAATACTGTTACTAATCAAAGTAAAAAAGACACACCCTCACTCATACATCTCTCAGGATCAGTCATGTGACCCCCACAACTTAGAACATTAAAGACACATTACCCCAAACTTTTATATTAAAAGCCACAATTTCATTACATTAATATATGTTCTTTAAAACACAGCCCTATGTGTACCTTTATGCTATTTAAATCATTTTATATTTTATTTGATCTTAATTTTAATTCGTTAGCTATAGAGATGTTTGCATTTAGTCCTGGCAAGGTTGTTGCATCAAACCTAAGCTGCCACAAAATTTGCCCTTTTCCCCACTGTAGTGCAATCTCAGAGTCGGTATATTTAGTTAGGGAGGGGTGTGGGGGCACATGAGGGATGTGGAGAGCATAGCCCTCCACTTTGGTAGATTTAAATTTAGTTTTTTTTTTGTTTTTTTTTTTTACTGTCGCTTGGTTGGCCTATCGTTGGTTTGCCCTAGTTAAAATTTCACATAAAAAGCCAATGTTAAGTTGTCAATCTCGCCTTCATTCTTGCTTGATGGGTTCGGAGCCGATCCTCGGCTCCGACTCGGCACTTGCTAAGCTCGAGAGTCACTTTTACCAGCTCGAGGCAGCCCCATATCCCATGATGCAAGGCGGTAAGTACCCAGATCTCGTTTGCCGCTTCGCTGATGAGGTCCTCCTTTTACCAGCTCCTGGTAAGTGATTTTTACATTACTGTTTTTGTCCCTTTTTCTTCTAAAACTTTAAAATTAATAGTTTTAATCCAGTTTTAGTCCCATTCTGACTAGAATTTCCCTGTCTCCTTAAAACTTTTAGTCAGACCTTCTCCCATCCCATCCCCCCCCTTGTTAGGGTGTGTGTGTGTGTGTGTTATTGACAGATTGGGATATTTAATATAATTTCTTGGACTGGTGTTGTTGTGCGTGTTTTATTTCACCATGTCTAAGGAAAGGGTCTCAGGCTTTAAGAAGTGTGACTCGTGCTGTCAGAAGATGTCTCTGACAGACGGTCACACTTCTTGCCTTTACTGCCTGGGGCCTCTTCACCTGCAGGACTCCTGTGCTATATGTCATTCTTTTAGCCAGAGAGTCCTGCAGGAGAGAAGAAATAAATTGATTTTGAGGGGCCTTCTTAAGCCGGAGGGCTCTCCGGCTAAGTCGGCTCCATCTAAGACTTCTAAGTCTTCCAAGGCCCAGGCTTCTGTGTCCAAGCCTGTGGCCTCGGCTCCGACTCTTTCAGAGTCGAGATCGGCTCTGGCTGGAGCCGATTCTGGTTTATACAAACCTTCCATCGGTAGCCGATTCTGGTTCGACCACTTCGGTGTCGGCTCCGAGCGGTTCTGACCACCATGTGGCTCAGGCTTCGGTGTCGGCTCTGATCGGCTCCGACACCCTTACCTTTATGGCTGTATCGGCTCCGGCTGGAGCCGATGCATCAAAGCTAACTGTCGGTGCCGATAAGTTGTCGGCTCCGACAGATTCTATGGTTTCATCGGCTCCGATGGTTCCTTCGAGGAAGAGGTCTAGGTCCCCTTCCTTGGAGCCGATACTCTCGGCTCCGGCTTCTCCTCTCCTCTCGGAGCGGAGCCATCGGAGCCGATCTTCAAGGTCATCCAGGCTTTCTGACCATGATTTAGAGAGGGTGGTCAGTAGATTATTAAAATCTCAGGCACTGGCCCAAATGCTACATAGTCCGTCTCAACCGACGACTATTAGCCCACACCCCATTGCAGTTCCTCCTTCGACTCTACCCCAGAGCTTGGAGTTGGAGTCTTTGGGAATAGTTTCTGCTACGGCTGAGGGACAGATACCCCCTTCTGCTCCTTCAGCCTCTACTCTTATCTCCTCTTCGAGACCTTCCTTAGAGGGATTCGTGGTCGGGCTTCCTGGTCTCCTCCGAGGGGGTGAGTGGCATCGGACCCTTATCCGACCCCACTCTTCCCCTTGGAGCCTCGGCCTTGGTGAGCTCGGCTCCGACATCTGCCTCGGAGCCTTCCCTTTCGGTGGGTCCTGGAGTTCCTGGGTCTTCGGAACGGGTTCTCTCAGACCTTCCTGGGAGGGGAGCCTTCGAGGTGATGAAGAGTGTGCTGGCCACTGGACTCAGCCAGCAGTCTGTTCCCTTAGCTCCTCCCTCTATGGTGCCTGTTGACATCTCTGCCACTTCTCTTGCTCCCGGACCCAGAGATCCTCCGCCTCAGGTTTCCCCACTGGGAAGAACCCCCTCTTCCGAGGATTCTCCTGATTTGTCGGGAGATCCTCCACGGAAGAGGACCTGTAAGAGGAAACACGTAGACTCCCCCGAGTCTATCACTTCAGATACTGACTTAGATGAGTCAGAGGGATCCCCAAGATCCCCCTCTGAGGATGTCTCCTTCTCAGACATCCTAGAACTCCTTAGACAGAGGGGAAACTGGCCCACCAATAATCCCTCTGAGGATGAGTCAGTATACCTGAGGCGTTTGGATCTCGGCCCTCCACCTCCTGGGTGTCTCCGCCTTTCGACCCCCTTATGCAGGTTATTGCTCGAAAGGCGTGGGCTGCTCCTGACTCTGTAGAGCCAGTTCCTAGGAGGCCTTCTAAATTTATTACTGCCCCGGCGGACAAGCAATTCCTCACAAAAGGTGTCCCCGCTGATGCCATGGTGGTGGCGGCTGCCACTAAGAAGGAACTTGCAGATCCTTCCGTGCCTGTCCATCCTCCTAATAAGGACTCTAGGACCATGGATAGATATGGTAAGCGGATGTTCTCTTCAGCGACCTTTGCTATGCGTTCGCTGAACTACATATGTCACTTCACCAGACTCCAGAGGGATATCCTTAAGGAGCTAGGTGAAGTAGTACAGGATCCTACAGCTGCAGGGGCTCAAGAAAAAATTGCTTCGCAACTAGGAACCCTTAATTCTATTGCTAACTCCTCCATGCGACTGATATCATATGCTGCTGATGGAGCGGTAGGGCCGCAGGTACAGGGTGGCTCTTAGACGCCAAGCCTGGATGCGGCTCTAATTTTGCAGATCCCTTTAAGTCGCCCTTCACATACTCTCCCTTTGCTGTGTCGGCTTTGTTTGGCCCTCAAGTGAAGGGAACGTTGACGAGGTCTTAGCAGGACGGCTAAACTCTTTCTGTCAGGAGTCCGTTTTCCACCCCTTCTAGACCTTACCCCAAAGGGCAGAAGGGTGGCAAAATGTGGTTCCATAAATCCCAAGGAGTCACGCGATACACGTGGTCAGTTTACCCCTAGAGGCAGAGGGGGTAACAACAACAGATGCCGCTCTAGAGGCAGAGGGGGTCCACAAAACCAGGGAAGCAGAGAGCCTCACTCTGACAAGCCCTTTCAGCATCCCTGAGATGTTGCCCGACTGTCCGTCCTTGGAGGCAGTCGGGGGAAGACTATTGCTGTACCCAGAAGCCTGGCGTTCCCTCACTCAAGACAGATGGGTACAGTCGATCATATCCGAGGGTTACAAAATTCCTTTCGAGGAAAGTCCTTTCTATCACTCAAATTCCCTTCCAGATGTACCACCCGGTCTAAGGGAAATTGCAGAGCTAGAAGTCTTAAAACTACTGCAAAAAAGAGCCATTCAGCCAGTTACAACAGATCATTCAGAGCCGGAATCTACTCAAGGTTCTTTTGGTCCCCAAAAGACGGGAGACTGGAGACCAATATTGATCTCAGCAGACTCAACAAGTCTGTGAAGAAGACAAGATTCCGAATGGTCACTCTTCAGTCAATTCTGCCCTTCTTACAGAAGGACAACTGGATGTGCTCAAAAGATCTTCAGGATGCGTACTATCACATAAAATTCACAGACGCCCAGGAGATTTCTCCGCCGGCTGGGGTCCAGTCATTTCCAGTTCAGAGCCCTGCCCTTTGGTCTCACTACAGCCCCCAGAGTGTTCACCAAATGTATGGCAGTGGTCACGGCTCAGAGACGTCAAGGATTCCAGGTGTTTCCGTATCTCGACGACTGGCTCCTTTCAGCCACCACCAGGCATCAGCTTGTTCAAGCCTGGGATTACACGATAAATCTTTGTTCTCAATTGGGCATCTCGATCAACTCCGAAAAATCATCCTTATTGCCCTGCCAGTCTATTACTTTCATAGGCGCAAACTTAAACAATGTTCAGATGTCAGCTACTCTTACAGATCAAAGAATTTCAGACATTCAAAGTCATGTCAGGATCATTCTAGCCAACAAGAAGGTACAGGCCAGAATGGTTTTAAAGGTATTAGGCCTCATGGCTGCGGCCATTACTCTTCTTCCCCTGGCTCGCTTCTACATGCGCCTTCTTCAATGGATGTTGTTCACTCAGTGGTCTTACCAACAACTTCCAATGCGTCACCAAATACTGGTGACTCAGATTTGCAAGAATCATCTTGCTTGGTGGATCACTTCTCCCCAGATTCACCAAGGCAGACACTTTGTACCCCCATCCCCGGTAGCCACTGTCACCACAGATGCCTCCCTGATCGGGTGGGGGGGTCATTATCAGGGCAGGATGGTTCATGGGACGTGGCAACCTTTCGAATACCACCTGCACATAAATGTCCTAGAGATGAGAGCAGTGCTTTTAACGTTGCAAGCCCTCAACGACTTTCTTCCGGTAGGGACAATTGCAGTCCACACAGACAACATGTCTGTAGTTTGGTATATCAACAAACAGGGTGGAACCAAGTCCTACCCCTTGTGTCGAGAAGCCCTCAGACTTTGGCAATGGGCGATCTCCTCTCATCGGTTTCTGGTAGCAACGCACATCCCTAGGAAAACCAACATTTTAGCGGACAGATTGAGCAGAACTATTCTCATGCCTCACGAGTGGTCTCTCAAGCAATCTATAGTGGAAGAGATTTTTCTGGAATGGGGTCGCCCATGTTGCGATCTTTTTGCTACTCCCCAAAACAGCAAATGCCCAGACTTCTTTTCTCTCTTCCCACTGCCAGGCCATCCCCCCAGAGACGCTCTGACCCAGGATTGGCCCCAGGAACTTCTTTATGCCTTTCCTCCTTTTCCTCTGATCCCTCAAGTTATCCAGAAAGCAACCGTTTTGAGAGCCAAATTGATTCTCATTGCTCCTTATTGGCCTTGACAAATTTGGTTTCCGTTCCTCCATCGTCACCTTTTGGTGCAGCCGTGGCATCTGGACCCAGTGCCAGATCTTCTGATTCACCAATCCGGTCAGCTGCACCGGTCTATTCCCTCTCTCAACCTCACAGCATGGTTGCTCCACTTCCTTCCTTAGCCAGGCTTCCTATGATCTCTAACCCTGTTAGAGACATCCTAGTAGCTTCTTTAAAATCCTCTACCAGGAGGATTTATACAAGCAAATGGAAACGTTTCTCTTATTGGGCTAAAGCCAAGAATATTGATCCCTTCACTGCTCCAGTTCAAGCAGTTTTGGATTTCTTAGCGGAGATTTTTCACGCGGGCTCCTCTTCTTCCACAGTTAGAGTTCAGTTGGCTGCTATCTCGAACTTTCATGTCGGGTTCGCAGATCACAACATCATGTCCCACAGGCTTTGTAGAGCCTTCTTGAAAGGAATTTTCCTCCTGAAGCCTCCAGTCAGAAGTCCTCCTCCTCAATGGGACTTAAATTTAGTGCTGACATCCTTGATTCTTCCCCCCTTCGAGCCAGCTGTTTCTTGTTCCCTGAAATTTCTTTCATGGAAAACTTTATTCCTGGTAGCTATTACATCGGCTAGGAGGGTGTCTGAATTTCATGCTCTATCTGCTCGCCCCCCCCCTATTTGGTCTTCCACAAAGACAGAGTATCATTAAGAACTAATCTGACCTTTTTGCCTAAGGTCGCCTCAAAGACTAATTTGAATCAAGCCATTGATCTCCCTGTATTTTTTCCAAACTATTCAAACAGATCGGAACAAAACCTACATTATCTTGATGTCCACCGCCAACTCAGATATTATTTGGACAGAACAAAACAATTCAGGAAATCCGATCAACTCTTTGTTTCCTATGCTGATAACAAGAAAGGCCTTCCTGTCTCAAAAGTGACCTTATCTAGATGGCTTTCTTCTGTCATCTCTGAAATTTATCGGCTCAGGGGAAAACAGCTGTGCTCAAAACCTAAAGCACATTCAACCAGAAGCTTAGCTACTTCTACAGCCTTTCAATCTAGACTTCCTTTAGACACTATTTGTGCAGCGGCCACTTGGGCCACTCCTCATACATTTGTTTCCCATTACAAATTGGATTTGGCCTCCAGGGACAGAGCCAGTTTTGGCTCTACCGTCCTCAAGAGTCTGTTCCATTGAGCCACCCAGGATAGAGGTGCTAGGACGGTCCCATCAAGCAAGAATGAAGGCGAGATTGACAACTTAACATTGTGAAGTTATGTACCTACCATAACGTTCCATGTTAGTTGTCTTCTCTCGCCTTCTTTCTTGCGACCCTCCCTCCTTCCCCCAGGCCTGGACAGACCTTTCTCTACAAAGAATGATAGTTCTGAAGACCATACAGAGCTGGTCTTTCTACCATCCTACAGGTTTATTTCTCTTCTTCTTTCTTCCTTTGGGAAGTTATTATGCTAGGTGCTATTGCCCTTTTGTCATCAAACGAGATCTGGGTACTTACCGCCTTGCATCATGGGATATGGGGCTGCCTCGAGCTGGTAAAAGTGACTCTCAAGCTTAGCAAGTGCCGAGTCAGAGCCGAGGATCAGCTCCGAACCCATCAAGCAAGAAAGAAGGCAAGAGAAGACAACTAACATGGAACGTTATGGTAGGTACATAACTTCTCATTCGATGAATAGCGGCTTCGATAAACAGAAGTTCAGTGAATTGCTATTCACTGAATAGCAGTTTGATAAAGTGATATAGACCTATCATGTGTATACTGTCAACAGAGGTAGCCGCTGGCCTTACAGGATGAGTGTGGAAGGATTCAGATAGAATGCAATTGGGTAACCATATGGAGGGTATGCTTGGTTACTTTCTTGTGGACTTTCACCTTAGTGAAAGAGAGAAAAAGAGTTTGTCAGCCTTGATCAGGTTCTGGCCTCATAAAATGTGAGCTGTCTGTGGATATCCAGATATTTACCATAATAGCAATATTCAGGACAAATACAAGCAGGGTAATAGACAGATTTAAGTTAGTCTCTATGACAACTTTTGTCATAAAGAATGTTTTTTTTCCCCAAGTGACATTCTTTCTTTATGGAAATCTGAATGGGGGGGGGGGGGTGACAGAATTATCATGTAAATCAAAGAGGTTTCTAAATGGATTAACCAATAGCAGACAAAAAGGACCTTTCAGGGCAGTACCTTCAGTTTGGCCAAGGTATTACGAGATGTAAGCTGGTCCCTCACTCAAGTGTTCAGACGCAAAACTTTGACAGTTGCCCACTTCATGCAAGGTAGTAGAGTAGCTTAAAATGTGATTTTTGCAGGGGGATTCAATCTCACACTTATATAATATAATATTATGTATATATATATATATATATATATATATATATATATATATATAGGTCTAGGACTATTGAATAAAATGTCAATAGCCGAATCCCAACATCACCAAACACACTTTAACGAAAGTGCGTCAAAAAAAAAAAAGAAAAGAAAAACAACAAAAAAGTATTTATGCACACCCCCCATGTGGGGGGCTGTGCCCCCCACCCCCTACTTTATTATTCTCACTCTGAGATCGCACTGCAGTGGGGAAAAGGAAAACATTCCCTTACCCACAACGTAGTATGATCTCCACAGCAGTTATTCCTCCACGATTCCCTCTGGCTTCAGGCATACTTCCGTAAAAGTGCTTTGTCGGTTAAAAGTGCTTTTGTGAAAGTATTCCCGGCCATATACCCTTTGGTGAAATGTACCGTCGATGATTAGTACTAGACCCATATATATATATATATATATATATATATATATATATATATATATATATATATACCAACTCTATAGTTGTACAAAATTGAGAAAAGGTGGTACAGCTGCCTCAGGAAACCAATTATTTTTTTCTCTAACATGAGTGAGCATATTATTTCAAATATATTGTGCTTCACTACCACACAGGATAACCAGCTGAAACTGCAAGTTCAAAAAGCAGACGGATAATCTTCATGTGCATAATTTTAATAATTCCATCAGGAACAGGATTCTTTGTAGAAGACCTGACTTGGGAGTTGCTTTGTAGAAAGGTTTTATAAACCATCAAGGAAATTGGAGAGGTGGGATTTAGATCAGGATATAAGTTACTAGGCGGAAAGTGACTCTCACCCTTGCTGGTTCTAGGAAAATCATGTTTGTCTCTGTATGTCTTTTGAATAGATAGTTGCTAAGTCAATGTGATAATGAAAAATTTTTTTTTTTTTTTTTTTGGAGCAACCCGGTTCATTATTGATCACTAGAACCGGAGAAACTAAACAACACATTATTAGGAGTGGAAGCTGACATATGTCTTTTTGAAGGAGTAAAACAGTAGGGCCTTAGAAAGCTGAAGTGATAGGAATTTGCTGAGTAAAAGGGCTGAGGAAGAAGGAACCCAGGATGTTTGTGCTTAAAAAGGCTATGGAATGACTATGGCTCTGTCCACTCTGGCTTTCTATGTAATCCTCTTCATTACAGAACATGGGGAAAAAGCCTAAAAGAGACTATTTGGTCATTGATGAGATAGTGCATTTCTCATTTGATGCATGATCAGAGAAAAATAGTTGGGACATTTGGTGTTGGTTGGACAGGCAAAGAGGTCACATACTGAAATTGCTAGAGATGAAATATCTTTTGGTTTACTGATTGACTACTCATAAACCTTGAGAGGCATCAACTCAATACGTCTTCCAAAGAGTTGACCTCTACTAGATAGTTCATCACCACCAGGAAGTGGTGAGAATTGACTGCCCATTGTTACTTCCTCATGGCCACTCTGCAAAGAGGATAAGACCATGTTCCCCCTTTTATGTTGATTTACCATACTGTAACCACATTGTCTGAATGGAAAAATACACTTCCGCTGGAAGTCATGGAATGCAGGAAAGGACTGTTGCCCTCATTTCCAAAATAATAAAGTCTGAACAAGATTTCTAGGTTCTTGCTTGATCTGTCTGTTGAAATGTCCCTAATTCTAGGGCAGAAGCGTACAAGGTAATTGTTACTAAAAGTGTCTAGAGCTATAAAGGGTAACCAGTGAGAATGTTTCTGAATCAACCCACCAGGCCAGATGAAAATGACATGTTTTCGAAATCTAGATTGGGTGGAAGAGCGTCTGAATGTTAAAGTCACTAGTCCTGAAGAATCCATTGCAGGACCTTCCCGTGAAATCAGGTATGAAGTACTATGAACGTTGATGAGTTCAACCCGATGTCCCCAGCAAAACTGCATTCTAGGAATTCTGTCATGCATTGCTGATTTCTGCTTTGTTTACATAATTAGCTCATCTTTTTTTTTTTTTTTTTGCATTTAGGGACCTTCAGACACATTTTTGCAAAGAACCATTGGGAAGAATATTGTAACAACATTGCTTGCTATAGGGTGAGGATTTTGTCTCAGGACAAAAATTTCCAAAAAATGGTTGTGAACAAAGAACAGCCTTTGAAAGTGGAAACCTGAACTAGAAACACATGCAGCTGTGTAGGGTTCATCTTTTTATTTAACATCTTTATTGAATTATCACTTGTGACATAGGCAAATCTACATTTATTCAAAGGAATCAAAATATATTAACAAACATTATACTTCACATATATTGGTATATATCATAGAACCTAAGCAACATTACATAAAGTATTCAATTCCTGCCCCCCTTTTTTAAACAAGAAACATCTTTATTAAACCATTATTTACAACATAAGCAATCATACATTTATATAAATGAAAACAAACCACACCAACACAATCCTAGTTGCAAGCATTTTATGTCACAAAACATACTGACATACTACCAGTTGAAAACATTATACATCACTTATAATCTACCCAATCATTTTTCATTCAAACATTACATAACTCACTTAAGTCCTGCCTTCTTTTAAATCTCATTCCTCCCCTGTATGTATTGTTCCTACAATTCCCATTGTTTTTCTACGTAGTTTGCTCCTTCCTTTTTCTAAAGATCTCAATTCCCTTTGTTTTATCTCTGTTACTATATTCACTACTTCTTGTAGGGGTCATCTTGACTCAAAGGGATGAGTACAGGTGGGGCAGACACAGTCTTTGGCAAACCAGAGAGTCATATGTCAATGCAGAAGGGAACAAGTTATCCAGATAAGGAAATGTCTTGGATCCCCCTGGCTTGAATTGGGATGAAGTCAATAGCATACATTTGGTAAATATCATGAGGGATGAGGTAAGATCAAATGGAACAGTCCAGAATTAGTAGAGGCTAGCACTGACCCAGATATGTTGAAACCTCCTTGAAGTGTTGGTAATTTGTATGTGAAAGTAGTCAACTTGGTGGTGCAAAGAGTACATCCAGTCTCATTCAAATAAATGGGAAGGCTGGAATGTGCCATGACTATATGATAGTATTTAGGTTACAGACATCAAAAATGATCCTCAGGTCCTTTGATTTCTTGGGCATCAAAAAGAATCTGGCATAATATTCTACACCTTTTTGGTCTAGTGAGACCATTTTGATGATTGTTCTATCAGGCAGCTCTTGCACCTCATTTGTTGTCAATGATTTTTCTTTTTATTTCTTTTTAACCTCACTGTTTGTCTTCCAACAGCCCACAGCTGTGCCATTCATTTTTATTACTCAAGTGAGATATGAGTTAAAGGAGCCATTAGTAAGGCAGCCACCTGTGCTTTTTCCAGTTTTATGCTCTGTTTCCTTTGCATGTTTGTTCATGTCCAAGGGGTTGGCATGCAATGGCCTTTTGTGATGCGCCCCTTGCATGCACATAATGCAATAAATTGGCCCTGTCCTCATTGTAGAGAAGCACCTCCATGTGTTACTTGGCCCCCAATGAAATTATTTCACAGAGGGTATGTTTGGGTGCCCCCTCCCCCCCACACACAGAGACATAGAAAATAGGCAAGCTGGCTAAAGCCTTGTTATTCCTCTCCTCACTTAACCACTTTCACCTGGTGCCCGAATTACAAGCTGAACTTGGGTTGACTAAATCTTAGTTAGGGCTATCTTCCTGTGTGCTAGGAAGTGTGTCTGTTGTCAGCGATTTTTGGTGGTTCTGGATGTCAGACGAGTAGAGATCAAATCCAGGGGAAAGGGGTAAAGAGAAGTCTATAACCACTGGTTATGATCTCCCTTATCCATTTTTTCCATGGAGAGCTTTTCCCTGGCATGACTATGAAGTTATAACCTCCCATTAACTGTCTGAAGAATTAGAGAATCTGGCCAGGAGTCAGAACTGTGATGATCCTCCATGAGGCTGACTGTAGCTTCTCAGAGAGCACCAGTGCCTTCAGCTTCTCTAACTGAAACCCTGCTGGGAAGCTGACTGAGGAGGTTGTCTATTCCCCAAGTCCTGTGAGTGCTGTTGTTCTGGGTCATACCTGACCCACTTAAATTGCTTGACCCTCGGCATCCAAGAGCAGGTATACCGCATAAGGTGAAACTTGATAGCCACAGCAGATGTGCTCATCATATTTTAAGGTGTTCTGCTATATAAAGTCCAAAATGCAGGGATCCCTTAAATGTAAAGTTACGAAAGGTTTCCTTTTTATCCAGAGTGATTGATGTTTGATGCAGCCAGTGATACTGGCATATGGTAATACCAGATCTGATGTTAATCTTCGTTCATTCCTTACTGATGGGTTATCAGTTCCATCCTCGGAACCGAGCCGGCCTCATACCAAGCTCGTGTCAGCCAAAAACTCTCGAGCCAAGATCCTACCCACAATGCTCTGCTCCCTGTTACCTCAGATTTTGTTTGCCATGTTGCTGTACAGCCGTGTCAAGCCATTCTTTCAGCTAAGTGAACAATTTGTTGAAGTTTTTCTGTTGTTGCTGTTTAGAAAGTTTTCAAATAGTTGTTATCTCTATCTTCCTACCCTATCGCAACTTTGAGACTCTCTCCCTAAAGTATTTTTTCCGGTTCTTACCTTTTTTTCTTACTTTGAGGTAACTCTCCATTACCATCATTGGTAATCTTTCTTCTTTCCCTTTTACCCTTTGGGGTAGTCCCTTTCTTCTATTAATCTCTTAATAGTTTTGTATTTTTCCATCATTTCATAATGTCGGATAAGAAAAGTAGTATTGGTTTCAAACAATGTACGGAATGCAGCCGTAAGTTACCGCTTTCTGATGGCCATGATTTATTTGTCCATTGCATGAATGTTGCTCACCTTTCAGTAGACCCCCCCCCCCCCATGTGGGATTTGTAAAAATTTTTCTACCAGGACTCTGATGAAAGGAAGAATAAATTAATCTTAAAAGGCCTCCTTAAATCTCCCTTCGGTGCGGCTATCTCTGAGTTGGAGGGTTCACCCCCTCCTGCTAAACCCCATAAGAGGTGCTCTTTTTCTTCATCCTCAAGGTCACTCATTTCATCTCCCTCTGGAGATTGCAAGGAGTTGACTCACAAAAAGGTAAAAATTTTGAGTCCTGTGCTGCCATCTGTGGTCCTTCAGGCCCCAGGCTCGGCACCACCCTAGGTGATTCTCACCCAAACTATGTCTTCTCTATCAACACTGGCACTGGAGTTCCTGGTGCAGACACTTACAGCTCTGACGGTTTTGTTGCAGCCCTTATTGGCACAGTCTATACAGGTACAGTCTCTTTCGGCACTGTTGGTGCAGACTCATTCAGCTCCGTCCTTGCCAATGCTGTTGATCTCTGGGATTCTGCCTTCTACAGTGCAGACAATTTTGGCACTAACATGCTGTTTGGCACGGTCTATTTTGGCACTGTCGTTGCCTGTATTCATCGGTGCAGACATTTGCCACACCACCTTTTACAGTGCAGACACCCTTGACACCTATGGCACTGCCCTTGTCAGTGCAGATAACTTCAACACCATTTTCCTTGGTGCAGACATCCTCAGTTCTGAGCTCTGCATCACAGGAACTAGCAAAGACTAAGTATTCTCCTTCTATGGATCCCTTTGCAGGAAACCAGTATAGCCCCTTTTTAAACAGACTGGAATCTCCATCTGGACTCTCTATGAGGTCGACCTCTCTATGAGGTCGACCAACAGCCTCTCAGAACAGGATGTGTTGCGGCTTGTCGACCAGTTGTTTGTGACCAGGGGACTCTCTCAACCATCTAAAGCTATGCTCCCTCTTGCAGGTGACTGTATTTCTCCACAGACTCCAGCGTACACTCCTCCTTCAACTTCCAGTGAAGCATCAAAGCCTCTTCCTCTGACAGCAATCTCCCTTACTTAAATTCCAATAGTGGACCTCACTTTGGAGCCGGAGTCGTCCTTGTGGCCCTCTGTGCACTGGGCATCAGGCCCTTCTCAGGCTAGTGGCTGTGCCATGGAAGTAAGCATTCCTAGTTCTATGCCAATTTTTTTCTATGGCGCCATCCAGGAATCTTCCTCCCCTCATGCTCCACAGCCCTCTTGAGACTCTTCGTCTGGAGGTCGGCTTGTCTGAGCGGGGTGTGACCCTGGTTCTGAGGTTTTAGTGCTCGGTTCCAGGCTCCCATCCCTCTTAGGGCAGTCCGGCCTTCCAGGCCATGGAGAGGGTGCTTGCCTCCACTGGCAAACTCTCCCTGTTGGAGCCCTCACCCCACTCCTATGCCACAACTGTCGCAAGACACAACTACCGGACACTGGGCACACAAGGGTCTCTGGTTTCTCCCCCACAGGAGACCCCCTCTTTGCAGTCTTCCCCAGAGCTCCCCACTGAGGAAGTCCCTCACAAAGCGTCATGCAAGAGGAAGTACATGGACTCCACTGAGGAGTCTTTGACTGACGATACAGATTTTGATGATGGGGAAGGGTCCCCACAGTCACTGTCTGATGAGGTGTCCTATGGTGACATCCTAGAGATCCTAAAACAGAGGGGCAACTGGAAGTCCTCCAACCCTTCCTCAGAGGAATCCGTATTCCTGCAGGCCTTTTGTGCCCAGCCCCCTACCTCCTGGGTTACCCCACCTGCTGAGCTTATCCAGCTCATCATCCAGCATGCATGGAAGGCTCCTGTTGCCTTAGAAGCTATACCTCAGAGGCCTGATAAGATTTTATCTCCCCCTGCTGTGCATCCCCATTGGATGAAAGGTCTTCCAGTAGATGCCATGGTGGTGGTGGCTGCAACTAAAAAAGACTTGGCAGAAGAGAGCCAGACTGTCCATCCACCCAAGGGACCCTATTAACCAACTCTCTGAAACCTTGGCAGGAGCTGTTTCTGATGATGTGCACGATAATGTGGCTTCTCAGATAGTGACCCTAGAGTCAATATCCAGTTCTTCCATGTGCCTGATTTCACACAACGGAAGAAGCGGCTAGAGTGGCAGGCGCAGGTATAGTCACGAGACATCATGCCTGGATGCGACTTTGTGGATGCCTTTAAGGCTTTCTTTATGAACGTCCCCATTGAGGCCACTTCAGTGTTTGGCCCCAAGGTTAAAGATATGCTGGCAAGGTGTGAACAAGATGGCAAGACCCTGTCTGCCATTGGTGTCCGTCACTCCACCCCTCAATGATTCTACTCTAAAAATCAAAGGAGCAGGAAGATGTGGCACAGAAAATCACAGGGATCTTTCCATGATGCACGTGCTGAGCTCTCCATAGAGGCAGAGGGGGAAACTCCAATGGAAGATGCCCTTTTCAGGGCAGGGGAGGTCTGCAAAACCAGAGTTCCAGAAATTCTTTTTTCTGGGCAACCCGACCAGCGCTCCTGAAGCATTGCCCGACTGCTCACCTCTGGAAGTGGTTGCGGGTCGTTTTCCTTGTAACCCACTGCCTGGCAAACCATAACCACCGACTCTTAGGTACAATGGATAATATCCAGAGGCTATCACATCCCCTTGCATCTCTGTCCCACCTCACCCAGAGACTTTCTCGACGTCCCACCCAGTCAAAGGGAAGCAGCAGCACACGAAATCCGAAAGCTGCTACAAAAAAGAGTCATCCAATCGGTCCCCCCAGACAAGATAGTATCTATTTTTTGCTCAAGGTTCTTTTTAGACACAAAAAAGGCAGGGGACTGGAGACCAATTCTGGATCTCAGCACTCTAAACAAATTTGTAAAAACAGAGAAATTCCAGATGGTCACAGTTCAGTCTATCATTCCTCTTTTGGAAGAAGACGATTGGATGTGCTCTGTAGACCTTCAAGACACATATTACCATATAAAAATGGACAAGCACTCAAGAAGATACCTCCATTTCCATACAGGAGCCAGCCACTACCAATTTTGACCACTGCCCTTTGGTCTCTCTACAGCCCCCAGAGTGTTCACCAAATGCATGGCAGTGGTCATCACTCACCTGAGACTTCAAGGATTCCAGGTGTTTCCATACCTAGACAACTGGCTTCTTACTGCCCCCACCAAGCATCTACTGGAAGAAGCCCTAGACTACACTCTTCTCACAGCTCAACAACTGGGAATCACTATAAACTGGGAGAAGTCCAACACAACTCCGGCACAATGTTTAGAAATCATTGTGGTTCTGTTGGACACAAGGAATTGCACAGCATCTCTTCCAAATCACAGACTTAACAGGATAAGACAACAGGTCCAGCCGCATCACCACAAATTGTCTGCTTGGTCCGTACTCCAACTCTTGGGGTCAATAGCAGCCTTGATTACCATTGTTCTTCTAGCCAGATTCCACATGAGACTTCTCCAGTGGCTACTTCTAACTCAGTGGTATCCTCTACAACATCCCTTGTCTTTCCGGATAAGTGTAACTCAGAGATGCAAGCAAGATTTGCTCTGGTGGATGTCTCGAAACTCCCAACAATGGTCTTGCCCCCTCAGCCCCCATCAGCCGAAAGCCATGGTGACCACAGATGCCTCCCTGATGGGATGGGGGAGCTATGTCAGGGAAACTCATTCCAAGGCACCTGGTTGGAGACAGAGGCCCATTTGCATATCAATGTCCTGGAATTGAGGGTGGTGCTATTAGCATTGCAAGCATTCCATTCAATCCTTCCATCAGGGACTATTGCAATCCAATCAGACAACATGTCAGTGGTCTGGTACATCAACAAGCAAGGGGGCACCAGATCTTATCCATTATGCTGAGAGGCCTTGAGATTATGGCAATGGGCGATAGCTTCCAACCGCTTTCTAATTGCAGTGCATATTCCTGGGAGCTCCAACGTGATAGCAGACAAATTCAGCAGGTGCATTCTACAACCTCTTGAGTGGTCCCTCAATCCTATGATGGCGGCAGAAATTTTCAACCGCTGGGGCCAGCCTTGCTACGACCTGTTCACCTCCCCAATCAACTACAAGTGCAGCAACTATTTTGCCCTGATCCCCCCATTGGGGACAGTCACCGAGCGATCTCTAGTCACCACTTGGGCCTCGAGTCTGCTTTATGCTTATCCTCCTCTACCCCTCATCTCCCAATTTCTGAAGAAAGCACGGCAGTTGAAGAGCAAAGTGATCCTCATTGCTCCATATTGGGATCGACAAGTTTGGTTTCCCTTCCTATGGCCTCACCTGCTAGATCGACCATGGATTCTCAATCCATCCCCAACGTTGATCTCTCATCCATAGGGTCTGACTTATCCCAACCTTACAAGCCTGAAGCTGACAGCTTGGTTTCTCCACTTCCTATGATAGCCAGGCAGGATAACCTTTCTTCCCCTGTGTGCAATATTCTTATTGCATCTCATAAATCATCCACCAGGTTAATTTATCTTAGCAAATGGAAAAGGTTTACTTTGTGGGCAGCAAACAAGCAGCTGGGCCCTTTGTCAGCTCCAGTTTCGGAGGTACTCGATTACTTATCAGATCTTTTTCGATCTGAGGTATCAGCTTTCTATGATTCATGTTCATTTAGTGCCATTTCTAATTTCCACATTAATTTCCAGGACTCTACACTGATGTTGCACAGACTCTAAGTTTTTCTTAAAGGGCGTTCTTCATTTAAAACCCCCTTTTAGAGAACCAGTACAACCTTGGAATTTGGCCTTGGTTCTACAAGCCCTAACAGCTCCCCCCTTTGAACCGGCGTCTTCATGTGATTTAAAGTACCTCTCTTGGAAAACTTTGTTTCTGGTGGCAATCACATCGGCCAGGTATATGTCAGAACTTCAAGCCTTATGCATTAAACATACCTACCTTATTTGCCATAAGGATAGAGTCTCGCTGAGGACTAATTCCTCCTTTTTACCGAAAGTGGTGTCAGAGCGGTCTATCTACCAGTCTGTTGACCTTCCAGTATTTTTTCCTAATCATTCTAGTCAGGGAGAGTATTGTCTTCACTCCCTAGATGTTCACAGGCAACTACATTTTTATTTGGATGGAATGAAATCTACCTGTAAATCAGACCAACTTTTTTTGGCCTTTTCTGGACCAAGGCTGGGTCATCTTGTCTCTAAAGTTACATTGGCATCATGGTTGAGAAATTACATTACCTTCATATACAACAGGAATAACATCACCTTGCCTCATAAAGTAATAGCTCATTCTACAAGGTCTATGGCAACTTCAGCAGCTTTCCATGCTAGAGCTTCCATCAGTGACATTTGTTCAGCCGTGAATTAAGCCAAGCCCCTTACCTTTATTCTTCATTGCAAATTAGATTTGGCCTCCAGAGGAAGAGCTTCATTTGGTTCCATGGTTCTCAGGAATGTCCTTCCATAAGGGCCACCCAGGGATACAGGTAGCTGGGGACTCTTTCCCATCAGTAAGGGATGAACAAAGATTAACAACATCAGATAAAGAAGTTATGTCTTACCATAATGTTCCATCTGTGTTATTGATCTTCATTCATTCATTCATTACTCCCCACCCTCTGCCCCCCTCCTGAGACACTTGGTGGATATCGTATGCTCCTTATGCCATTATTGTAGGTCTGTTATGACCAGAGGTAGCCTCTACTTTTATCTATCAACTTGCAAACTCGATCTGAGGTAGCAGGGAGCAGAGCATTGTGGATAGGATCTTGGCTCGAGAGTTCTTGGCTGACTCGAGCTTGGTATGAGGCCAGCTCTTTTCAGAGGACAGAACTGATAACGCATCAGTAATGAATAAATGAAGATCAACAACACAGATGGAATGTTATGGTAAGACATAACTTCCTTTTCTGATGGCTGTAGCAGCCCCTTCCACCATGCTGAATGGAATGTGGACTGTAAAGTTGCTCAGAATAGATAAAGTAACTTCTTGTGTCCCAATCTTTCCCATTAATGCACTTTCCTGCAACTTTTCCATCTCAGTTTGCATGTCATTCGTTGTCTCCAAGAACAAAATGGTGAATGCTAACACCAGCTTCCTAAGACTACCCAAGGTCTTTAACTCCTTCTTAAGGGAATGAACTTGTGGAGTCTATGTGATGTGAGGTTGATGCATGGCTGAAGACACAGTGGTATCTAGTTTCCGAGTATCTACCCAAACTGCACCCTCTTCTAAAGGTTGGAATATCTAGTCTTCCTTATTAGGGCAAGGACAGCTGTGTCAGGTTTCTCCTAAACAATCTTGGTGAATTTCCACCATAGGAGGGAACCACCTAGTAAAATGAAGATTGAAGTGGCACACCTTGAATTTATACTCCAGGATAGAGATCATATAAGAAGGCCAATACCTACTGCATTATTTTGAGAAGTACCCAAATTAGGGTTGTACAGAGAATAAAGTGGAAATTGGCCCCTCTTTTTTAAACATGTCCTCTTTTGCAGGATCTAAATCTAGCTCCAAGCGTTTTTACTTTTAGGCACTTTTTGAGTATTTCATTTGGAGTCCTTTTAAGGGTTGGAGAAATGTGGATGACCTAAGAGGAGAAGAGGAAGGAGTAGGCAAAGCAGTAGTTTTTAGTATTCATAAAGGTGCCAACAGTATTCCTGTGGTTTGTGAAGATAAATCCCTGATAGACCTGTAGGCACTTTGAACAGACCTAAAGGGTAAAGTGTAAAGCAAGGCCCAGTTGCATAAAATCTGGTGGTGTAGCCATAGAGACTGGTAAAAGCAAGTATGGGAGCCCAGAAGGTACTGATGCTGGGAACAGTGATATTCACAGATGTAATGTCAGGAAAAAAAAAACAATGTCTGGAACCCAATTCAAGGAGCACCAATGTTAAGTATACTGAAGCTGAGAATACTGCTAATAAAGACATTGAATTACAGAGAAAAGATCAACAAAGACTGACACTGTGCAGAGCAGGTCTGTGAGTTCAACATAAAGCCAACATTGGAAGATCAGTGCCAGAGGGGCTATCATTAAAAGTGCTAAGAAGATCTGTGCTAGAAATGGCAGTGATGGAACCTGATGGCATTGAAACTGATACTAGAGAAAAAGTGATGTCTATACAAAAAGAACATTATTTTTAACATCCAAAATCACAGGAGATAAGGATAAAGGTTTTTAATAAATGGGCATTAACCCTACAGACAGACTCAGACACATTTTTGTATTCAGTGGTCAGCAGATAGGAGACTGCCTGAAGAGGAAGGGATCATAGGCCTAGAAGAATCTATCAACATAAGAAGAAGATTGAAGACTTCAATACAAGGATAGAGGGAATTTTGACAGTGTCATCATAAGCCTCACCCACATTTTTTAAAATTAACATTGGAGAGGTTGGGGTTGGCATAGTGCTTAAGGTGTTTATCTTACAGAGACAAGGTGCAGGGTTTGATTCTCATGTATAATTGGCTAGGTTCAAAATGAAACACAAGTACAGTTAGCCTAGTTCTAACCTTTGAACCTATATCCTGGGGAAGAAGAAGAATCCATGTCTATCTTAGAAGGAGCAGTTTGAGGTTCCGTTGATTCTTACTTTGGTAGAGGGTAGGCTTTACAAATAACTACTTTTTAAATATCTTTGTTAAATATCATAAGAGACACAGGAAGAAAAGAAGAGGCAACAGATTCAGAAGAGCAAAGGTCCATATGGAATGCAAAAAAAGCCAGAGAAAGGAAGTCAGTCTGCAGGACCTGTCTGCTGATTCCAGTGGGTAGCTTTAACATTTAGACAGATCCTGCAATGACTAATTGTGCAAGTCTTATCCAAACAACACAATCACTTTGTGTGCCCATTGTTGGGAGGTATGGCCCATTTGCATGCACATTTGGAAATCAAATGATTAGATGCCACAGGCCTAGTAAGTGTCTGCCTTAGACACAAGCATGAAGTAAAAATTAAAAACTGCTCTTAAAGGAACAAATGTGAAGAAGAAAGTATATGATAAGATGGGAAGATGGGAAGGAAGGAAAAGAAAAAGTACTCACAAACCATTTAATAATGCCACAAATATTCAAATTTTATTGCATAGGTTCATAGGTTTATACTAGGCTATCTGCCCTAAGGCATTTATAAGCCTAGCCCAAATTTTTGTGGCTTACGCCACCCCTTATATGAAAAAATACTGTGCCCATTAGTTTGTTGTGTCTCTGTCCAGCAGTGACACAGAGATGATTCCCGAGGTAAACCTACGATCTCCCATCCACAGGTCAAGATTTCTCTTGAACAGAGCCAGCGAGGTGCTCTGCCTCACATGGACCGGGATTTTATTCCACAGCATAGGGAGTCTCTGAGTGATAAATCTATCCCTCCAGCACGTCCTATTTATATCCGTGCTAAGGTTTAAGTCGCTTGCTCTAGTGGTTTTGGTGGATTTGGATTTTTTGAGGTGGAGCATGTCCATTAATTCTGGGTTGGACATGGCCTTGTATGTCAGGCACATGTCACCTCTGAGCAGACGGTATGCGACTGAATAGAGCTGGAGTTTCTTCAATCTGGCAGCATATGACAGATTTTGGAGTCCCTTTATCCTTTTGGTGAGGAACTTTTGGGGTCTCTCCAATTGCTGCAGATGCCGGGTGAGATACATCCCGAATGGGGCATTGTACTCGATCATTGGTCTGATAAGTGAAGAGTACAGAGTAACAATGACCTCACTAGATCTGGATGTGAATCCCTTCATGATCAGGTGGGCAATGTATAAGGTCTTTCTAACCACTTTAGCAACGTGAGTGTCAAAAGAAAGGCCACTGTCAACCTGGGTCCCCAGGTCCCTGATAACCTCTTCTGTGCTTAGTGGATTGCCACCTACATGGTAGCTTGGGGTTACCTTGTTTTTCCCGAAGGGTATGACTATACATTTTTTGGCGTTTAACTTCAGGCCATGGCTCTGGCACCAGCTATCTGTTTCCGTGAGTCCCTTCTGAAGGATATCCGTGTCCGATGCACTTTCCACTATGGCGCCCAGTTTGCAGTCGTCTGCAAACTTTGTCAGCCAAAGTCCTCCCATGTTGGCCTGTACTTCTGAGAAGTAGATGCCAAACAATAGGGGGCCAAGGACCGGGCCCTGTGGGACACCACTTGTGACTGGCTTGGAGTCTGACATAGCGCCAGCAACTCTAACCCTGTGGGTTCTGTCCTTAAGCCAGTTTGCAACCAATCTTGTGACATATGGGTTTACATTTAAGCTGGTAAGTTTTTCTACAATACCCGAGTGGGGTATTGTGTCGAAAGCCTTTGCAAGGTCAAGGTAGGCTGTATGGACTGCCTTTCCCTCATCAATGGCCTTGGTGACTGTTTCGAAGAAGTCGACCAAGTTCAAAAGGCATGATCTGCCCTTGACGAAGCCAAACTGGGTCGGGTCCAATGTCTGCAAGTCCCCTATATCTTTGTTTATGATCCTCTCCATAGCTTTGCAGACTAGACTTGTTAAGCTTATGGGGCGGTAATTACCAGGGTCCGTAGAGGCACCACCTTTGTGGAGTGGGACCACAGTTGCCGTACGCCACTCCTTGGGCACGTATCCTGTGGTAAGGCTGAGATTAAACAGCTGCCTTATGTGCAGGTTTAATTCCTCATTTAGCTCATGTAGCACACAGCCGGGGACACCATCCGGTCCCATTGATGCTGTGTTTTTAGCTTTAGAGAGAGCAGCTTTCACCTGCACATTTGAGATGTCTGGGGGGCTACACTCCGCTAGGATAGTTCTCTCCTTTAGGGGGGGAGAGGGGGGTGAAGTTTGCACTGAACCTGTCTGCCAGTATGTTGGCAATGTCTGTGGGTTCAGTGATTTTTGTATCATTTTGGACTAATTCTGAGCATATCTGGGAGTTTCCACCCAGGTTCCTAACATAGCTGAAAAAGGCCTTATGATTGTCCTTTGAATCCATGGCAATTTTTCTCTCAAAATTGGCCTTAGTTGATTTTATGAGTGCTCGTATTTATTTACTAATAATGATCAGGGGTGACTTCCCTTTTATGGATTTTGTTCTATCATGTAATAGCTTTCTCCTCTTATTGTAAAGTTTGTTAATGGCTGGGGTCCACCAGACTGGATGTTTGCCCTTTGTGGAAAGAGTCTTGGTTTTATTTGGGATTGCCTGATCCATGCAGTCCTGGAGGTGTTCATAGAAGGCATTTGTAAGGGCTTCCGCAGCTTGGGTTGCGGTTTCCACTGGCTCAGGGGCCTTGAAGGATACCACACCAGTCTCGAGTAGTGTGAAGTTTGCTTTAGAGAAGTTCTTCACTGTGGTCTTTTTGTTTGGGGTGGGGCGGGATGTGGATTTCCAGTGAGATTAGTTTATGATCAGATCTCACCAATGAGGGATATACTTCGGTGTGGAGCATTTTGTCCCCATGTTTGTGATAATGAGATCTAGTATATTTTCTCCTCTCGTGGGAACAGTGACTAGCTGTTCCATGGCATTTGAATTTATGAACTCCAGGAACCGTTGGGCTAGAAAGTTAGGGCTTGAGTAATGTTCCCAGTCTATATTCGGGTAGTTGAAGTCACCCAATATGATGGTGTTTGGAGATACATTTATACCCTCCAGTGTCTTCAGGAAGGCTGTGTGGGGTTCCTGAGTTTGAGAGGGTGGCCTGTAGCATGCTACAATTTGTAGAGCAGTTTTGCCTATGGTTAGTTGCACCTGGATGGTTTCCGAAGCTTCGTGCGTTGCTACCAACCTGGAGGTGTGGGTATCCTTTATGAATATGAATACACCCCCTCCTTTTGTGGTGTGGTCTGGGTTTTGGGGCCGGAACGCATGATATGAGGTAAAACCTAATAGTGCTGGGGTGCTCTCAGGAGCCTTGAACCAGGTTTCAAGTTACAGCACAGACATCGATGTTCTCCATACTGAGAAGGGCCTCGAGTGCGTGCATTTTGAGATTTAGACTTCTGGCATTGAGCAGCATTACCCACAGTTTCTTCCCATTTTTTTGTTTTCTAGGGTGGTAGGTTTAGAATTTGAGCCTTGCCTAAAAAAGGCACTATGGGGGTGGCAAGAGCCTTAGCCAATATCCGGAATCCCAGGGGTGACAGGTGCAAGCCGTCCCTTGCTTAGCAGCGTGGCTTGTCAAGCATGTCATCCCAGGCAGACAGACACTGGATCCCCTTTGATTGACACGAGACATTAAGCCAATTGTTAAAACTGATCATCTTGTCTCTATATTGTGGCATCATTCTTGGTGAAGGAAGGATACTGCTCAGGGTCAGGGTCATACCTGCCTGGGCTACATAATCAGAGAGCTCCTCTATGTCTCTTTTCATGTAGTCCAGGGAGGTACGTCTCAGGTCATTCACACCAGCATGGACAATGACTGTGTCATATTTGTACTTGCCGTGGAGTGACCCGAGTGCTTGTGTTATGTGGCGGATTCTAGCGCCCGATAGGCAGCTTACTGTGACCCTCTCCTTGTTCAGCCTGGTGAGTGGGACGTCAGTGTGTCTGACTATGGAGTCACCTATGACAAGTATGTTTGGTGTTGTATTTGGCCTTAAGGGCTGTGACTGCTTTGCACACTGATTTTGTGGTTTATGTGTTGCTTGTGGAGTGTCTTGAGGCAGCAGTTGTTTGGGTGTCTGCTTTGGAGGCCTCTGCTGTTTAGGTAAATTTTTACTCAGAGCCTCCGAGTATGTCTTTGTGTGTTTATGTGTGTGATTCAGTGGTGTGGTAGGATTATGTGAGGCTGGTTTTGTGGTGCGTGTAGTTGCCTTCTCCTCCTGTCTGGTCTTGCCAGTCCTGAGTTGAGAGAGCTCAGCCTCCAGTTTGGCTAAATAGCTGCATCTCTCGCAAGTATTTGTGTTATGTGGGAGGAGGAGAGGGTTGTCTGTGTACATGGGATTTTGCTACAATTTTTCTACTGTGGTTGAAGTGCAGCAAAGAAAGGATGCACAGAGTGGGAAACATGACACAAGATGGAAAGGCAGAGGGTTTTTGACCTGCCATTCTGTCCTAACACCTGCAGAGTAAATCCTAGAGATTACAAAAGGTGGACTTTTTCTTCTTTTTCTCATCACATATAATGTTTCTTAAGCAGTAGTTGTGGGTTCTTAATTGTGGGAATGGTAGCTGATTTCCACTTCAAAGTACTCAATTTTCACTTAGAAGTAGAAAAGAATTAATACAATTAAGTGTATTTCACTTTTACAATACTGTTTTCTATAACACAGACAGAGAAAATGAGCTGTGTAGCACAGCTGATGTTACCAGACAAGATGTATTCTATAAGCTGTTTAGAGATGTATCTGCTGCTAAGCAGCAGCAGTCCTTGACTACATCTTGACTCCAGTTAGCTGCGCAGAATTGCTGGATTTTCACCTACTAGTTTGTTCCTTTAGAAGACTTACATGCACATTGTCAAGTTCCCTTGCCTTTAGAAGTCTAATTGCTTTAATTTTCTTTACAGCTACTTAATTTCCAAATGGCCATTGTACATTTCTGTTCAGTTCTCATGATTCCTATTGATTGTATGTCTGTCTTCCTCTTCTCTCTCAGTAAAGAATGGCTCCTTATTCTTACTCCCATTCCTTTTCCATTCTTCGTCTTTGCTTACACATCTGTAAAAGGTTCTGCCTCATTTGCCCAAATGGAACAATGCAATTTTCTGCAGCCTTTAATATTTCTTATTAATGTATCAGCCTTCAGTCCTTGGCTATCTCTAATTATTTTTCTTTTTTAGGCAGTGAGTGCAGTATTTGCTTTGGCTTTCGATTTCTGTATTACCCTCTTGGAAAACTTACAGCATTTCTGCCATGTCACCCTTCTTATATCTTCATAATGTACAGTTTTTGTTCTGTGAATCCCCTTTTCACATATTGCCTTCTCTCTGTTAACATCGTTTCTTCTCATTCCTATTAAAAATTATTTCCATAACCTTTATTCTCTAAACCTGCTTTTCTAAATTCCAAGATTTTTTTTGTTTGTACATGCCAGAAATGTTCCTCTAGTAATTTTAAGTAACAGTGACAAATCTGTCCCCAATTCTGAACATTGCTTTATGGTGATAATTTCTTATGTATTTTTCGTCTCCAGACATGATGATCATTAGTCCCTTTTCTACAGGTCTTGAGGTCACTCATTCTGTCAGGGAGTCTGCGTCAGATAGGTGAGAGCAAACGGAGAACAATCTCATCCAGGCAGCCATGGAGAATTGCTGTCCTCGAGCTCAAATTGGACTATGGGAGCAATGACAGTGTTCCTGTTTTTCGGTCTCTTATCCCGAGCCCCAGTGTATGAACACCTGTGTCACTGTGGGAACCTACTATGTCCTACTCATGCATATCAGTACTTCTAATGAGAGCTACCATGATCATCTTTATAAGCCAAGCCCACATTTCTGATTAATGGCTGCAATGGTTTTGCCTAAAAGCTTCCGCTAGTGTGTGGCCAAGCTGACAGTGCCAGATCCAGCACTAGGCAACCTAAACAGTTGCCTAGGGCCCATGTTGGTTAGTGGGTGGCTGTGTTAGCTTGGAAAGCTGATAAAAAGTAAAATCATGTGTAAATAAAAGGTCTGAAGACATCCATAACAACTGGAAGGCTTTAGGACCTGGTGGGAGACTTCTGTAAAAAAAAAAGAACAGCAAGCCCCAGAAACCTCCAGCACTGTGCGATTTGAAAGTTAAGCAAGCAGAGTGGGAGATTTTGGACAGACTGTAGCCAGAGCACCAAAGTGTAAGATCCCAATGTCTGCACCACAGATTTCCAGAGTAGGACTGTGTGTAATAGCTAAAAAGAGTGAGAGAAGCCATAGTGCAAGGTGCGTGTGTGTGTGTGTGTGTGTGTGTGTGTGTGTGTATGTGTGTGTGTGTGTGTGTGTGTGTATGTGTGTGTGTGTGTGTGTGTGTGGTGCCTCAGTTAGGCTGGCTGTCTAGTTACTTTGCTCAGATTCAAACATTGAGCCTTGATAAATGGCACGTTAGTGTCCTAAACCTTCACACCAACTGCCAGGTCTCCTTTATTTACTTTTTTGTTTATTTTTGTAAATTCCTGAGGATTCCAGTTTATCAGTGTGTCAGTATGTTGGTCACATAGCTCTCAATCTTCCATCTCCAAAATGAAGAACACTAGCCCTCATAATGTGGAACAAATGGGCAAAATGTGGAACACATACTAATGGCTTACTAACAACTTCATCTGGGAAGGTCATAGGATGGTTAAAATATCCTGATTTTACTTGTAAAAAAGATCTTTTAATGAATTAATATGGTTCATTTCTATTTACCATGGATATCAGTTAAAAAGTTCCTAACACTGAATATGTAGCAGACCCTTTCAATGTGGAACTTTGAGGAACATGAACTTTTTAAGACCACAAATGAGGTACATTCCTCGTAATGAGGTACACTTGAGAGGTATGGGACTTGGTCAAAATTTCATTATTGTGTTATTCAGTGTCAGCGGTGTAACAGGTAGCATACTTGTCTTTAGTGCAGAAGACTGTGGGTTTTTCTTCCCCATACAGGTAGATCAATTTCTGACACTACTGAGCAGCCTATGGGTGGGGGGTGGGGGGGGGTGAGTGAGTGTGTCCTCTTTTGGATGAGAAGCCTACTAACGATGAACCTGTTGCCTATTTGCCAGCCATTCCCTTTTGCCTATCACCCTCAGTCTTTTATAAGTAACATAGGTAATTTTATTCCTCAAGGGCATCAGGCACTGAAATTGTAGATGAAGCACTAAAATGCAAAGTTAGTTGCATTTCTGTTTAGTGTGGACTTATTCAGATTACTTTTACTTCAGCAGAGATTGCATATTGACTGTTATTGATGGATTATAGTGATGGCATTTTAAGTGACCTTTTATGGTTAAATGTTCTGAAAAGGGTAGCCTTGTCATTATCAGTACATATATCTTGTTTCACTGCTTACAGATAAAATGTTCAAAACTGCAAATTTGAAACATGCTGTTAATAAGTGGTGATGTATTAAACAAAGAATATAATTTAATGCAATCAGGAAGGTGAATCAAAGAACACATGCATTTATGCATGGTACTAAAGTATGTGCAGGGGGCCTGTCATTTGCAAACAGCCCAAATACACATTTAATCCACCACTGGCCAGATGCATTTTCTATGAATGAGAATCTCAATGCAAATTCAATTAATGTAACTATCAACGGCAGAAAAGTTTACTGTTGCACATGCTAATTCTGTTTATATTATGAGACTATATTGTTGTGTTTAGCAAATGGCTATCAGTGTTTGAGCTATAAAATCTGAAATAATAGTTTTAAGATAAATTCAAATAATCATAGAAGTAAAGAAGAAAATAGTATGCACACTGACGGGTTTAGACAGTGTTTTTTGGCAACTGGGGAGAGAAAGGCAAGTAAAGGGACACTGAATTGCTGCTGGACAGGGTTGCTGGGTGGTGAGGACACTGAAGGCCAGGGAAGCAGGGGGGGGTCTTGGTATATTACCCTGCCTAGGGCCCCATTTGACTATGATAAGGCTGTAGCCCCCACAGTCCTCTTGACCATCAGTCCCCAATGTACTCAAACTGGCATTAGCTGCTCATTTCTGCTCTGTCTCTTTTTCTACTGGCTCTTGCAACTCCTGAGTCACTAGGCCAACTCTGGTCATCTGGGCTACAGTCCAGCCTTTTTCCCTATGAACAATAAGAGACCATTCTGCTGATAAAGTTTCATAACAAAATTCATACTGAAGATACTTTGAAGGGACCCTAGTAGGAACCTGCTGCTGACCATTTCTCCTAGTGGAAAGTTTCGGGTCTATATTATATTGTCAAAATGGCATTACAGCGAATGCCGTTTCAATGACATATAAAGAGTGAAATTCAAAAACAGCGAAACCCCAGGTCACTGATTTTTTTTTCCAAGGGAAAAAATCGTTGACCTGAGCTTTCGCTGTTTTTGAATTTCGATGGTAGATGGTAGACCATCAATGCACAACACACCAGTTAAAACATTTCAAAGTGGGAGACTGTGCCCCCCACACCCCCCTAACTAAATACCAACTCTGAGATCACACTACAGTGCGGTAAAGGGCCATGTCACAGCTCCGGCCAAGCATTTTTTTTCCCTAGGGAGAAAATTGTTGACCTGAGCTTTCCTGTTTTTGAGTTTAGCTTTTTATGTATCATCGAAACGGCATTCGCTGTAATGCCGTTTCGACAATATAATATAGACCCGAACATTTCATTGTACATATGGAATTTTGAGGTCTTCATTTAACACCAGCTTTCCTTTCCTGCTATATTTTGGATAACTAGCATTTTCTCTTCCTTATAGGTTCATAGGTTCATAGGCTGGTACTAGGCTATCGGCCCTAGGGCCTATACAAGCCTATCCATAACAATTCCCTGGCACTCTGCTTGACATGTATGGGCAGTCTATTCCAGAGTCTGGGGAATCTCTGGGTCAGGAACCTATTACTCTAGCATATTTTGTTTATTGTGATGACAAGATTTAGATCCCTGGAACGTGTGGCTCTGAGGGATTGGGATTTCTTTAAGTGTAGCATGTCCAACAGCTCTGGGTTTGACATGGCCTTGTATGTTAAGCATAGATCGCCTCGGAATAGACGACATGCGACAGAGTATAGCTGGAGTTTTTTAGGGTGGTCAGCATAGGGCATCTGCTTTAGGCCTGTGATTCTTTTAGTGAGGTATTTCTGAGGCCTTTCCAGTTGTTGCAGATGTCTTGAGAGGTACATACCAAATGGGGTGTTGTATTCTATAATGGGTCTAATGAGGGATGAGTACAGTGGGACAATGACCTCCTTTTTTCTAGAAGAAAAGCCCTAAGTGATGAGGTGTGCCACACAGAAGGATTTCCTGACTGTTGTGGTGATGTGGTTATTGAAGGTGAGACCACTGTCCACCTGTGTCCCTAAGTCTCTTATCACACTTTTGGTGTTTAGTGTACTGCCACCTATGTGATAATTCACGGGTACATGTTTTTTCCCAAAGGGGATAACTATACATTTCTTGGCATTGAGCTTGAGCCCATGGCTCTGGCACCAAACATCTGTTTCTGTAAGGCCCTTTTGTAGAGTATCCACATCATTTGGGGATTCAATAATGGCTCCCAGTTTACAGTCATCTGCGAACTTTGTTAGCCAAAGTCCCTTAGTGTTGGCCTGTACTTCAGAGAAGTAGATGCCAAACAAGAGAGGTCCCAGGACTGAACCCTGAGGTACTCCACTTGTCACTTGTCTGGAGCTGGATTTGGAGTTAAATTTTTAGCCGAAGCCTGTACTGTAAAGTTTTTTAAAGGAATATGAGTATTGCTCAGTTTGTCACAAGATGGTGCTATTGAGCTAAATTAGTTGCACATTTTTAGTGTATTAATTTGTACATTTTTATTATAGTAAAACTATCCATATAACCTAATGAAATTTTACATTTATAAAAATGATTTATTGTATTATAA
>NC_056744.1:1596030368-1596165368 GCF_019279795.1 Protopterus annectens | reverse complement strand
CTTATTAAGAATGAGATCTCCCCCCTCTAGTCTCCAGACTATTCAGAGTTATATCAACAGTGTTTCACCAGCCATAGAAATCTTAACCACTCAGGTCCCACTACTCTAAAACTCCCAGACTAGGCTTCAGTGCACTGACTATGCTTTCTCAATCCTTGGCCCAAAACTGTTTTTTAGAGCTAAAAGCACATTACAAGACCTTAGGAAAATGGAACTCACTCTCTCCCTCTACAATGTAACCTCTTCCTTACCCCACTTCCCTCAACATAGCTTTCTCTGACTCTACTTTTCATTGTGTTTTTTTTTCAGAATATCAACTCTGATATCTTTGTGTGTAATTCATGTATATATTGTGTTTTGCCAGTCACCCTGTATATAATATTGTGTATTTAATGCCTTTATACCCTCAAGCCAACTATGGTATTCACTTTGTATATACTATGCATACATATTGCATTTTATCTTTTGGTATGTATATAATGTCATATATCTGTTGTGTTTACCTCTTGGCTGGGGCTGAAATAGGTCCAAAGGAATCATTGCACTACCTCAGTTAACAATGTCATAATAAAATAAAATAAATCCAGCGGATCATGTCAAGATATCAGAAACAAATCCTACTGGATGCCTCCAGCATGGAACTCAGAATAGCCAGCAACCCCTCAGCTGATTGAGTATAGCACCCTAACTACAACATAAGGAACCGGTAACTTTTTCAGGTAAGTAGGATCCAGATTGTACAGTATTCAGTAGGTGAGAGTAAGGATCTTAAATACATATCTAGCTGCAATTTGTAGCCAGTAGAGATCTGGCAGCACAAGTGTATTATGACCCATTCACAAACTGTCCATCAGCAGCATTACAACTGAACCTGTTGTGACCCCACAAATGACCCAGTAATCAAGGAGCCTCAATCCTCACCACTGGCAACAGTGGGGGACATACACACTGGGAGGATGACAGTTACACACACAGTAAGGTGCAATTTCCCTTAAGAGCACACAGAGACCACAGTCAGTCTGGGGCTGGTTTTTCCCTCTTTCTCCAGATACCCAATAAGACTCCCCACTGGCACAGCTATAGAGTTGAGATCTCAGCCAAGTGGCCAAGCCAAGACCTCCAACACCTTCTCTGACCAACCAGTGCTTCATGTCCCTGCCCAAGTATCTGACACACACACTATTTGAGATTTGATTTATACACACATACGCACACACCTGGGAAAGGTTGGCACAGGTTTACTAGCTATGCCCCCTTCTGCCCAGACTATAAAGTAGCTTTGACTGCCACCAGCCACTCCTTATCAGCTACTTTAAGGCCCTTAACAAAAAGTGGTTACAATCTTACTATGTAATGTTACTATTAATCCAAATGGTAGTTTGACCAAGAGCGAGGTTATTATGTGTGGCCCACAGTGTCATCAAATAAATATGCAAGTGCTCTTAGAACTTAAATAATTCTCACCAATATCAGCCACAGTGATAGGTTTACATATATTTAATAATAAATAATAAAAGAACAAGAAAATACTCAGTAAATAAACACAGTTACATCAGAGTTCAAAATCACAGGAAATATTTAAAACAACATTGCAGGACAGTCTCAAATAAGTAAAGAAAAACATCTAAATTAAACTCAGCTATATTCCTGACTACATCTAGAAGAAATTACTGTACCCTAGTTAACTTACAATTACAGCAAGGCAAGTGTGGTGAATGGATCTTCTAGCTGATGTTGTTGTGTCCAAGTCAGAATACAGAATACTCTCAGAGAGTTCTTAAATTAATATTTCAAATATTTACTGCTGGGTTAACTTGCAGGATGACATCATTTCTTGTAATCTGACTAATTCCCAAGCTAAACCCTCATTGCTAGAAACTGCCAGCATTTAGCCTCTCCCTGTAAAAAATAAATTGCTCTCAGGTGTTTGCAGCAGCTGGAAGACACAAAACAATTACAGTACAATGCAGAAAGCTACCTAGTTTTAGATGTCCTGTCTCCTTGCTGCATTGAAACCATCTTTTATGGCTCAGTTATAAAATAATTTAATTTCAACTATTTTTCTGAAGTTTTGCAAGTTAACCCTCTGTACAAACCATCTTATATGACATACAGTTCTAATACATTTCTAAGACTAGTATATGAATCATGTTGATATTCACAGATGACATATGATTATTTACAAAATTCCAGCTAGCTGGACTGGCAATATTTCCTTTTGTGACATCCCCCCCACCGAAGACTCAACCTAGTTTTTCAAGTGACCCTTGAGAAACATTGCTTGCGAGGGGTGACTATCTGGGAATGCATTACCCCATTCCCTGTCTTGAGAGTCCATCTACATTGGCATTGCTAACCCCACTGCAGTGCTGCACAGTCATATCATATGCATGCAACCCTAGGCTGCACCTTAGTAACTTGGCATTTTGCTGGCTGGCTCGATGTAACCATGCTAAGGGATTGTGGTCTGTAACTACAGTGAATTTTCTTTCCCTACAGATAAGACAGAAGTTTCTGCAGTGCCCACACTATGGCTACACATTCCTTTTCTGCAGCTGCATAGCATTCCCCTTGGGCTTGGAGCCTGTGACTGAGATATACTACTGGGTGTTCTTCCCCCTCTGAGGAAACCTGGCTGAGTACAGCCCCCACCCCATGGCTTGAAGCATCCACCTGTACAACAAATTATTTCTGTAATCTGGTCTGGCTAACACACGGGGTCCTCCCAAAGCTCCTTTAAACTTCTGGAATGCCTTCTCACATGCTGTGGTCCACACTACCTTATCTCGCTTGTTTTTCCTTGTCATATCTGTGAGAGGAGCAGCTATGGTGCTATAATTTGGGACAAACTTTCTGTAGTACCCTGCTGTCCCTAAGAATGCCCTCACCTGCTTTTTGGTAAGAGGGGCAGGCCATGCCTGGATGGCTTCCACTTTGGCAGGTTCTGGCCTGATCTTAACACTTCCCACTCTATGCCCCAGGTAGGGGACCTCTGCCATACCCACCTGACATTTACTGAGCATAATGGTCAACCCTGCCCTCTGAGGTCTGCCCCTGACATGCTGAAGGTAATCTTGCCAGGAATGACTGTAAATGGCAATATCATCCAGGTAAGTAAGGGCAAAATCTCCTGCTCCTGCTAGGATACAATCTACCAGCCTCTTGAAAGTTGCTGGGGCAGTTTTCATCGCAAAGGGCATCTTCGTGAACTCATACAAGCTGAAAGGCGTCACAAAGGCTGACCTCTCTCTATCACTGGGAGTCAAGGGCACCCACAAGTAACCCTTGGTAAGATTAAGAGTGGTAAGATACTTTGCCCCACCTAGCTGCTCTAGGGCTTCATCTGTCCTAGGCATGGCCTAAGCATCTGACCCTATGTGACTATTTAATTTCCTGTAGTTCACACAAAACTTGGTGCTGCTATTCTTCTTTGGTACCAGCACCACTAGGGAGGCCCAGGGACTGCTGGACTCCTGGATTACCTCTAGTTCCAACATTTCCTCTATCTCCTCCCTCAGAGTCTATTTGACTCTGTCAGGCACCCTGTAAGGGACCTGCTTAATAGGCCTTTGAGGTCCTGTATCTACATGCTGCTGCACCAGTTGGGTACACCCTGGTTTCCCAGTGAACAAGCCTCCAATTCCTGTAACACTGCTCGGGTATCTCAAACCTGGGTAGAGGATAGCTGCTGGGACATTGCTACCCCTTCCACTGAGGTGTCAGTCTGAGCCTTACTGAGATCATCAGTCACCAGATCTCCCTCAGACTAATCCTGCTATCCACTGCAAATACTCAGCACAAGGGCCATTCTAGCATGATAAGGTTTCATCATGTTAACATGGTATAATTTGTACCCCTGCCTCCAGCCTAGAAGTTCTCATATGTAGTTAACATTATGGACTTTCCTTTCCCCCTTAAGGGTCCCTCCCAAGCTGCCTGCATCTTGTTGTGTCTGACAGGAATAAGAACCATTACCTGCTGCCCCACAGCATACTCTCTAGCTCGAGCATTCCTGTCATACCAGACCTTTTCTGCTGTTGGGCTTCTGCCAGGTTCTCCTGGGCCAAGCCCATGAGTTCTCTGAACCTTGTCGTGAGGTTTTAGGATATATGCCACAACAGACTCCTTGTGGGATTCACACTCACCCTTCCACGCATCTCAAATCACATCTAGAGGTCCCCCTCACCTTATGCCCATACAGCAACTGAAAGGGTGAAAAAACTGTGGATGCCTAGGGCACCTCCCTGTAAGCAAACAGGTGGGGCAAATATCTTTCCCACTCCCTCTTAAACTGGTCTGCAAATGCCTGTAGCATGGTCTTGAGTGTAGAATTTAATCTCTCAACAAGATCCTTAGACTTAGGATGGTAAGGGTGGTCTTTAGGTGCTTCACCTCACAGTACTTCCACACACAAGCCAGCAGGTCTGACATCAAATTGACATCTCTTTCAGTTAGTATTTCCTTTTAGAAACCTACCTTTCTGAAAATCTCTGGCACTTGCCACCTTTTCTGTCTCAATGGAGGGCAGTGCCACTGCCTCAGGGTATCTGGTAGCATAATCTACTACCACTAGGATATACTTTTTCCCTGTGGAACTTGGTGTACTCAGAGGCCCCACAATATCCATAGCCACCCTCTGAAATGGCTCCTCAATCACAGACAAAGCCATCAACAGAGCCTTGACCTTGTCTCCTACCTTGCCTACTTTTTGGCACTGTTCACAGATCCTGCAGTACCCTGTTACATCTCTGGAAATCCCAGGCCAATAAAAGTTATGCATAATATGTCTCTTGATATGCTTTATGCCAATATGACCTGCAAAGAGAATATCATGGGCTATGACTAGAAGTGCCAGATGATAGGCTATGGGCACTACCAACTGTTGTATTCTCTCATCCTCTAGCCCTCTCTCAGGGGTCCACTCTCTATATAGTAGTCCTTTGATCCAGTATACAGATTCCCCTTTTCCTTGACAACCAGGTGCCTTACTGGCTACCTCCCTCAGGCCTTGGAATGTAGGGTCTGAGAGATGAGCCTGTCTCAGCTCTGTCTTAGTAACCCTTCCCAGCTCCCCTTCCACAAGAAGTCTGGTATTTTCTGACAGCAGTGTCTCACTGTTAGCCTGGGTACTATTACTCACCTCTGCCCTTGTAATCACTCTATCCAAGAGAACATCAGTACCCACAAGCAGCTGTGGCTCACCTTCAGTCTCACTGCTGCAGGGTAGCTCCCTCCCTGAAGTAACCACCACACCAGTCCTGGCTTTATGTCTGCGGTCTGTCTGGGTCCTCACAGGCTACCAGACATGCATGCTTGTCTCCAAGCCTGACTGCATGTCACTGCATGCACAAAAGGTATTGCATTATTAAAATCATTCCCTATCAGGGTATCTGCAGGAATATCCTTAAACATACCTACTTGCTGGCTTCCTTTTCCACCCTCCCAGTCAAGATGAACCCTAGCTAAAGGTATTTGAAATGGGGTACCTCCTAAAGCTCTGACTGGAGTAGACTACCCAAGCTAGTAGTGCTCCTCTTTAACCATTGCAGGCTTTACAATGGTTAGGTCAGAGGCTGTGTCTGTCATAGCAGTGGCCTGTTTCCCATTTATTAAGGTAGGATATAACCTCTTCTGGTAGTTTGGTGTCCTTGTTGTTTCTAGACAACTTACTGCTGGCATTCTGTCATTCCCACTTACTGGTTATCCCACCTTTTGTTCCCCACCTTGTCTCAGTGGATATCTACATGCTACATGGCCCCCTGGTTGCATTTAAAACACTTAACCCTTGGTCTTGGACATGTACCTGGACTAGTAGCTTCCCCTGCTACTGGTGGACTCTGTTGGGGCAGTCTGGGTTGCCCACCATGGGTTCCCTTAGACCCATGAGCAGCACTGGGTATCCCTTTCATGTGCAATGATGCCCTGTTTGCTAGGTATAGGTCTTCCTTTTTCCCAGACTCATCTGCAGTATTGCTTTGCTTGTCCGCTAACCAGATTCTCATATCCTCAGGCAAAGTGCTAAGGGCTTGTTACCTCACCAAAAGGTCTGCCAGCCCTTCAAATGTGGTGACCTGACATCCACTCACCCACCAATGAAAATAAATGCTTGGTTCAGCAATATATTCACACACACTTTCGTCTGCTTAAAAAAACTTCAGGTGTTACCTTAAAATTTTTAACAGTATTATAATTTAACCAATCAGTATCAGCCAATTTAGAAATAGCAGTCTAAGCTGAGTACTCTACAACATATCTCTTCAGCACACATATCTGCTGTTTTACCTGTTTAAAGCTTGTTTTTGCTAAATATTTTTACCTACACTTTAAAGTTTGTCTTTTGTTGAATTTTATCTGTTGAGACTGCTCACTCAAGTGCGCTAGCCTGTGTTAAGCAATTACTGTACATTTCCTGCTGTTTGTCCTTTAAAAAAAGAAAAAAAAAAACAAAAAAATATCCTTGTTTCCCACCTTTCCTGACCTAGAATAGTCCCTAATACAGGCATTGCTGTATTCTGGACTTTAGTATAGTTCCTGTGTTGCCCATTTCCTTACTTGGATAGAAGGAAGCTTCTTTGTTCACCAGTGGGAGTGGGGAGCTTTGAGCAACCTATCTGTCCCTGGAGGAGTGATCTCAGCACAGTATCTTGTAGTCTATTGGCCGTTTTGGGCTAATTTCTAGCGCTTTCAAGTCCCCTGTATAAAAACCCACTTTAGCGCGGTTTTGCGAGATTGTGCAGCATCGGGCAGCGTCGCTTAATCGGGTTTAAACTATTCCCGGCTCCACAAAGTCCACTCTTCACTTTTTCCCTTAGAACTGCTCTAACTCTCAAATTAAACACCCTATTCTCAAACTAAAGCCCTGCACTTGCTCATATAAGCAATTTTTATAAGTTAGCACTAATAAACTAAAAGCACTACATACTCATATACTCATATACTCTCTTTGAGTACCTTGTCCCCTATTGGTCCCTTTGATTCAGTTATAAAGGAGTTCCCTATACTATTCTAGCATGTCCAAAGGTCAGTTGCTGGTTTCCTCTCCAGTCCAGCTGGTGAATCTGGGAATCTTGAGACAATGTTACAACTGCCTCATGTACACAGACAACCCTCTCCTTCTCCCAACAAGTTCAAATATATGTGAGAGATGCAACCATATAGCCAAACTGGAGGCTGAGCTCTCTCAACTCAGTACTGGCGTAACCAGTCAGGAGGAGAAGGTAACCTCACACACCACAAATCCAATCTCACATAGTCCTACCACAACAGCAAACCAAACACATAAACACAAAAAACATACTCGGAGGCTCTAAATAAAAATCTGCCTAAGCAGCAGAGACCTCCAAAGCAGACATCCAAGCAACCACTACCCCAAAACAAAACACGTGCAACACATAGCTCACAAAGTCAGTGTGCCAAACAGTCACAGCCCTTAAGGCTAAACAACACGCCTGATACACTTGTAATAGGTGACTCTATTGTCAGACACACTGATGTCCCGCTCACCAGGCTGAACAAAGAGAAGGTCACTGTGAGTTGCCTGTCGGGCATTAGGATCCGCCACATAACACAAGCACTCAGGTCACTCCAAAGCAAGTACAAATATGACCAAGTCATTGTCCATGCTGGTGTGAATGACCTGAAACGTACCTCCCTGGACTATATGAAAAGAGACACAGAGGAGCTCTCTGATCATTTAGCCCAGGCCAGTATGACCCTGACGTTGAGCAGCATCTTACCCTTACCAAGAATGATGCCACAGTATAAAGACAAAATTATCAATTTTAACAATTGGCTAAAGTTTTGGTGTCATTCAAAGGGGATCCAGTGTCTGTCAGCCTGGGATGACATGCTCGACAAGCAACGTTGCTTCGCTAGGGACGGCTTGCACCTGTCACCCCTGGGCTTTTGGATATTGGCAAAGGCTGTTGCCACCCCCCATAGTGCCCTTTTTTAGGCACGGCTCAAAAGACAAACCCACCTCCATAGACAGCACAAGGAAAAAGAAACTAAGGGTAATGCTGCTCAACGCCAGAAGTCTAAACCTCAAGATGCACGCACTCGAAGCCCTCTTCAGTATGGAGAACATCGATATCTGTGCAGTGACAGAAACCTGGTTCAAGACTCCCGAGAGCACCCCAGCACTACCAGGTTATACCTCATATCATGCTTTTCAGCCCCAAAACTCAGACCGAACCACAAAAGGAGGGGGAGTATCCATATTCATCAAAGATACCCACACCTCCAGGTTAGTGGCATTGCACGAAGCATCGGAGACCATCCATGTACAACTAACAGTGGGCAAAACTGCCTTTCAGTTTGTAGCATGCTACAGACCACCCTCTCAAACTCAGGAATCCCACTCGGCTTTTCTGAGAATACTGGGGAATATGAAGGTCTCTCCAAACACCATTATATTGGGTGACTTCAACTACCCAATCATAGAGTGGGAGCATTACTCAAGCCCCAACACCCTAGCCCAAAGGTTCCTGGAATTTATAAACTCAAATGCTATGCAACAACTAGTCACCACTCCCACAAGAGGGGAAAGCATACTGGACCTAGTCATCACCAACATGGGGGCTGTATGCTCCATACCAGAGGTATACCCCTCATTGGTAAGATCGGACCATAAATTGATCTCACTGGATATCCACATCCCGACCCCACCCCCAGCCCAGAAAACCACAGTGAAAAACTTCTCAAAAGCTAACTTCACACTTCTCAAAACTGAGGTGGAATCCTTCAAGGCCCCCAGGCCAGTGGAAACTACGGCCCAAACTGCAGAATCCTTTATAAACGCATTCTATGGACACCTTCAGGAATGTATGGATCATGCAATCCCAAATAAAACCAAGACCCAATCCTCCAAAGGCAGGCGTCCTGTCTGGTGGACCCCAGCCATAAATAAACTATACAACAGAAGGATGAAGCTACTACATGATAGAGCAAAATCCCTAAAAGGGAAGGCATCTCTGATCAGTACTAGCAAAAAACTATGATCCCTCATAAAATCATCCAAGGCCAGCTTCGAGAGAAAAATTGCACAGGGCACTAAAGATAATCACAAGGCTTTCTTTAGTTATGTTAGGAACCTGGGTGGCAACTCCCAGATATGCTCAGAGTTGGTCCAAAATGACAAAAAATACACTGAACCCACAGACATTGCCAACATCGTGGCAGACAGGTTCATTGCAAACTTCTGCCTCCCTTTCCACCCAAAAGAGCAAATATCTATCCCAGCAGAGTGTTGCCTCCCTGACATCTCAGATGCTCAGGTGAGAGCCGCCCTCTCCAAAGCAAAAAGCACAGCATCAATGGGACCAGACGGTGTCCCGGGCTGCATCCTACATGAACTCCAAGAAGAGCTAAACCGTCACATAAAGCCGCTGTTCAATCTCAGCCTTACTACAGGATATGTACCCAAAGAATGGCGTACAGCAACAGTGGTCCCACTCCACAAAGGTGGTGCCTCTATGGACCCTGGAAACTATCGCCCCATAAGCCTGACTAGCCTCGTCTGCAAAGCTATGGAGAGGATCATCATGGAACTCATAAACAAAGACATTTGGGACCTACAGACACTGGATCCTACCCAATTCGGCTTTGTTAAGGGCAGATCCTGCCTCTTGAACCTGGTCAATTTCTTTGAAACAGTCACCAAGGCCATTGATGAAGGGAAGGTAGTTCACACAGCCTACCTGGACCTCGCAAAAGCCTTCGACACAATACCCCACTCAAGCATCATAGATAAGCTCTCCAGCTTAAATATAAACCTCTATGTCATAAGATGGGTTGCAAACTGGCTCAAGGACAGAACCCACATGGTCAGAATTTCTGGAGCCATGTCAGACTCTAAACCAGTTACAAGTGGCATCCCACAAGGCTCAGTCCTGGGACCTTTCTTGTTCAGTATATATTTTTCTGAAATGCAGGTTAACACGGGAGGACTGTGGCTGACCAAGTTCGCAGATGACTGTAAACTGGGCGCCATAATTGACTCTCCAGCTGACACAAGCATCCTCCAAAAGGGTCTCATAGAGACGGATAACTGGTGCCAGAGCAATGTCCTAAAGCTAAACGCCAAAAAGTGTATAGTCATACCCTTTGGCAAAAACAAAGTGCTCACAAATTACCACATAGGCAGTAATCCATTAAGTGCGGAAGAAGTAATTAGGGACCTGTGGACCCAAGTTGATAGTAATCTCTCCTTTGACAACCACATTGCCAAAGTGGTTAGAAAAACCTTCTATATAGCCCACCTTATCATGAAAGGATTCACATCTAGATCAAGGGAGGTCATTGTGCCCCTTTATTCATCCTTCATCAGGCCCATAATTGAATACAATGCCCCATTTGGGATGTACCTTACCCGACATCTACAGAAACTAGAAAGACCCCAAAAGTACCTCACAAAGAGGATCAAGGGACTCAAACAGATGCCATATGCTACTCGGTTAAAGAAACTCCAGCTCTACTCAGTTGCTTACCGCCTACTTAGAGGCGATCTATGCCTGAAGTATAAAGCCATGTCCAACCCGGAATTAATGGACATGTTCCACCTCAGAAAATCCAAATCCCTTAGAGCTACGTGCTCGAGGGACAAGAACCTCAGCACAGAAATAAATAGGACATGCTGGAGGGACAGATTCATAGCCCAGAGGCTCCCTTCACTCTGGAACAGAATCCCAGACCATGTTAGGCAGAGCCCCCCACTGACTCTCTTCAAGAGGAATCTTGACGAGTGGAAGGAAAATCGTAGGTTTACCCCAGGGATTACTTCTGTGTCACTACTAGACAGAGGCACAGTAAACTAACCTGAAAAAAGGCACAGTAAACTCATTTCAATGGGTGGCGAAAGCCAAACACGCTCTGGCTAGGCTTGTAAATGCCCTGGGGCAGATAGCCTAGTATGAACCTATGAACCTAATCTGTACAAACCATCTTATATGACATACAGTTCTAATACATTTGTAACACAAGCATATGAATCATGTTGATATTCACAAATGACATATGATTATTTACAAAATTCCAGCTAGCTGGGCTGGCAATATTTCCTTTTGAAGACATGAACTACCATTCCAAGGTCCAATAATGGAATTTAAAATTTTATCAGGTAGTATTTTTTCAGCTGGAAGTAGGTAGCTCCTAAACTGGTGCCCCCCCCTCCCCACCAAACCTAACCTTAACTTCCCCTCTTTACCTTCAACATCTTTTTTAGCCCTTGCATCATTCTACACTATGCAGTAAGCAGTTCCATGGTTTCATGATCCTGAGGGTGAACTAATTCTGTTTAATTTCTGATCTAAACACATTTTTATTAACCATCCAATGTCAGTACCTCCTTTCCCATATTTCTTTCATAAACTCCAGTATTTGTCTGTCGTGAGGATCATATGAGTCCAAATCATATTATACCCTTACTTTTTATTATCAATGCATACATGAATTTATAATAATTTCATCCTTTGTACATACAGTGCATCAAACATCTTTATAAAAATGTTGAATTCAAGTTGTATATGTTGTAGAAATCAAAGTTGTGTACTTATAATGATAGATTTGTAATACAAAGGTCCATCTTCAGTAACTGGCAGGGCTGATGCTTCATACATTATAATTGCTCATGACATAAATCTTTTACAGGCAAGAACCCTCCTCCTTTCCCATCATACACCATGCTTGATTCTCTAACTGGTAGCCAACAAAGAAGAAGACGAGGGTGGGGAGAGAAGGAGAATAGACTGTACAGCAGTTGCACCATAGGCTGGGGGGGGGGGGGGCATTACAGGGAATGAACGTTTCTACAGATCTGCCATTATCTAACACATATCTGATAAGAAGAAATGCATCCTCTGCAATCAGCATGATAGGTTCCACAGCCACTCTTCTTGAATGGATATCTTCATGAGAACAGACAATAGCAATAGTGCTTCCAAGCAAGATACAAAGCCCTGGACCTGGAGATCACATGTAATTTCTACTGACATACAAATGGCATTAAGAAAAAACATACCATGTGCAAATGAAAATGTTTATAGTCCTACATACTGAATAACTGGTTGCAATAACAATTGCTCAACATAAAGCTCTGCCCTCTCCCACCTCGCAGCATCTCTATTTTTATTTGCAAAGTATGTTGGCTTAGTACATTTTAAAATATACTTATTTAAGCGTTATCTACTCTCTAGCAAGGCAGTACACTGTAAAGTAGCTTGACAGCAAGGAACCCCCCCAGTCTTAAAAGACTCTCTGCTAGTTTCAACAAACATATGTCTATTAAATGCTGGACTAATCAGCCTGCTTTAAGGCATTTCTTACCTGATAACACTACACAACAAAAACTGTCTCTCTCTTACTATTAACAGTACAAAGCCTGTTTCTGTTAACGAGTTTTTACTGAGTGTTTGTGGAATGTACCTACCTCTGGGTTCAGCTCATCCGGCTCTGTTACCCTCACTTCACTCGGGCTCGCTCCGTTCCCCTACCCTACCCCTATTCTTACCCACTCCTGCTTTCCCTAGATTAATACCTACTATTACTCTACCCCCTAAAGCCTATTGTCCAATTACAAACATTCCCTTCTCCATACATTCAATCAACACCACAGCCCTACCCATTATTACACTAGCTCCACCTTAACGTTTCACAATCTGCACTCTACTGCCCAGTCCACTACCCCTATCTTTTAAAACTCAAACTACACCATGCCACTAAAATTGTGCTACCTTCTCCCTAACCGGTTCCTAACATTATATCTCAGTCTCCTAATCTAGATTACTTCCTCAAACCATTCCCCAACCCCTGCAACAATTACATACTCTACTCTTTCTCTACATCATGACGACCCCACAAAAAGCTTTAGTAACATATCAGCCAGCTAATTCAATATCACTTTACATATCTCTCAAAACTAAAAATCCTTCCAGACACAATCACTAGTAAACCTACCTTCTACATAATAGTCAGCAACAATAAATCTATCCAATACCTCAAACATTACCTCTCCAAATAACACACTCTGTCACTGTGTAGAGACACCCACCTCAACCCAAGGCCCCCAACTACAGCTTCCTCTGCTAAAAGCCTAAACACTAAAAATATTCTTCTAGCAACCCTAAATACACATAGTATCTGTAACAAAACCACAGACTTTCATGCTTGGTTAAGTCAATACACCCCAGATAGCCTAGTAATCATTGCAACTTGGCTAAAACCCCATATCCATGATACTGAAATAACACCCCAGGCTACAATATACTCAGACAAGCCAGAACCAACAAAAAAGATGGTAGGGTAGCCTTACTCTATCCCAACACCATCAGAATCTCACCTTTCCCTAAAGAAATACCAATTTTTAACAATGCTAAAACATTAATCAGAACCCTATAAATTAACAAAACAACTGTGCATTGTTGGTCTATATATACCCCCTGGGCAAAACAACCACACTATGGAAGATATCCTCTCTTGGATATCTGAACACATCAGTAACAAGACTATAATTATGGGATATATCAACATTAACTGACAGGATCTGATGATTGACTCCCCTACTAATAGCATAAACCTCTATGGTTATACCCAGCTCGTTACCAGTGCCTCTCATATGCATAACAGCAATACCGTAGGTGCAACTTTTGACTGGACACTTATTTCTAACCCAGAAAAATATTCTACTCCCCACACTCTACTTAATACTCTTAGCAACCACATACCCATATTTATATATAGATCCACTCCACAGACTACAAGAACCCACACATACAAAACTAACAGAAATATTACGAAACTTTGACCAGCAAAAGTTTAACGAAATTCTAAAACACACTAACTGGAACCCACTTAAAACCCTACCACTAGAAGATGCCCTTGAATACTTCAACAATATATTTCTAAACACCCTCGACAGCCTAGTCCCCCTTCGCACCAAAAGATATAAAACTACCCATGCTTCCTGGCAAACAAAAAATACCAAACAACTTCTACCTGATAGAGATGAAGCATGGAAGGAATGACAGAATAACATATCTGATGCCAACCTAGTGACATATAAACAGCTTTGAATTAAAGCAAAAAAAATAGTGAGCTTAGATAAAAAAACGCACTTTTCCAGTCAATTGACAAACCACAAAAACAACCCAAACAATTTTGGAAACGCATTCAAACCTGCTTACCCTGGGCTCTAAATAAACTCCATCACCATATCCTGACAAAACCCCCGCTGAGGTAGCCAACCTGTTTAACTCTCACTTTATAAACAGCATCAGCAAACTGATAACAAATCCCACCTCCACAACTACCTCAAGCCCCATCTCTGATCCCCCTCTACCCTTATCTCAAGACTCCTGCACAAACAAAAAAACCCTTCACCTTCCCAGCAAACCAGTACTACATCTTCTATGCCCTTTTCTCTTAAACCTGTCCCTACCTCTCTCATTCAAAAGCTACTTCAAAAATGAAAACCATGCTCCCTCTCCTATGACCATCTCCCCCCTGAATACTTAAAACTTGCTGCAGAAGCCATAGCATATCCTGTCAGTATTTTCATAAATCGCTCTATAGCAGAGTCCATTGTCCCTAGCCTCTGGAAAAAGTCCATCATCACCCCTTTACATAAAAGGGACAATTCCACAGAACTATCCAATTATCGACCAATTTCCATCCTCCCTCCTATTCCCAAACTCCTGGAAAAATGCATACATAACCAACTGTTGTGCCACCTCATCCAAAACAAGCTAATTACCTGTATCCAACATGGTTTTTGCCCATCACACAGTACCACCACTGTCCTAATCTACTTCATGGACACTGTGTCCAAATCCATTGACTCTGGTAATATCACTTCTGTCTTACTACTAAAACTATCAAAGGCATTTGGCACAGTGTCTCATAACAAACTTTTTCATCAGCTATCCATTATAGGCTACATCCCACCATCCCTCCAGTGGTTTGCGAGCTACCTGTCCAACTGACAGCAGTGCATTAAATGGAAAAATAAATGATTCCAATATCAAACCCACATAACTGGGGTACCACAAGGGTTCATACTTGGACCCTTACTCTTCAATGTTTTCATCAACAACCTTCCCACCTCAATATCCCTTAACTCCATTATCCAATACACAGATGACACTACCATAATTTCCTCCTTCTATAACATACAACAACCCAAGCCACCTTCACCTCAATAGAGACATGGCTGAGGGAAGCCCAGCTACTTTTAAATCATAAAAAAACAAAACTCCTGCTTTTCTCAACAAAACCAGTCTCATCAGACTATTAAAATATTCTAACAGGATAGCACAGAAATTAAAACAGTTCCCACAGCTAAGCTTCTAGGTGTAATCATAGATAACAAACTAACTTTTGAACACCACATCTGCAATAGCATTAAAAAAAAAACAAACACCAAACTAGGAACACTCTACAGACAAAAAAACTTTCTTGCATAGCTCCACCAGAAAAACCCTTGCCATCACCTATTTGCTTCCTTCACCATATGCAGCCACCTTATACACCAATTTACAGTCATCTCTTAAAAACAAGCTCCAATCCTGCTACCATAAAATTTCCAAATTTGCCACAGGTTACCCCTACTGTTCCCACCACTGCCTAGCTCTGAAAGAACTAAATTAGCTTGAACTCATGCAACACCTAAGCCTAGTACAGCTGTCTTCTGCACATAAAATGATATATACACCTGTCAGCTGCTCAGCCCTCAAATATGCCCTAAAACCCTGCATACCTACAATAGCCCTCTGCTCTGAAAACAAGCAACTCCTAACCGTCTACATTCCAAACAAAAGAGCTGGACAATCCCTATACTCTCATGCCACCGCCAAACTCTGGAACTCTCTGCAAACAGACATTACTACCATTGACAGCTTTAATAACCTCAAGCACACCCTAAAAAAAACATTTTCTATGTCATCAGACCTGCCCCTACTATTTCCCTTACAGATGAACTCCGTTCACTCTCTAGGGGCTTTTCTTTCTATCCCTAAAACAGGAATTTCATCTACTAATCACTAGCATGTTGAACTAAGAGGCATTACATATTTCTATACCCCTAACTTTCTCATCCTTCTAAGCATCTACTTGCATCTAATGTTCTGATCTTCACTCTTTAACTTAAGTCCCACCTGATCTATAAAAAAGTATCTACCTCTCTGTACTTATTTTGTATTTATTATTGTATCTACATCCCTGTACATATTTAGTATCCAGTTATTATTAATGTGTGCTTTAATATCTGTTTTTATCTTGTTTGTGTAAATTGTCTTAAGTTTCATGTATCATTTGAAGCTTTTCTCCTCAGGCCTCCAATGCAAATGGGTTCCTGACCCAGTTGGACTTTCCTGGTAAACAAATGTTTAAATAAATAAATAAATAATTGAAGATTGCCTATTGTTTAGTTATCCAATTTCATATCACACAAATGTAATATGGACAGGCATTCTAGAAAAAAAACATCAGACATAGCCACTAGTCTCGCAAAATGGGCCTTAAGAGCTACTCTTGGGGCTTTACTATGTCTCGTGACAAAAATCTAAGCAGTTGGTTAATCACCTAGGAAAGGTAATCTTTGAAGCCTTTTGACCTAGCCAAGCACTGGCAAAATAAATGAGTACTTTGTCATCTTTGTAAACACATATGGACCTGTCTCCTTAGAATCTGCACTGCCTGCATCCATTCAATGAAGGAAATGGTTTCCATTGTTTAAGTAGTTAGTGAAGAAAACAGGCAGATTTATGGCTTGGTTCTAATTTGACTCTGTATTCAACTTTGCCATAAAAGTGGGATTGTTCTTAGCATCACTAGATCTGTACAGAACATTGAATAAGTAGTCTTCACTGAAACAGCCTGCTACTCAGCAGTCCAACTGGCAAAGCATCAACAAGTAGAATTAGAGTCTTCCAGCAGAGAAATAGATTTGAATGGAAGAAAATTTTTTCAACCATGAAATATTATTTTGTGTCAGACTGACTTGTATTTACAGTTAGGAAAAATTTACAAAGCGCATTCCTAAGAAATAGATAGCTATTACATTTCACATGGAAATAGTAAGACGTTTACTATAACCTTTCAGGAATCATGACCATAGTTGAAGTTGGCCTAGTTATTCTGATTTTTTCCAACAGCATCCATTTGTTATGTCTGTTGTGTGCTACTTTAAAACCATATCTTCTGTTGGATTCCCTACATTTAAGAGGATGAATGTTCTGGAGTATGGAAATTCACACTCACAGCAGTTAGGGTTTTACTCTACTTCTCTATATTTTTTAGATGATCATAAGTTAGTAGGTTGTTTTGATGCAGTCAATCTAGCCACTGCAATTCCCACTACTTGCTGCCCCTTTCCATTATTGCTTGATGGCCAAACTTGGGATGACATTATGAGTTTCCATCGACTTATCTAGGCAGTGTTTGAAGATAGTTAAGAAGCTGCTTTGTTTAATATAAAGAGAAGACTAAGCCAGAGAAGAGGAATAGTTTGAGAGAAGAACAAATCCTGCCAGCAAGCTCTCTGTTTTCCAGTGAAGACTGTTGTACAGGTGATTGTGGAGTTCCAGGTTTTATGAACATGTAGGAGGAAATGCTCTTAGACAAAAGTTACCCCACAGGAGTTTGTATGAAATTGAAAAGAAAAGCTGATCTTTAAAGCATTCTGTGCCTATCATGGAACTCTAGCCCTTTATTTTCTTAGTGAGGAAATTTATTTTTTTCAGGTTAGATCGTGTGTTTAGACAGATATATGCTAGATCCCAATCCATCACCTAATAGCACCACTCCATCAGAGATTGCATCAAAGTTTAACTCCTACTTCATTGAGTGGCATGGCTTGCAACAAAGTCTGCCTAATAGGTCATGCCACTTTCTAATAAAAAATAATTTATCCACTAACTCAAATACCTTTCAACAAGAAAATAACCAGTTTGTCTACCTCACATTGCAAGTCATATCAACCTACTCTTATAAAAATAACATCTACAAAAACTAAAACCCACTACTCTTGCCCCAGACAACAATTCCTACAAAGTATCTCAAACTGCATGCAGATGCTGTAGCCTACCCTGTGTCCATATTAATAAACAAAGTCATCAGTCAATCCTATGTTCCATTCCTTTGGAAAAAAATCATACATTCTCCCACTACATAAGGGTGAACATCCCACTGATTTCTCAAATGTTAGGCCAATTGCAATGCTGTTCACTTTGTCCAAAATCCTAGAAAAATGTGTCTACAGACAACTTCTTCAACACCTCCTTCACCATCAGCTTCTAACCCCTATTCAGCATGGCTTTCATTCTGGATACAGTGTTATCATTACCCTTCTCAACTTTGTCAGTACCATTAACCAAGCAAGAAACGTGTCTATATTATAACATTGAAAAGACCCGAAATCGAAAAGCTTAAAGGCTGAAAATGCCAGACCTCGATGTCGCTACACCCCCTGTTAATTATATATAGCAACTCTAAATTTGCACAAAAAGCACATCAGTGAACGGCATTTCTGATGTTAAAGCATTTGTTCTTCATCCTCTTCAATTTCGTAACAGGAATCCACAAGAAACAATGGTCGTATGATTTCTATATTATTTCTTGACTTATCAAAAATACTTTAATACTGTTTCTCATCCCAAACAATTATAATAACTATCTTCTCTCACTTTCTTACCCTCATCCCTATATTGGTTCAACAGCTGCCCATCGAATCAACAACGGTCCATCAAATGGCAAAATACCTATTCATCTTTTCTTCTAGTCCACCAAGGATGTATTCTGGGTCCTCTGTTTTTAATATTTTCATTACCAACCTCCATACTGTATCCAATCACACCTCCTTAATCCAGTATACAGACAGCTCGACCCTCATATGTTCTGCCCAAACTCTGTCCCATCTTCAGCATATAACCCAAAAATCTTCTACCTCCATTAAATCCAGGCCTAACTCTCAACTCCAACTAAATCCAGTGGAAACAAAGCTACTTCTCTTCCTTCCCAAAACACAATGTGGACAGGACTGCCTTCACTATTACCTCCACAAAAAAAAAAAAAAGAAAAAAAAAAGAAATCCTCTCTCATGCACAACTATTAGGGGTCATTATAGATGAAAATCTGGAATTCTTAACAAATTCTCCAATCTTTACAAATCTACAGGCTGCGCTTACATCTAAACTACAACAATGTTATGATAAGGTGGCACAGTTTGCAACAACCTTATAGGTCACACCACTGCATTGCCCTAAAACAACTAAACAGGCTTGAATTACCCCCTTACCTCACCTTTCAGTTAACCCCACAGTATAATATGCAATCTAAAAAATGCCCATTGCTGACAGGAGTCATTCAGCATTGCACACAATTAAGACAATTACTTTCACAAAACAAACTTCTTCTTAATGTTGACAAGTCCAATAACTCAGCAGAGGATGCCCTATAATTTTATTTTATTTTTTATTTTTATTTTACATTTGTTAACCGGGATATTCCAGCTGGACTGGGTCCATTTTCAGTGAAGGCCCAGGAAGAAAAGTTCCGAAAAAAATATATAGAAACAAACAAATTACAGATAGTACATGAATAACAGTCATAATTTCAAAGTGAATACAAGAGTTTAGATAATTAATGGTAACTTGCCTTGAGAGAGAGAAAAAGAAAAAAATTAAAAGAAAAAATGTATGTAAATAGGCTAAATCCTAGGTAGTTCAAAATGGAGATGAGACTAAGATACTTGGCATAGTGATTAAGGTGTAATATAAGTCAAGACCTATGTTGAGGATTGGTTCCGTTGTGGTTAGAGATATGAAATGACAGGAGAAAAGTGAGTTAAGTTATACATGGGCAGATCCAAGTTTCCAGGAGATGTGATTTAAGTAGTTTTTTGAATTGAATAACATTTGTACTAGAGGTAATAGAGGAGGGGAGGTTATTCCAGGCCTGGTATGAGAGTTGAGAGATTTTCCTGCAGTGTTGTTGTCCCTTATGGTACAGAGAAGATATTTAGTGGTGGAGTGGAGGGGGCGAGTGGTAGAGTAGTTGGTGAGCAGTTGTTTTAGGGCAGGTGTTTTGTCAGGGTTGGTCAGGATATTAAATGTGGTAGTTAGCTGTTGGAAGGTAAGTAATTGGGGTAATTCAAGCCATTTAAGGTGTCGTAGTACTTAGCAGTGGTGGGTTCTGAAAGTAGAGTTATTGGCAAATTTTGCAATTTTGTTGTAGCATGATTGAGTTTCGTCAAGATCAGTTTTTCTAATGTGGGTTAAAATTAGGGCTGTATATGTAAGAGTAGATAGAAGGTAAGTTTGGGCTAAGGTGATTCTTGCTTTATCAGTGAGAAAGTTTTTGTGCCTATAGAGAATGCCCATTTTTTGTGAACCTTTTGGATAGTTTGGGCTATGTGAGCATTGAAGTAGAGATTTTTGTTAATTTCTACCCCAAGGAGTTTGGTGTGGGTGGAAGGAGTACCATTTTTGGATGAGATAGAAAAGGTTGGGGGAGTGGACTTGGATTTATTTGGAGTTAATAAGAGTAATTTAGCCTTGTTGGGGTTAAGGCTGAGTTGGATATCAGTGATTCAATTTTCAACAGCAGAGAAGGATTGTTGGGCCAGTTGCTGTAGGGTAGAGAGAGATGGGGCTGCGCAGATGAGTGTTGAGTCATCAGAGTACTGAGCAAGAGTGGCTTGTTGTGTGGCAGTGTGCAGGTTATTTGTGAAGATGGAGAAGAGAAGTGGACCCAGTATAAACCCTTGAGGTACATCGATGGAGTTGGGAAGTGGAGGAGATAGGATGTTTTGCCATTGGACAGACTGCTGTCTGTCGCAGAGATAACTGTTGAACCAGGATATGGTAGAGGTAGCAAAGGATAAGGATGTGAGGGCATCTATTAGCTTTGGGTGAATCAAATCAAATTACATCACTCAAATCTAGAATTCAGTTGCGTTCTCAGGAAGATTAGCTAATTAGACTTCGCACCATCAAAACTGATCTTAAAAATGCCTATTGGACTGTTAGCTTTGCACTTGCTCAACTCTTGGGTAACTTCTCACACTTTAAATATCTTTTCTGACTTATACCTGATAACTAAACTAGTATAAATGTTTTTGACATATAGAATTCTACTAAGCTACCTGAAAATGTTGTAAATATCTCTACTCCATCTTCAATATTTATGTAGAGGATACTTGTACTCACTAATTTAACAGCTTTTGTCACTCCCCATTCACTACTCTATCATATCTTGTTTAACTTAACACCTTTTTCATATCCTGTCACTCATCTTATACTTCCTTTCTACCTTTAATTCTTCTCGCTGTCTTTGATCACTTCTTCTCATCTCATCTCAATCACTATCAGGAAATAACGCAAATATAATGCTATCTATTCCATTACCACTTTTATATATTATATTTTATATATTTTAAAATCCCCTTGGTGTAGCTGCTTGTCTCGTTGGATGGAGTGCTCATACCTAAGCTTCTCTTTTTAATCTACTTTCCCTGGATCCCCACCAAGCCAAGTTTGATCTATTGGCCTGCAGTGCTTTTTAATAGAACTGGGCAACCTTGGGATGAGTGTTTTTTTCAAAATGTATGGAAAGTATGTTTTATCCTCTGGACAAAATTAATTGCTAGCCTTTGTTTAATTTCTATTTTCAAGTAAAGCACTCCACCACGGATGTTAGCTTGCGCCCTCCCCATGCTGTACTTCCTAACAGCAGTCTCCCTTTGCAAGCTGTTTCAACTATTTGAAAGCCCTGATGTTTTTCTAGTATCACTAAACCCTTTCTGCTATAAATTGTGGTCTTTCTAAACCCACATACTCCTGGTTACAAGTGTTTTTTTATTTTATTTCAAAAGAATTGTATGCAAAACAAGTAAGTCCAAAGTACCTACTGATTTTCATGATTGTTTCAGGACATTAGCTGCCCCCCCCCCCATTCTGTATTTCTAACTGCAATCTGTCTTTATATGCTGAACTATTTGTATGCTCTGCTGTTTTCCTACTTCTACTAAACCTTTTCTCTTATAAATTCTTGTCTTTCTAATAACTCCTTGGTAAAATTGGTTTATTTTATTTCAGTAAGAAAGGTATGTAAAACAAGCAAGTCAGAGTACCAGCTGCCTTTTCTTATTCTTTCTGTAGACTTGCATATCTGTGAAGTCAGGGCCAGCCCTTTTCATCAGGCTATTGGCTGTCCACCACTTTTCTGGTCTATTCTTATCCTCCCCTTCCCCACAAGAGCAATTGCAGCCTAATCAGGGCCAGCCCTTTTCATTATACTATTGGTTATCCACCACTTTTTCTGGTCTATTCTGTCCACCCCCTCCCCCACAAGACCTATTACAGCCTAACCTAGCTTTCTTAATCTACAGGAGCCAGTGCCATGGTACTGCTGTAACATTAAGTTTAGTACCTAACCGTGTCTTAGTCCCTCCCTTATTTGAAATCTTACCTCTGTTTCTTGCTGGGCTTCACATTTAACTAACTTTATATCTTACAATTACCATAGTGTCTGTGGTTTTCCCCATGCTTGCTAAGCAGCCTACAGTGATTTTTTTTCTTTGTCCCTTAATTCCCTTACTCACTAGGGGGGCACTGCTCATCCACTTATAGTGTAAAGATCACTTATATAATTTTTCTGTTGTCTCCCAAGCAATCCCCCATTCTCATAGCATATTTAACCCACTGCCCTGCTTTGACTTGTGTATTGTTTTATTACCTTTCTCCTTCCACACTCCCCAGCCTGTTCCTGTACTTTCCCTAAGCTCCCATCTTTCAGCTACAGCTGGATGATTGGCTACCACCAGTCACCTTCTTTCCAGCTCTTACCGCTCTGTTCATCCTACGGGCTCACTCCGCTCCCCTACCCTGCCGCCAGTTCCCACCCATCCCCACTACTCCTACATTTATTTTAACTCCAACCACCCCCTTTCTCCATCAACCAATCATCTCCACTCTGTAACCCCTCCCCTTTCTACCTCCACCTGACCATCACAACCACTCCAACCCCGCCCATCACAGTCCCTATGAACATCTATTTCTACTCCATCTATACCCTTATACAATCTGCCCTACTCATTTTATACTGCTAATATACACACATACTCCTCTACCATGCCTTGTCTTCTGTCTCAAACCATTCTCACCCCATCTATCTGCATTCTATTCTTACTCCCTTTCTACCACGCTACCTTCTACTCCTATAACCAACTCCACCCCTCCTTCCTTTCCTACCCCCCCTCCCAACCTCCTTCCTCATCCCACTAAAACACACTTCCACAACATATCTGCCTCTCTATTTCAACCCAGCCCGCTCCACTACTTCAGGATAAAATTTTTCCCCCCTCAATTAAATACTACAAACCTAAACTAATACCTTACTGTCCACAACTATTAAAGACCAAATAAAAAAATACTACTACCCTTCCTCAACTACCTCTACATAGCAGGGAACATACACCCAAATCCTGGATCCAGTACTTCCTCTAGTGCCAATCTCCCTGTCATAAGCAATAAAACCAACCATAAATACCTCAATTCTTCACCATCAATGCCCAAAGTCTAAGAAATAAAGTAGCCCACTTTCATGCTTGGCTGAACTACAACCTACCCAACATTGTAGACATCTCAGAAACCTGGCTAAAACCTCATATTTGTGACTGTGAAATCCTCCCTCCTGGATTCCAATCCCTCAGACACACTCGCTTAAATAGAAAAGGGGGTTGGGTAGCCTTAATCTACTCTAACCTGCTATCCATCACTCCCTACCCCAATCCTATCCCTCCTTTCAACAATGCAGAACTAGCAATAGGCCTACTAAAAACAAATAACCACAAAGGCATTTGTATAATATCCCTCTACATCCCCCCCTGGTAAGAACACCACTACAAAGAAATTCTCCTCTGGATCTCTACCAATATTAAGCTAGAGAACTTCATACTTGGAGATGTAAATATTGATTGGAATAAAATCAACTCTAATCCCACCATATCTATCAATCTATTTAACTATACCCAACTAACTCCATTACCAGACCCAACAAAACAAACCTCTCAGGTACCACACTAGACTGGATCCTAGCATCCCATACTAATAAAGTCTTAAACTCTGGCATTATACCTGACCCTATAGGAGACCACTTGCCAGCTTTCATACACTGAGCTACCCACTCCTCTGCTCACCTACACCAATATATTCACACACATAACCTCATAAACTTTAACCCCACTACTTTCTCTGACTCCCTAAAACAAACAAACTAGAACCCCCTAAAAACTCTTCCACTAGACAATGCCATAGAATTTTTCAACTCAGCCTTCTTAAACGTCCTCAACTCCCTAGCTCCACCAAGAGCAAAAAGAGTAAAAACAAAGACTGCCCCATGGCTAACCAAAGATACCAAAAAACTTATGCTACAAAGAGATAAATCCTGGAAAACATACCATCAAAACAAGCAGCCAGAAACTTTTCTTAAATATAAACAACTCCGTAACCTCACTAAAAAACTAATCATCAGAGACAAAAAGCCCTACTATATCAAACTCCAGTCTAACCAATCAAAAAACCCAAACATTTCTGGAATTCCATTAATTCTCTTCTCAACCAAGGTACCAAAAGCAACCCCTGCCCTGACACCAGCAAATCTGATCCTGAAATAGCCTCTCTATTCAACTCCTTCTTCACCAACTTCATAGCAGAACTGACCAAGACCTTCCCTAACAATAACCCTTCCCCTCAGTCTACCCAATCTTCCTCTACACCACCCTCTGCCCCCAATCCTCCACCAGTATTTGAACTTAAACCCATCTCAACCTCCCACATAAAAAAATTACTCTCTAAATAAAAACCATGCTCCAGTGCCCCTGACAATATCCCATCTTCCTTCCTAAGAATAGCCGCAGATGGTATTGCTCTCCCCATTAGCATCTTGATCAGTAGATCCATGCAGGAATCTTATGTGCCCAAATTATAGTGTGCTGCCTTGATTCTACCTCTCCATAAAGGAGGCAAAAACAATAGCATCTCTTAACTACCGCCCCATCGCTATCCTCTTCCGATTCTCAAAACTTCTGGAAAAAATGCATCCACCTTCAGCTTATTCTATTTCTAGTCAATCACCAACTAATCACTCCAACCTAACACAGCTTCCAACCTGGCCATAGTACTATCACTACCCTTCTCTCCTTCTTAGATGCAATAAATCTTGCCTGGGACTCTGGAAAAATAGTATCAGCAGTTCTACTAGATCTGTCCAAGACATTCGATACCATCTCCCACACCCATCTCTTGAACCATCTTTCTAACCTTAATCTCTCCCAGAATACCTTATCCTGGTTCTCAAGCTACCTCTCTGACAGGTCTCAAGCTGTGAAATTGGAGAAAGGCACCTCAACCTTCCTTCCTACCCCCACTGGGGTACCCCAGGGATCCATACTCGGTCCAATGCTATTCAACATCTTTATTAATGCTTTCTACAAAGCCATACCCAACACCAAAATTGTACAATATGCAGACGATTCAACATTAGTCTGCTGCACCTCTAACCTCTCAGAGCTTCAAATAGTGACCCAAACTGCTTTCTCCACCACTGTAAACTGGATGCTCCAAAACCGCCTCTCACTAAATGCCAACAAATCCAAAATACTATTATTCTCTCCCTCAAAAGCTTCCCCTCTTGATAATAACTCATTCCAAATTATTAGCCAAAACAACTCTACTATAGCGGTTGTTCCCTTAGCTAAACTACTTGGGGTTACTATTGATGAACCCATAAAATCCGACACTCACATCCAGCAAAACATTAAGAAAACCCATATAAAGCCTGGTATGCTATACAAAACCATCCACTTTCTCTCTCCTTCCACCAGACAAACTCTTGCCACTACCTGTTTACTCCCCTCACTAATGTGTGGTGCCCCTCTACTAACAAACATATCTGCCCCTCTCTCCTCCAGATTGGAAGTCTGTTATAATAGGATTTCTAAATTTGCAACCAAAGCCAAATTCTCCTCCCATCATTGTACTGCCCTTCATTTGTTAAATTGGCTTGAACTCTCCAACCATCTAGACTATCTCCAAATTACTACAGCCCACAGACTCATTTTTCAATCTACTAAATGCTCAGCACTAACCAACATCCTTCAACCTTACACCCCTCAGAGAACTCTAAGATCTACTCACCAAAACCTAATCACTGTCCGCAAACCCAGTCGTCCTGCTGGTCAGCTTCTTCTAGCCTTTTCCTTAGCTAAAAAATGGAATTCTCTTCCTTCCTCTCTAAGGACTTGTGAAAACTATGAAAACTTTAAAACTCAGCTACATTCCTACCTTTCCTCTAACAGGAAATGCAACTGCACTCTTCCCATCTAGCCTAATAATCAATCCACCCCTTAAACTCCTGACTAACTCTGAGTACAAGCTAACCTAACATAACTGTACATATTGTAAATAACATAATTGTATGTATTATAAATAACCCATCCCACCTTTTTATCTCTGTTTTCCTTCTAAGTCTTTACTCTCCCTCTCAATTAAGTTACCACTGCCATCCTAAATATTTAGATACTATGTAACCAAAGAATGTATTCCTGTTCTCTAGCATGAAATGAAATTGTAATTGTGTCTTCTTTACTATGATTGTATACGTAACTAAACTATGTAATCCGGAGCTTTTCTCCCCGGGCCTTCACTGAAAACGGGCTCCCTGAGCCCAGTGGACCTCCCTGGTCATCAAACTGGAAATAAATAAATAAGTGCTAAACCATCCTCTTCCTTTCTACTGTACTATACAATACACTTCAACCTCTTCCCTATATAATAAATAATACAACCTACTAATAAATTTAACTTTCATATTTGTAATCTATCTCTCTCCACCTGAACAATTCTTGCCCTTTGTGTCCATCACTATAATTCTTGTATGATTACTTTTTCTTATTGTTTGTAAATATTCAATGTCTTCATCATACCTCTTAACTGTCCAGATTTTTGCCTCATATTTTTGGTCTTTTCCTCATACAATTTGTGGTTTTCTGGCAAATCACAGGGATAATCTGAGAACTGACGATGTTAAGTTGTCTATCTCGCCTTCATTCTTGCTGTTTGGGACTCAGCCATCTTCTATAGCTCGAGAGCTGTTTACTGGCTTGAGGCTAACCCTTATCCCAGAATGCCCAGCGTCAGCTACCCAGATCTCGTTTGCTGCTTCAGCTGCGAGGTTGCTTCCTTACTGGCTCAGGCTTAGTATAATCTTTTGATGTTATATATTGTTGTTTTTTTTCTTGAAAGTTTGTCAAGTAATGGTCTTTTTAGTATATAGAAAATATTCCTTTATCTCTTTTTCATGTTCCTGTGTATTTTAGCTTTGTTGGCCATTGCTCCATAACTCTCAGGCCTTCTGTTCCCTTGAACTCATTTATATTAAAGAGTTCTCCCTCCCCCCAGGATAGCCGTTTAAATTAGAGGCTTTCCTTCTATTCTTTATTTGTTCTTGTTTTTATAGTATAGTTTTTCATTATTTGTTGTGTGGTTGCTGTTACTATAATGTCTAAAGATACTAAGGTATCTGGCTTCAAAAAGTGTGACTCATGCTATCAGAAAATGTCTCTGACAGATGGGCACACTAGTTGTGTTTATTGTTTGGGTGCTGTTCACCTGCAGGACTCCTGTTATATATGTCATGCTTTTAGTCCAAGGGTCCTTCAGGAGCGCAAAAACAAATGAATCCTTTGGGGATTATTGAAGCCTCAGGATTCTACGGCTAAACGTACTCAGCCAGCGAAATCCCCTAAGTCTGTCAAGCCGTCGGCTCCACCTTCGGAGCCGACTCCTTTACTTAACCAACCAAGTGTGTCGGTACCGGCTAGCACCGACAAGACAACTCCTCCGTCGGCTCCATCTGCTATTTCAGAGCCATCTCGGAGCAATAAGAGACTGAGGTCACCATCCTTGGAGTCTGTCCACTCGACACTACAGTCACCTTTATTACAGAGTGAACGTAGCCATCATTCTTCCCACTCCTCTCGATCCTCTAGATTTTCAGATCATGATGTGGAGAGAGTAGCAAGTAGGTTGCTTAAGTCACAGACACTGGCAAAAATTCTGTCCAGCCCACCTCAACAGATATCGGCTCCAACCGCCTTTATTTCTATTCCTTCTCTGACTACTTTTTGCTCTGAGCCGGAGACAATGGATCTGCAGGCAGTAGAACCGTCAGCACCGATTATCATTTCTCCTTCAGTTCTGACATCGGCTCAGATTACCTCGATCGTACCTTCTATCGAGGGATCTGGGTGCCGAGGCTCTCTCATCGGCTCTGAGGGGAGGAGTGGCATCGGACCCTTGTCCGACCCCGTTCTCCCTCTTGGAGCTTCGGCGCAGGTGAGCTCTGCTCCAACATTGGCCTCAGAGCCGTCACCCTCAATGCGGAGAAAAACTCCTGTTTCTTTGGAGCCGGAGCTTTCTCTGCCTAGAGGTCAGGATGCCTTCAAGGTCATGTGGAGTGTGCTGTCCCCCGAGACAGCTCTACTGCCAGCTCCATTGGCTCCCCCCCCCCCCCGTGGTGTCTGTGCCAACCTCTACTCCTCCTCCTGACCCCAAGCGTAGGGAACCTATGCCCCAGGACACCCCATTGGGTGATCCCTCTTCTTCCGAAGTCTCCCCTGATCACTCAGAGGAGCCTCCCTGGAAGAAGAAGTGCAAGAGGAAGCACATAGACTCCCATGAGTCTGTCACTTCAGATACAGACATGGATGAATCAGAAGGGTCCCCAATGTCTCCCTCTGAAGATGTTTCCTTTTTGGACATCCTTGAAATGTTTAGGCAGAGGAGGGATTGGTCTTCCCTAGCCCCTACCGAGGATGAGTCTGTATACCTGGACGCATTCGGTTCCTGACCTTCCACCTCCTGGGTATCTCCTCCTTTCGATCCACTCATGTCTGTAGTGGCTCAAAAGGCTTGGTCAACTCCAGATTCTGTGGAACCTACTCCGAGGAGACCAAATACATTCATTACAGCCCCCCAGGACAAGTAATTCCTCTCCAAAGGTGTGCCTGTTGATGCCATGGTGGTAGCAGCAGCCACCAAGAAAGAGTTAGCAGAGACCTCTTTATCTGTTCATCCTCCGAACAAAGAGTCTTGGACGATGGACAGGTATGGAAAGTGAATGTTTGCTTCAGCGACCTTTTCAATGAGGTCCCTGAATTATCTATGCCATATTACATGTCTTCAAAGGGATCTCCTGAAAGAGCTTGGAGGTACCCTTCAAGATCCTATAGCTGAGGGAGCACCAGCCAAAGTAGCTTCTCAGTTTGCGACTCTTAATTCCATAGTTAACTCCTCCATGAGGCTGATTTCCTATGCAGCCGATGGAGCGAGCAGAGCTGCAGGGACAGGCATGGCTCTCAGGAGACATGCTTGAATGCAGCTGTGTCAATTTGTGGAACCCTTTCGAGCGTCCTTCACCAATACTCCCTTTGATGGCTCTTTTTTCTTTGGGCCTCAAGTGAAAGACACGTCGACCAGGTGTGAGCAGGAAGGCAAGACTCTTTGTGCCATGGGAGTCTGTTTTTCCACTCCTTCCAGACCTTATCCCAAGGGTCAGAAGAGTGGAAAGATGTGGTTCCAAAAATCCCAGGGACCCTTGCCCTGACACACATGGTGAGTTTTCCCCCAGAGGCAGAGGGGAAAACAATAACAGATACCACCCTTGTGGCAGAAGGGGACCGCAAAACCGGGGTGACAGAGAAACTTTCTCTGCCAAACCCTTCCAGCATCCCTGAAGGGTTGCCCAACTGCTCACCTCTGGAGGCAGTTGGGGGAAGACTTTCACTGTACCCAAAAGCCTAGCAAACTATCACAAGAGACAGATGGGTACTATCCATCATATCCGGAGGTTACAAAATTCCCTTCCATCAATCCCCCATAGAATCCAAAAAGCCCATCCCAGATGTCCCACCCAATCTAAGGGATCAAGCAGTCACAGAAGTTTCAAGACTGCTAGAAAAAAGAATCATTCAAGAAGTCCCCGCAGACCAACTAGGATCAGGAACTTGCTCAAGATTCTTTTTAGTACCAAAAAAGACAGGAGACTGGAGACTTATACTGGATCTCAGCAGATTGAACAAATCTGTACAAAAAGAAAAGTTCCAGATGGTAACACTGCAGTCCATTTTCCCCTTTCTGGGTCAGGACATTTGGATGTGCTCCATAGATCTTCAGGACGCATACTACCATATCAAGATGGACAGACGCTCCAGGAGATTTCTTCGCTTCCAGGTAGGGGCCAGTCATTACCAGTTCACAGTTCTGCCCTTTGGTCTCACCTCAGCCCCCAGGGTGTTCACCAAGTGTATGGCAGTAGTCACAGCTCACCTGAGGCATCAAGGATTCCAGGTGTTTCCCTATCTAGACAACTGGCTCCTGACTTTTACCACCAAGCATCAACTCTTAGAGGCATGGGATTATACAAACACATCATGCACTCAACTAGGCATTAAAGTAAACTTCGAAAAATCTGCCTTGCTACCCTGTGAGTCTTTTACATACATAGGATCAGAATTAAACACAAAAGAAATGTTTGCAAGATTACCACAGGAAAGAGTTTCCACTATTCATCAACAAGTATTAATTCTAATGCCACTCTATCCATACTTTTGTATAGGATACTACTTGCTCTGCTGCCCTAATCCCACCTTGGAAACTGGAACTGAGTCCCCCAGTGGAAATTAGAAACTTTTGCCCAGTATTTTTCCCTTGGAAACGCGCCTGGGTGGATACACACACAGCAAGGTCACCTACTCTATCCATACTTTTGTATAGGATACTACTTGCTCTGCTGCCCTAATCCCACCTTGGAAACTGGAACTGAGTCCCCCAGTGGAAATTAGAAAGTATGTGTATTTGTTAATACTTGGGCCTCTACAACTGTTAATTGCCTACTTGTTAGGTTTTGTAAGCAATCTCCCTGCCAGGACAAACAGCAGCCTACCCTTCTTATTTCCCACTCTCCTGACTCTCTCCCATCTTATCTGAGTTCTCCAGCTCTTCCCTACTTATCCTACCCTGTCCCAAGTCCTGCCTAGTGGGCCAGTGCACTTCTGCATATGACCACTAGAGGCGTCCTCCCCTCATTCTCATTACTTTTCCACTCATTTCTTGCTTTTCTCTACAATTACTTTGCTCATTTTATTATAGAAAACCTTCTTACCCTGCTTGGCTTACCTTCCTGTATAATCCATATTCATGCACCACTGACTGATTGGCTCTCGATCCTCTCCTGGTGTCTGTATCCTCCCTTGTTCTTGTTCTATCTTACCTCCTCTCTCCACACTGTACTTATTTTCACCCATCTCCCTCTCTACCTGCCTTCTCCTCTAGTGTGATACACTTCACATGCTATTCCCCATCCCATACCCTCTAATTCCTCTGCAACTGCATCTCTCCCTCCCTTCTCTGTACGCTATCTCTATCCTGTATATTCTAACCTCTGATACTGCTTTTCTCCTTCCCTACCCCTCCCACAGACTTATTGATCCTTGGCATTTCTCCCCACCGCATTGTATAATACAGACCTTCCGGTCTGTCCCGGCTAGCTTGTATTCCCTGTATCCCCTCCCTCCCTCTACTTCCGCCTGGAAGTGTTAAATATTCCCCCTCCCCTCTAGGCGCCATTTTTTCAATTTCTCTAGCTACGGCTGCTGCAGGTGCCTGACTGGGAGTGCGCTCCTTCTGTAAGTTATTCTGTGTACAATTTATGGTGCGAATAAGGGTTTTCCCGATGTTTAACGTAACTGTTCAGCTTAGGTATATGTAAAGAGTATCTGTATTCCTATCTGTTTTCTGCCGTTTTTACTCAATGTTTCTAACAATGTCTAATGCAGAAAGTATTTAATTTGAACTACTGCTGTTAATGTGTACCGAACGGTACTATTGCTTAAATTACTGGTTCCGACCGGTATAGGTGGATTCTTCTGTTTATTGCTGTTTAAGAAGGTACCGAACGGTACTACTGCCTAAATTACTGGTTCTGTATATTGTTGTTTTGAAGGTACCGAATGGTATTATTGTCCCATTTTTATGTTCTGAGCTGCTTAGTAGTTTGTTTCGAACGCAGGCATACAGCTCTGTAGGCTACTCATGTAAAGTGGCTGGTGCCTATTTGGGATGATGTAAACGGCTATTTTCTTATAGTTTTTCTCAACACAGCCTGCCTATCCCGCTATGTGTCCCACTGAATGTGGGTAATGATACACTGCTTACCCTAATTCGATTACACTGTTTGCGCACTAAAGGAACACTAGCAAACCTTCAGGTTTGTTGTTCAGATCGCTTCTGTCTCTCTGTAGTTGTTATTACTTGTAGAGCGACAATTGCCCTGTTAGTTCTTGGCGCTCAACCTTAAAAGTTTAATCTCATTTCTGAACCCCTCCATGGCCGCTACTTCCTAGCAGAGTAATCCATTGTTTTGTTGGCTTTACCTGCGTAATTACATGCTCAGCATGAATGGGTTCAGCATTTAACCAGCGCTGGTGCACAACGCCAACTCCACGTGTTTGTGTTACCCCTATTACTACAAATGCCTACCTGGTCGCTGATGTAATTCGCTCTAGGCCTATCATATTATCTTTTTCCGTAGGAATAAATATTATAATACTGCTTGAACATAGTTTAATGTGTTTGGAGCTTTAATTTGGTTTTTTATGTCCCCTGAAGTGTTTTTTTTTTGATGATCTCCTGGCGACACTGCTGTCCTTATATGGTTGCACATAGCTTTTAAATGTAAAACTGCTTAGTTTTTGTGAATTGCTTGAATATCTCCTGGCGACACTGCTTTTTGTTTTACAAGACTGTATGTAACTATTACTGTTTAATTGTTATAGCAAGTTGTTACTCGCCTGTATAGCAGGCCTGCTGCATTTAGTTGTGTTATATCAGAATCTACAGCATCAGGATATTGTTTATTGTCTGCCTTATCAACTGCTTTATGTTTTGGTTCCTTCTTTTACCTGCTTACTTCTTCCTTCAGGAAATAAGTGTTTTACTATTATTTCAATCACTAACTCTACTCTTCTCTACTTCCTACCTCCAGCTTTTGCCCAGTATTTTCCCTTGAAACGCAGCCTGGGTGGATACACACACAGCAAGGTCACCTACTCTATCCATACTTTTGTATAGGATACTACTTGCTCTGCTGCCCTAATCCCACCTTGGAAACTGGAACTGAGTCCCCCAGTGGAAATTAGAAAGTATGTGTATTTGTTAATACTTGGGCCTCTACAACTGTTAATTGCCTACTTGTTAGGTTTTGTAAGCAATCTCCCTGCCAGGACAAACAGCAGCCTACCCTTCTTATTTCCCACTCTCCTGACTCTCTCCCATCTTATCTGAGTTCTCCAGCTCTTCCCTACTTATCCTACCCTGTCCCAAGTCCTGCCTAGTGGGCCAGTGCACTTCTGCATATGACCACTAGAGGCCTCCCCTCATTCTCATTACTTTTCCACTCATTTCTTGCTTTTCTCTACAATTACTTTGCTCATTTTATTATAGAAAACCTTCTTACCCTGCTTGGCTTACCTTCCTGTATAATCCATATTCATGCACCACTGACTGATTGGCTCTCGATCCTCTCCTGGTGTATGCCCCGCTCCGTTAAGCCTCTGGGTCACTCCGCCTCCCTACCCTGCCCCAATTCCCACCGCCCCCAGCACCTCTAGCTATATCCCTCTTACCACCACACCCACTTCCTCCCTACACCACACCCACTTCCTCCCCATACCATTCAATCATAACTCCCTAAACACACCCTAATCAGCCTACTACCCAATTATAGCCACACCTATTACTGATCTACAACACTACACATCAATCATATACTCACACCCACTTATCAAGCTCTCCCTCTACCACCTCTCCTACTTGCCTTTAATTAACACATTTCTTCTCCCTACTATCCACAAACTTAAAAAAACTTACAAGATAACTGCAACACTTAAACACCAACAAACCTTCAACATGCATTTAAATACCCCATCTACCATTATTCTACTATTACTATCTCTTAAATTATCATATCTCTACTACCTCACCCAACCTCCTTCATCTGACTATTCACATTTTCATACAACCTATCACTTGAACTCCCTCATTCTCCTTTACACACCTATCTCTCCCCAGCTATACCCAATAACACAACTTTTAACCTTCTCATTCAAGATTTTCTTCTCACAGAATAACCCCATCCCGATAGTAAATAAACACCCCTTGTTTATCACAACAGATCCAAACTATTTTTCCACTCTACTCAATTACCTTCTTAACCCAATCTCTCATCTTATCAACTGCCTCCTATGTGGTGACATTCACCCAAATCCTGGCCCCTCCACCTCTCCTTCCTCACACAAGCCTATATTATTTACTTCTCTAAACACACAAAGTATTGTCAATAAAGTCCCTTCCCTCCATGCTTGGCTCACATATAACAAGCCTGACATACTTGCTATCTCAGAAACATGGTTAAAACCCTCTATAAAAGATTCTGAAATAACTCCACCCAGCTATTCTATCATTAGAAAAGACAGGACCCAGAAAAAAGGCGGTGGAGTTGCTCTCCTTTATTCATCTTCCCTGCTAGTTACCCCCTACAACAAACCTACTCCTAAATTCAACAACGCTGAAGTACTCCTCAGCCTACTACAGGTTAATAAGCACAAATCCATTTGCCTAGCATCTCTCTACATTCCCCCAGGTGACAACATTTCCACACTTGAAAACATCCTCTCCTGGCTTTCAAACAACATCAGTAATGAAACCATAATCTTAGGAGATGCAAACATCGACTGGACCTCCATCCAGTCTTCAACCAACCCTCTTAATATCAACCTATATAACTTCTCCCAACTAATCAACACTATAACACACCCATCAAAAAACCCCTCCTGTGGCACCATCCTTGACTGGATTCTAGTGTCACATCCCCACTATTTCTCAGACAGTGGTACTCTCCCAGACCCCTTGGTGATCACTTGCCTACTTTCACCCGACTCCCTGTACCTCTTTTGTACCCATAACTTCATCACTACCATAATGACAAAAATTTTAACCCATCAACCTTCATATATTCTCTGAATGCAATTAACTGGAATAACCTAAAGACACTACCCCTAGAAGATGCAGTTACTCATTTTAACTCTACCTTCCTAGAAATACTTAATTCTCAAGCCCTCTAAGAACAAAAGAATAAAACAAATTCAGCCCCTGGCTAACCAAGGCCACCCTATCAAGTATGCCTTAGAAATAAGGCTTGGGGACTCTATCTTAGAAATAAAACCCCAGAACAACATAATGCATACAAAGCCCTCCGTAATAAAGTAAAAAAGCTGATAATCTCTGATAGAAATATTTCTTCACACTCCAAAACAACAACAAAACTAACCCTCAAAGATTCTGGAAGGGGATCTCTACCCTCCTTAACCCCAGTAAGCCTCACACCCCAAACCCAGACCCAAATAGCCCAGACTTAGATCTAGCTACACAGTTCAACTCCTTTTTCATTGACTCTATCAGCAAACTCACATCCTCCTTCACATGCCCCACCTCTACACCTAATTCATCCGCACCCTCTCCCACAAATAACCCTCCCCGTACTTCCTCTGTCTCCTCATTCTCACCATCCAACTGTTCATCTTCCACCTCATCCACTACTCAAAACCCCTCTTGCCCATATCTTCCTCAAATCCTCTCTCCCCACTCTTCTCCATTCACATTTAAACCTATACCCACCTCCACCATAAAAAAACTTCTTCAGAAACTGAAGCCATGCACCAACGCTCCGGACAATATCCCCTCTTACTTCCTAAGTGTAGCCGCTGAAGCAATTGCCTATCCCATTAGCATTCTAATTAATCGCTCCATTCATGAATGCACAGTGCCCCAATTGTGGAAGCAAGCTTTCATCATCCCTCTCCATAAAGGAGGTAACAATTGTAACATAAACAACTTCCGCCCTATAAGCTATCTTGTCCCCATATCTAAAATTCTAGAAAAGTGCATCCAGCTTCAACTCCTTCCACATCTGTTAGAAAATAACCTTTTAACCCCTACACAACATGGATTCAGGCCACATCATAGTACCATGACAGCCCTTCTGTCCTTTCTTGAGACTGTAAACAGAGCTCGAGATCACAACCACATTGTCTCTATCCTACTACTTGACCTCTCCAAAGCCTTCGACACTATCTCACATAGCCTACTCTTATCCAAACTGTCACAACTTAACCTCTCTCCCTCCTCCATAGATTGGTTTTCCAGCTATTTATCTAACAGACACCAAGCTGTAATTTGGAAGAAGGCCACTTCCTCGTTCCTTAGTACCCCACTGGAGTTCCCCAAGGATCTATTCTTGGTCCCTCCTCTTTAATATATTCATCAATGACTTCCACAAATCTATTCCATTTGCTAATATCATCCAATATGCAGATGATTCTACCATTATCTGCTCTGCCACCTCTTCCTCTTCACTCCAAAAACTCACACAAGAAGCCTTCTCAATTACTGAAGATTGGATGAAAACAAATCACTTAGCACTCAATGCCTCCAAAACAAAACTAATGGTATTTACCCCTTCCAAATCTACTTCCTTCAACATAAACTCTTTCTCTATTACCAGCCAAGACAACTCACCCTTGGAACTGGTACTTGAAGCCAAGCTACTAGGTGTTCTAATCGACAATCGGCTTAATTTCAACTCTCATCTACAACTTAATATTAAAAAAACACACCAAAAACTAGGTATGCTTTACCGTCAGAATCAGTATCTTACTAGCTCCTCCAAAATCACTCTCGCTTCCTCCTTTCTTATCCCCTCTCTTCTCTATGGGGCTCCATTATTGTCTAACATTCAGATCTCACTAAAAAACCAACTCTCCTCCTGCTACAACAAAATTGCCAAATTCGCAAATAGCCATAGATCCTCCACCCACCACTGTCTCTCTCTCCGTAAACTAAATTGGCTCGAACTATCTAATCATCTCATCTATATACAGCTGACCTTAGCTCATAAGCTCATTCTCAATCCCTCTCTTTGTCCCTCCCTATCTTCTGCCTTTAAAATGCACCTACCAAACAGAGTCTTAAGGTCCAACAATCAAAACCTACTGGAAATTCATAAACCATCTTATCCCCCAGGTAAACACTTACTATCCTGTAACCTTTCCCGTCTTTGGAACTCACACCCACCATCCATTCGTACCACCTCTAACCAATACATGTTCAAAAAACAGCTACACTCACATCTAACTTCCCAATGGGATTGCTCTTGCTCCCACCCCTCATAAATACATCACATCATTCACCAATATGCTTACAGGACCAGACTTCTATCTATCAAAGATTGTGTTCCCTCTGTTACTACCCTTTAAGGTACTTTTATGTTCCTTCTGCAAAACTCCTTGCTATGTATCTCACATTATTTCCAAGCTCATTTACTTCACCTTAATCCTCTTTGTTTTGTATTGTTCAGAATGTTTATGAATTGTGAATTGAAATGTTTTTCTACCACTTCTCTATAAATATTAGCAATCTTGTCTGAACCTAATTCTGTGTGTGCTGGAGCTTTTCTCCCTATGACTATTATCTACCATTTTGTATAATTATTTAGCAATCCTTGTATGTACCCAATTATCTGTACTGGAGCTTTTCTCCCCAGGACTCCATTGAAAACGGGTTCTTTTTGGCCCAATGGACTATCCTGGTAAATCAACTGCAAATAAATAAATAAATAAATAAATAATGCAGAGCAAAAAGGTTCAAGTCAGACATGTCCTCCAAGCTCTAGGCATCATGGCAGCTGCAATTATTCTTGTCCCGTTAGCGCGTTTCCACATGAGAATTCTTCAGTGGCTTCTTTCCAGGAACTACCCATGTCTCACATGATCCTGATCACAGAAACATGCAAAAGGCACCTTTCTTGGTGGATGGTCTCCCCAATAGTAATTCAGGGCAGACCCTTCATACAACCCCCTCCGGTAGCCACAGTGACCACGGACACCTTCCTGATAGGGTGGGGGGGGGGGGGCATTATCTAGGTAGGACAGTCCAAGGCACTTTGCAACCTCACGAGTACCATCTGCATATCAGTGTCATACAAATGAGAGCAGTTCTCCTAGCACTGCAAGCCCTTCAAGACTCTCTTCCTTCCAGGACCATTGCAATCCAAACGGACAACATGTCAGTGGTGTGGCACATCAGTAAACAGAGCGGGACCAGGTCTTACCCCTTATGTCGAAAAGCACTCAGACTGTGACAATGGGCAATTTCCTCCCAGCATTTTCTGATAGCAAGGCACATCCCTGGGAGATCCAACATTATAGCGGACAGGCTCAGCAGAGCTATCCTCATGCCTCATGAGTGGTCTCTGAATCAGGAAGTTGCGGATCTTATCTTCTGCAAATGGGGACAGCCTTGCTGCGACCTGTTTGCCACTCCTCTCAACAACAAATGCAGCAGCTACTTCTCCCTACTTCCTCATCCAGGCCATATACCCAGAGATGCTCTAGTCCACGATTGGCCTCAGGGACTTCTTTACACTTTTCCCCTTTTTCCCCTAATTCCAAGAATCATACAGAAAGCAAAATTGTTGGGTTGCAAAATGATCCCCATTAACCCATATTGGCCTCGACAAATATGATTCCCGTTCCTACACCTCCACCTTCTGGATCAACCGTGGATTCTGGACCCGGTTCCAGATCTGCTGATTCACCAGTCAGGCGGGTTGCACCAATCCCTTCAAACTCTCCAACTCACAGCTTGGTTACTCCACTTCCAGCCTTAGCCAGGCTTTCCAGTATCTCCCCAGCAATCCGTGATATTATTGTTTCCTCTCGTAAGTTTACTACAAGGAAAACGTATGCTAGTAAATGGAAACGGTTTTCTTACTGGGCAGAATCTAGAAATTTGGATCCTTTCTCAGCCCCAATCCATGAAATTCTTGAATTTCTAACACACCTTTTTCAGTCTGGTGTGGCTTCCGCTACCATTAGAGTACAACTAGCTGCCATTTCTAAATTTTATATCGGTATGTTTAATTCTAGCATAATGTCTCATAATCTCTGCAAAGCCTTTATGAAAGGAACATTTCTTTTTAGACCCCCCCCCCCCCAGTTAGAGATCCTCCCCCTCCTTGGGATCTCAATTTAGTTTTAGCCTCCTTAATTTTGCCTCCCTTTGAACCGGCAGCATCGTGCCCTTTAAAAGTTCTTTCATGGAAGACACTTTTTCTGGTTGCTATCACTTCAGCTAGACGTGTTTCAGAACTTCAAGCACTATGTGTTCATCCTCCCTACCTGGTGTTTCACAAGGACAGAGTTTCTCTGAGGACCAATTCATCCTTTATTCCTAAAGTCTGCTCAGAGAACAATTTAAATCACTCCATAGATCTCCCAGTTTTCTTTCCTAATCACAGTAACAAGGCAGAATACAAGCTCCACCAATTGGATGTACACAGACAATTGCATTTTTACCTCCATAGAACTAAGGAACTAAGAAAGTCAGACCAGTTATTTCTTTCTTATGCTTTCAACAAACAAGGTCTTCCAGTTTCTAAAGTGACCTTATCCAGATGGTTATCTGATACTATTGCCTTTATTTATCAATTAATAAAGAGCTACCAGCTAAACCAAAAGGTCATTCCACTAGAGCATTAGCCACCTCTGTAGCGTTTCAGTCTAGGTTGCCCATAGACTCAATCTGTGCAGCTGCCACTTGGGCAAACCCCCACACTTATCTCTCATTACAAGGTAGATATGGTCTCCCGGAACAGAGTTTCCTTTGGTTCTACTGTTCTGAAGAGTTTGTTCCAATGAGCCACCTGGGATTTTAGGTGCTAGGGATGCTGTCCCAAACAGCAAGAACGAAGGCGAGATAGACAACTTAACATAAAGAAGTTATGTACCTACCATAACATTCCATGTTAGTTGTCTTCATCTCACCTTTCTTCTTGCATCCGTCCCTCCTTCCCGCTTCCTAGAGGATTGTGAGGAGTTCCCTTTTGTTTTCACTGGCTGAGCATCTTTTATTACTTCACATGCCAGGCAAATCTGTAACTCTTTCCTTGTTTAAGTGTATTGGACAACCAGTTTTAGTAACTGGTTACTCTACTAGTGTGTGCTATCACAAACGAGATCTGGGTAGCTGACGCTGAGCATTCCGGGATAAGGGGTAGCCTCGAGCCAGTAAACAGCTCTCGAGCTATAGAAGATGGCCGAGTCAGAGCCGAGGATCGGCTCCGAACCCAAACAGCAAGAAAGAAGGCGAGATGAAGACAACTAACATGGAACGTTATGGTAGGTACATAACTTCTTTTTACTAAATAATGATATACATTTGAGTTTCAGACTTCCAATCCTCCAGAAAATGTATGTTAACACAAACCCTTTTACTCTAGCAACCTTCTAAGTTTATAATAGGAATATTTAAAATATGTCCCTATTTTTGGGCCTTTGTCCTCCCATTTTTTCAGGCTTTGCCCAGATTTCTTCCACTAAGTGGTTGAGAGGTATGGTCTTCATTCTATACAACTTAGTACTTGTATACCAATTGTAACTGTGCATTTGATGATATTCATTATAGATTCATATTCTGTCTGTAGTCTTTGTGGAGCTTTTCTTTCTGGGCCTCTGCTGAAAGGTATTTTTCTGCCCATTCTGACCTTCCCAGCAAACAAATACTAATTAATCAGTCAATCAATAAATATATCAATAAAGCATTATATTCTATAATGGGCCAAATAAAGGAGAAGTAGATTAGGGCAATAACATCCTTGCACCTAAAAGATATACCTTTGTTAATTAGCTGGGCTACATAGAAGGATTTTCTAACTGTAAATATATGGTGGTCAAAGAAAACTTGATTGTCTACAAAAGTATCTCGATCTCTAATAACAGTGGTGAGTTTGACAGGGGTGTCATATATGCGGTAAGTGCATGGATGGTCATGTTTCCCAAAGGTCTTATTACTGAACTATTTAGCATTTAGTTTTAGGCCATGGCCCTAGTAACATAGGTTTGTATGTGTTTGTTCTTTCTGGGAAATCTGGAAGTCTTCTAGAGGGTTGATGATAGGGCCAGGTTTGCAATCATCTGCAGACTTAGTTGGCCAGAACACTTGACATCAACTTTGACATTAGAGAAATAAATGCCAAATTTGAGTGGCCCTCATACCAAGCCCTGGGAAACCACACTATTAACAAACCTTTAAGAAGAGAGCGTGCCCCAGTTTTAATTGACTGGCTTCTGCCTGTAAATTTGTCAAAAATGCCTGAGTGAACAACGGTATTGAAGGCCTTGGCCAGGTTAAGGAAAGTTGTATGTAGCCATCTGCTCTCAACATGATGCCTTGGTGACTTTTCAAAGGAGTCTAGTAGGTTAAACAGTCAGATCTTCCCTTTCATAAACCCAAACTGGTTTTGGTTGAGAGATAGTAAACTGTCAGCAACATTGTTTATGATTTCTATAATGATGCATTCCATTACCTTACAGGTTAGGCTAGTATTAGGATTATTAGTGTACAGCTGCCTGTTTCAGTCATGGGGTAACCCTTATGGAAAGGTCAACCACAGCTCTTTTCCATGCACCTAGCATGAAATCAGTTGAGAAGCTGAGGTTGAACAGCTTTAGGAAAGATTTGGTGGACAGTGCCCCATAATGACTAGGCAGCTGCACATGATCAGGACCCATGGGGCTAGTGTTTTTAGCTTTGGAGATTACTTTTATGACTTGCTCTGAGGTGATCTTTCAGTGAATACAGACATGATAGCTTGGGGGAACGCTGGGCTGGACAACAGGAAGAAATCTGAGCTAAGTATATCTGCTAGTATGGTGGTTATTTCCTCAGGGCTGAGTAGATGTTATTGACATGTATCAGTTTGCTCTGCTTGATATTGCTCTTAAGGTTTCTAACATAGTTAAAAAAAAAGTTTTATCGATGTCCTTGACAGAAGTGGCAATTTTCAGCAAATACTCACCCTTGGTAGATTTATTTGTACCCAAGGTCTTTGTTTAACATCTTGAATTTAATCCTGGAATGCAAGGGTCTCTGTTCCTCAGGACAAAGAATTTTGCATTTTGTTACATAACTTGTTTATACTAATGCTCGACCACAAGTGTTTGTTCCTAAGCTTGGCATTGTATTAGTATTACATTGGTACAGATGTCTCAGTGCTCTTATTGAGGAAAAAGCCACCATATTCAAGTTCTCCTAAGCAATCCTTTTTATTTCAGGACATGTAGTAGAGAATCACTCAGGACAACTGTGGATGGAGTCTGCAAGCCTTTAGCATTTTATACTAATGAGATGGAATCGGGTCTGTAAGCTAGTCCCCATATTGCTGCATTAATTAGATACATGTTGACTACCCTTTTGCTGAGGTGAGGGAAAAAGCACTATACTCCTTATCTGGGTCCTCAGCAGGTGAGTCAATGGGAAACTCAATGCATGTAGTTTTCAGTATTCAAAAAATGCAAAAGTGTCACAACCAGCAAATAAGAAATATAACACCAACCACTGACCGGTCAGTGGTTGGTGTTATATTTCTTATTTGTTAGTTTTCAGTGTTGCTTTACTTGAATTCTTTGTGGAGGAGGTGAGTCAGCAGAGAATGTAAGTGGCCAGGAGCAGCGCAGATGCTTGGGTCATTCAATAAGCAATTTCTCCACTGACACCATTTATAAGATCTGAAACATCAGAAACAAATTCAGTGGCAATTGGAATGCTGGTGCCAGAATAAAACACCAAACCAGAGTACTTCTGACACCTTAGTAGAGAATGGGTGTTAGAAGGAGCACCAAAATACCTGACCAGATCCATAGTTAGGGTAGGGTAAAGTGGGTGGCTGCCCTGGTTGCAAGCTATTGGGAAATATGACTGCCAGTGCTGGTAGGGCAAAGATGGAATACCAGCAATGCATTGCCAGTATTCAGTAAGTATCAGCAATTTGGCAGAAATGCCAGGATTCAGGGTATCACTTTATCCGGCAATAATGAAGGAGGAGGAGTGGAGAGACTTTAGCTGTTTGGGAATCTGATAACTGAAAGGAGAAGAATGCACCTCCCCCTCCAATGTATACACTACCACAGTACTGGTGTCTTAATTTCACAGCAGATGAACCTGCCATGCTGACGGGAGCTGCATGTGGACAGAAGTAGTCTTTTGTTTTCTGGAAAGAAGGTAATTGACTCCCGTCACAGAGTTTTGTACCTGATTTTTCTGTTGGATAGAGACTTTTAAAAGAAAAGCCAAAAGGTTTGCCTGAATCATGCAGTATTTTGCAAGGCTGGAGAGTGGACCCAAAGCACATCAGAGGATAGAAGAGAAAAAATTAGGGCTGACCTATAACTTTAACTTCAGCTGAGATGCTTTTATTTCATTTGTTGTTTATATTATTTGTTTGATTTTATTAAACTAGGTTTGTTGACCTTTGAGTCTGTTGCTTGTTTGGATTTTGTTGGTATATTTAACATTTAGATTGCTGAGTTTTATTATGGATACTTGCAACTGGGTTATCTAACAGTGTAGTACCTCGCGGGCGGTACTGCGCAGATTAGGGCGTGCCCATAATGATTGTCATGTCAGCGCACATTTGAATGACAGCAAGTGGTCCACCTTTCCCATTATGTGGCAATGAGTAACCTATGTTATACAATACAGTTCCATGATCAGCGCACATTTGAGTGACAGCGAGTTGTCCTCCTTTCCCATTATGCCTCAAAAATTTGTATCAATAAAAGATACGAGTTATAGCACTTTAAGTTTTTAATCTGAAAAACAACATTGTGTTTTAATGCTGATACTGATTAATTGTCGGTCCGGTGTTGTATACGCTTTTTTGGTACTTTTCCGTTAACGGGGCAGCAGGCGAAATGTGCGGTTGATGTAAAGTCAGTGCTGCTTATAGTACCGCATTGCTTTTGTTGTTTGAAAGCAGCTCAATGTCTGTGATACAGAAAGTCTTGCATCTGCTTGTCTTTCAAGACCTAGTAATATGGAAAACAGAACAAAATGAAACGTTCAAGCAAGTGACCATTCACAAGGGAAGCCCCGCAATAATATCAGGTGCAGACGACTTCCAACTCCAAAATATAGAAGTTAAGGCAGTTCTGGCTCTTTCCTGCCATCCGTGGCAGAATGGGGATTGATTTGAACAGTTTGGTCATCACTTTTGCTTTCATGTCTTCCTGTAAAGTGTTAATTTGTATAACCCACAAGCAGTTTACTGCTGTAGTTCACACAACTGTCTCACGGACTATACAGCATACACCTTTGTACATTAAGCTACACCACTAAGCACAAAATTCCACTATGAATCTGTTTGTTAGGATTTGTTTTACTGAAAGAAATTACCCAATTTCAATATTAAGTTGACTAATTTCTTTCCCTAGATCAGGCAGATTTTGTGGTCGATACTTTTTGAATGGAAGTGTTCCTTCCACTTCCTGCTTGTTTTTGCCTTCTGCCCTGTTAACCGTTTTGCTGAAGTAACACTGCATGTTTGGATGACTGTAGAAGTGCCACTGATTTGAGAGGGAATCAGTAACAGTCCGACAACAAAGGCAAAATTAAAAGCCCAATGCAGCAACAAAAAAGCATCGCTGACTTGCGAGCCAAAATCAGTAGCACTCTCACAAGAAAGCCAAAGTGACAAGCACAAAAACATAAGCAGCACTGATTACTCTACTGACTTGTTTTATTATAAAATAAGAGACAATTTTATTTTTAATACAAAAAATAGAAAATATTACATCAGCTGTTGCTAATATCCACTACTGCGTTGAACTTCAAAGTTTGTAAAAGTACCGTTTTTTTTTTTTTTACCATTCTCATGATTAATTGTCCTTACTAAATTCTGTTAGAAGCTATATTAAAATGCTTTTTAGTTTGATTTTTGGTGTTGCTAAATTCTGTTAGAAGCTATATTAAAATGCTTTTGAAATATTACAGCTAATTACTATTAACGTTGCAATGTAAGTTGTGGGCGTTTAGGGGCGGGGTTTGCTACTGCGCATCCTGCGAGGTACTACACTGTTAGATAACTTGCAACTGTGGGTATGCAATTCATAATCTGTTGTCTGGTATAATAGTTCATTTCAACTACTGGCAACTGATTTATGGCACATTATTATTGGACTGTTATACATTTTTGTACAACTAATGTCTCAAGTACATATTAAGAACTTGTTTTTTAAATTTGGTGTTTTGATTTATAGCTCTTGGTTTCCAATTCATAATGCAATATCTTACAGAATTATTCAGTGTGCAGTGAACAAGCTGACAGACTTTGTGGCTTTAGTTGCTTTTATCTGATGTATTGTTGGTATTTCATTAATTCATTGTGATTTATAGTTAGTATGTGACACCAGAACAAATCATATTATTCAAACCGTTCAATCTCTTGCATTTTTTAAAGTCTGTAGATTGAAAGATAAGCATTCATTCTTGATTTTTTTTTTGTTATATGAACTGAATGTGGTGTAAGTCAACTACTCCTGAATGACCTGTACCTTTGTGAGTCTCCTTGTTATATGAATAGCAGTAGGTATGAACTGACTACTTCTGAAAGTCATGTGAAACTCTTTTATTAGAAAGATGTAATGTCATATCTAATCCTTTGTTCCCTGGTAAAGTGACCTCTACTCTTAATTGCCTTTGAATTTATAATGCTTGACATTTGTTGTTTAGTAGGCCAAGTATAAAACCTGAAAGGTATAGGTGGGTAAAAAAGATATTTATCTACAAAAAAGAAAGAAAGAGAAAAAATAAAAATAGAATTAAAAAGGAACAAAGTGAAGGATCTAAGAATGAACCACAAGGGGACTAGCACAGGCTGGACAACACAAGAGTGGCAGGAAGGATACAGCTTTGTTTTAGGGTGTCAGAGGAGGTGTGATCTGGAAAAGAATGAGGTAGCTTCATAGTAGAATATGGAAGTTAGAGGTCATAGTGGACTGGCTAGGCAAATGAGAAAAAATAGACTGGAAGTAGGGAGAAGGAGGTAACAAGAGGTCATCTGAGAGGATGGGAAAAAGGTACAAGAAAGTTAGATTACAAGAGGCTAGAGGTAGTTGATATTGAATCTGTATTCATTGAAAACTACATTGAGGGATATGGGGGTTGTAGCCCCCAACCTTGGTGGGTTTGGTTAAAGCAGTTTGTGTGATGGTGGATGTGGTGAACAAGTAACTCCCTTCTCTATGAAAAAACGGTCGCTGATGTGAACATTCGATGAACAGCCATTCACTGGTTTGTGTTTTATGAACGGCTGTTCTCTGTGATTAGCTTTTGAGGAAGTAATATAGACCCATTGATATCACAGCAGTACCATAAGTGGGATGGCACAGAGTGAGGTGAAGGAATGGGAGCTGGTGCTATGAAACAGAGGTCAGAGTGAAAAGATACAAAGACCAGTGAAACGTGATACAGGGGATATAGAAATAAAGGTGGCCATGGAGAAACCAACAACACAAGGAAGGGTAAGAGGGAGTTATCAGAGTGTGACACAACCAGAAGGGAGGGGGGGAGAGAGAGAGAGAGAGAGAGAGAGAGAGAGCAAAATAGGTTGAACAGCAAAGAAGTCTTCTAGAAAGTGATTCAAAAGGAAGGGGGAAGAAATTAGATGGAACACAGAGAGGGTGGCAGCCATCACAGACTGATAGAAGGACTGAGAGTGGTGGTAATAGAAGGAGGAAGGTTACAGACAGGAAGGGTAGTGGTATGGGACATATAGTGAATGAAGTTGGCGCTAGTGTGGTAAGGGTAAAGAGAGTTTTGGTGACTGGAAAATTAGTCACAAAGGGGATTAGCAGTCTAGGTAAACAAAAAAGTAGCTATCCGGTTTCAGCTAAAATAGTGTTGGGGCTTAGACCTACTAAGATGTGGGAAGAAGTGACCAATGTAATCACCAAGGGAGAGGGGTGGGCACATGTTGTAGTGGGCACCAAAGATTGGTCAGAGAAGTCAGCTGAAGTGGCAGCAAGAAGGGACAGGGAGGTTGATTCGATGCTTGGAGAGGGGTATGGAGGTAATATTCTCAGTATTGTTACCTACAGGGGTGTAGTCAAGATTTTCAGATTTGTACTCAAAGTTCCCAGGGTGCTACCCTCCACCATGTCATGCCCCATCACTATCTTGTTCTCTTCCCATACATATATACTGCTGTCCAAGTCACAGCCCATTGAAATCCTGCTTTCCCCAGCATGAAAGTAAAGGTGATAAAAGCATCAGGCAGCATAAAAATCACATTTTTAAATAACTGTATTGGGTTGCATCTTAAACACTGATATTCATGTATAATTCTATGGTCTTTCTAGGTCTCTTGTCCCTCTTCCACCGAAGTCATTCACATACTGCATCCATTTCATCGGAGTTTATGCAGTTCTTTCTCCAAGCCATGATTTGCATCTTCCAATTCAGGTTGCTTTCAGCTCTGCATCTATCAGTGGTGAACATATGAGAGGAATAGTGGAACATACTGTATTCACACCAAATCCATGGAAGAATCAGTCAGAGTAATAATTATGTACACTTTAATGGTAACGATTATCAACAAAAGAAAGGGGTAGCCATGGGTGCAGCGTGTGCCCCCATATATGCAAATTGCGTGTTATATTTTTGGGAACGCAGATACATTTTTAACACTGATTGGTTCAAGTGGATTTCTTTCTATACTCGATTTCTGGACGATATTTGTATTTTATGGAAAGGGTCCAGAGAATTATTTTTGGAATTTTTTGAATATTTAAATAACTGTACAGATTTTTGGAAATTCACTTAATGCTTTAATGATTTAAGCATTAATTATTTAGATGTGACTATATACAAAGATTTGTCCACTCAGTGTTTTCAGTCCAAATTATATAGAAAACCATCCTTCTCAAACATGTATTTGCATTTTGAAAGTGGTCACCCTTTTTACCAGAAAAAAGGAATTGTTAAAGGTCAGTTGATAAGAGCTTCAAGAATGACCAGTGAGGAAATGGTATTTTTGGAGGAAATTGAATATATTTGTAAACTTTTTCTGGAAAGGGGTTACCCGAAACCCTTATTACAAAGTTTAAGGAAGGAAATAGTGGATAATAGGACTAACAAGTTTTTTCCCCTTTTAGGGTTAAGGGAGGATGATAGCACTGGAATAAGGAAAACAAAGGAAATTGATAATCAAACATTTATACATACATTTCATATGAGCGCTTTCGTCTGCATAAAACAAACTTCATCAGATAAAGTCCCACTATAACTGACATAATTTATAAAAAATGTTTAACCAATGAAATCTTCACATTAATAAAACAATTAATCAATAAAATTCTGAAGATACTGAACATTCAAAATTTAAAGAAACAAAAACATGTTGGTGGTTGTTTGTATGTGTACACACACTTCTAACAGATTAAAAAATGATGCATAATGAAAAATTTTTGTTAAAAATATAAATAAACAAAAGAATAATCTACAACATTATTTCATAGGTAGGTTGATGTAAAATGTATGTTTACATCTGATGTGTTGAAAATATATTTATGCCATCTTCAAAGTATATTTGCCTTTCCTGTTAAGATGGCTTTGATGTTTATATACTCATTTAAACCTGGAGAAATATTACATTTTAATCTTAACTGCCATCTAACTTCCTTCTGCAGTAAAATATTTTTGTTATCTCCTCCTCTAATTTCCAAATTGACCGTATCTATGATACCAAATTTGAAAGCAGGGACGGGTTGACACATGGTGGTGTGTTTGTATAAAGCACTGGTCTCTTTTTTATTTTTTATGTCATTCTTATGTTCGTAAATCCTTTCTTTTAAATGACGTTCAGTTTTGCCCACGTAATAACATGGGCAATAATAACAGGTTGCCAAATACACCACCATGGAAGAATAACAGTTACCCCTACAGAATTTAACCTCCGTATTCAACCCATTTTTTAAAACAATACTATTGGAGGTGTTGATAGAGGAACATTGGGTACATCTACCACAGGGGTGGGTACCCCTAGAGTTCTACCAAAAGACAACCAGGAGGTGGTTTGATTGATGTGTAAAATGAATTCTTCCAACTCAACTGGTGTCCCCTCCCAAATCACAAAAATGTCATCCAAAAATCTGTAATAAGCTGTGATTTTAGCAGAAAAAACACTCTCAAAAATGTGTAAGGTCTCCCATTCCAGGAGTACCAGGTTGGCATAAATGGGGGCGCAAGCTGCCCCCATTGCCACTCCACTGGTTTGTTTGTAAAGAACCCCTTCGAAGTTTATAAAGTTATTGTCTAAAACTATTTCCATTAGTTCCAACAATAAAGATTTTCTGTCTGGTGTTAATTCAGAATGTTTATGAATACTGGTTTCAAAAAATTCAAAGCCCTCTTTCCTAGGGATACAGGTAAATAAATCTTTCACATCAATGGTAATAAGGAGACTATCCTTGGACCATAACCCCTGGTGCATTTTGCCCAAAAAGTCCCAAGGTTGTCTTTTACCCACCAAGTTAGTGCAGAATGTATCAATTATCTAGACATTACACTATCCAAAACCTTGAATGGTTTTAAATCTCGGGTGTATAGAAAACCAACTTGGTGTAACAGCTACCTCCACTTTGACAGCCAACATCCTTTTTTCCAGAAAAAAAGCATTATAAAAGGGCAGGCTGTCAGAGTGGCTAGGATGACATCCCACATAGAAGATCTCCAACCAGAATTCATTAAACTGGGTAAAATGTTTGGAGAAAGAGGGTATCCTGAGGTTTTGGTAGAAAACATTTTGTGGAAGTATATAATGGGTGGGGACCCGTTTCAAACCTTTACTTGGGCACCCCATTGAGAATATAGAAACATCAGAAGATAGACCCATGAATTTTCAAGTTCTTGTTCTATTCAACATAACAACTTTTCTCCTATTTTTAAAAAATCTTACAAGATAATTGGTCTATTTTAAAACTAACCCTGAAATTATTGAAGTTATAGGGAACCACCCTGCATTTATTCATCGGGTGGGCAATAATTTTAAAAGAACGTTGGAAGGGAGAGATTATTCTTACAAGAACTCTAGGGTACCCACCCCTGTGGTAGATGTACCCAATGTTCCTCTATCAACACCTCAATAGTATTGTTTTAAAAATGGGTTGAATCGGAGGTTAAATTCTGTAGGGGTAACTGTTATTCTTCCATGGTGGTGTATTTGGCAACCTGTTGTTATTGCCCATGTTATTACGTGGGCAAAACTGAACGTCATTTAAAAGAAAGGATTTACGAACATAAGAATGACATAAAAAATAAAAAAGAGACCAGTGCTTTATACAAACACACCACCATGTGTCAACCCGTCCCTTCTTTCAAATTTGGTATCATAGATACGATCAATTTGGAAATTAGAGGAGGAGATAACAAAAATATTTTACTGCAGAAGGAAGTTAGATGGCAGTTAAGATTAAAATCTAATATTTCTCCAGGTTTAAATGAGTATATAAACATCAAAGCCATCTTAACAGGAAAGGCAAATATACTTTGAAGATGGCATAAATATATTTTCAACACATCAGATGTAAACATACATTTTACATCAACCTACCTATGAAATAATGTTGTAGATTATTCTTTTGTTTATTTATATTTTTAACAAAAATTTTTCATTATGCATCATTTTTTAATCTGTTAGAAGTGTGTGTACACATACAAACAACCACCAACATGTTTTTGTTTCTTTAAATTTTGAATGTTCAGTATCTTCAGAATTTTATTGATTAATTGTTTTATTAATGTGAAGATTTCATTGGTTAAACATTTTTTATAAATTATGTCAGTTGTAGTGGGACTTTATCTGATGAAGTTTGTTTTATGCAGACGAAAGCGCTCATATGAATTGTATCTTACATTAAAGGATTGGACTTCTCAGCAGGTGAACTGTGTTTTGTTACCAGTTTATTCTACTCACTTCGTGGCAATTTATACATACATTTTCAAATACATCTGGTAAAGTGGAAGGAATTATAAAGAAATACTGGCCTTTATTAAAAGTGAATAATGAGACAGGGATATACCACCTGAACCATCCTTTATTAGGAGAAGATGTATGAATTTAAAAGACATGTTTGAGAGGAAAGAACTGCAAAAAATGGGTAAAGCAAATTCCAAGAAGGGCACTTATAAATGTGGGATGTGCCGGCAATGTGAATACATTCTCCAGGAAAAAGAGATCTGGATCCATTCCAGAAGAATGAAATTTAGTGCACCAGGGTATTTTAATTGTGGCATAAAAGGAATTATTTATATTGGTATTTGTATAAATTGTAATAGTTTTTGCATAGGGAAATCAACACGTACTTTGAGGAAAAGAATATATGAACACATCTATGAAATTGGTAAACAAAAAGAATCTAATGCTTTTTATAAACATTCTTTAACGTGTTGCAACATTAATATTAAGTTTGCAGTAATAGAACAAGTCAAGATTGACCCAAGGGGGGGGGGGTAACTGGGAATCTAGAGTGGAGTTTCATATTTTGGCAGCTTAGAATGGATGCCAGTAGACCCCCAGGCCTTAACGATAATATTAGTATTAACAGTGTCCTGAAATTAAGACAAGCTAAGTTGTGAAACAGAAAATGGCTAGTTCATTCGATTTTATTTGGGTATATTTATATATTTGTATATGTTTTTAAACATTATTTCTTTGCACATTATACATATACATATATATTTTTATTACTGAAATATATGTATGGCAACTTCCAGTTTTTATGGTATAGGAGCATAATATTAACATTATTTACACTATTTTTAGGCAACAACATCAATTCATTCTTTTTCTTCTTTTTCTCAGAATTAATTGTATAAAAAATGTCATTTTTATACATTTAATATTAGATATGTTTAGTGTTTCTTCTCTGTACTGTAATATATTTCTTTTAACATATCTATTTATTGGCAATACATTTTTGAATGCATTCATATAGATGGAAAGTTTTAAACCTGACATGTTGTATTGATGGTAACATATTTATACAGTTGTATTTGGTAATGAACATTTTTAACTGTGTTAGGTGAATACACAAGACAATTTTTATAGTTAGATTGTAGGTACTGTGGCTTTTAATATTACTTATATTATCACAGCTGCAAACAATCATTTAATTGATCTGATAGCTTAATTGATTAGAAATGTTATATATTCAAGTGGGCCATGTGAGGGTTTTAGTTCTGATGAAGCTTTGTATTTGAACAAAGGGAAAGCACGCTCAATTTGTATTACTTTTGTTTTGTTTTTTGAGCTGTACAGGCTGGTTTTAACTGTCAATAAAGTGGACATATTTCAACTTTCGGAATCATGTGGTTTGCGAGCCGAAGGGCTGTATTTCACTCAACGTGATATATATATCTTTTTCCGTCTGGTTCTGACTGATTCTTCCGTGGATTTGGTGTGTTTTTGGCTTAAAAGTTATTTCTACTGGTGTTTTTTTACATACTGTATTCAGCTTTTTTCGTATTCTTCCAAGCTATGTGTTCGTTGGTGCCATGGCAGGAAGATGTTCATGTTAATGTGTCACACCATACCTTTCCTGATGTACCCAAATATTCCATGGATACAGAAAGCTCGTCTGGTCTGTTCTGTACTCACCAGTAGCACAATAGTGTCAATCTCACCAACCCCTGGGAAAACGTTGCCGTGAGTGCTCCCAGTGGCTTCCTGATCCCACTTTCAAACTCAGGTTGTTGGTCACATGATTAGTTTTATTGCTTTTCTGCTATGAAATGGTTTCTGAAACACACATATTTGACATTAAGGCAGATTATAGCTGATAACATAGCTGACAATACTTATGATTTAGAACCTTATATTTCTGGTTGCCTTTGTCAACAAGAAAACACTAACATCTTACCTTTGTACCAGCAATAAAAAAGTAACTAATGCCAATAGCATTTATGCTGCTTTGAAATGTATATCAGATAGCTATTTCTCTTCTACCCCAAACTCCAGCTGTTACTTCATAGGCCTGAGCAGCATATATCCTACAATTGTGTCAGCTAAGAAAAGATTAGAAAGAATAGCTACTATAATTGTATCATTTGCAATGAATTTTAAAACATCACTTTAATTTAAAAAAAAAAATCAATTAAATTCATAATTTTGGACCTTTGTATTAAAATTAAGCATCAGCACATGTTGTGAATATTTTAGTAGTCATCACAGTATGTACTAATTAGGACTAATCAGGATTTGTCCATGTCAGTCCTTTGTTTAATAAGGGTCAGAATGTCAGTTGGTTAATGCAGCTGTTTTATTTGGGCCTTAGTGGAGGGAAAGGAATACATTTACCACTTCTGCTACTTCTGTAGACATGAGCATAGGTATTAATTTATTTTATTTATTGACATTTAATTACCAGGAAAGTCCGACTGGGTAGAAGCCTATTTTCAGTGGAGGCCCAGGGAGAAAAGCTTCAAATGATTACAAAACATTTTAAGAAAAATAAATGTTTTTATGTTGTGCTATCTTGCCTTCATTCTTACAATGATGGGTTTGGAGCCGATTCTCGGCTCTGACTCGGCCGAATACATAGCTGAAAGTAACAAAAAAAAGCAAGCCGGCTGTAGGTACACCACACCACACCGTTTATTGTGAGCACTTTCGTCAGATACACTGCCCCAACTTCATCAGACAAAGCCAAGACAACAAATTACCACTTTCTATGATAACAAATGGATGTAATTAAGACAAATAGAGTAGGTGCTCATTAAATTAGCACCTATTCAATCATGTACATTAATTAAAAACCTCTATATAAGATATAAAACAAGATGTTAAGTTGTCTATCTCGCCTTCATTCTTGCTAGATGGGTTCGGAGCCGATCCTCGGCTCCGACTCGGCCACTCTAAAAGCTCGAGAGCTAGTTCCACCGGCTCGAGGCTCCCCTATATCCCACAATGCTAGGCGGTAACTCCTCAGATCTCATTTGCCGCTACAGCGATTGAGGTGCTTTTCACCGGCTCGTCAGGTTAGTTTAAAATAACTAATTGTATCTTAGATACACACCCCTTTTAAGTTAGCTTTTCCTCATAAAATTAAGAGTTAAGTAGTTTCCTTCCTTTCTATAGTCCTAGTTTCCCCTGTCATTTCCAAAATTTACTAAACTTATTCCCTTGGGCTTTAGGCCCAGTCCCTCCCTTCCTAGTAGTTGGAGTGACTGTGTTTTGTAGGGATTTAATTTTTCTAAGTTAGTTACTAATTTAATTAAATTTAATTTAATTTAAATTGTTAACAGGTGTAATAGGTGTGTGTGTGTGATTGTCTGGTTACACCTTGTTTTTTCTTTGGACATGGCCGAGGAATCGAAGGTCTCAGGCTTTAAGAAGTGTGACTCGTGCTGTCAGAAGATGTCTCTGACAGACGGTCACACTTCTTGTGTATACTGCCTGGGACCTTTGCACCTGCAGGACTCATGTGCTGTTTGCCATGGCTTCAGCCCTCGAGTCCTGCAGGAGCGTAAAAATAAGCTCATTCTAAGGGGCTTATTGAAGCCTGAGGGTCCCTCGACTCAATCCTCGGGGAAACCCTCGAAGCCTCCCAGACCTTCGGCTCCGGTCTCTGAGCCGTCTTCTGGAGGTCCGAAGGCTGTTCGATCATCGGCTCCCGCCGGAGCTGATAACTCTCGAACTCATGCCCCTACTATTTCCTTGGCTCCAGCCGGAGCCGAGGAAGACATCGCTGAGTCGGCTCCGATCAAATTGTTGGAACCGACCTCCAGAAAAAGGTTCCGATCTCCATCTATCGGCTCCGTTCATTCAGCTCCAGCATCACCATTGCTGTCTGAACGGAGCCATAGATCTCACTCCTCTAGGTCGTCGAGACTATCAGATCATGACCTTCAGAGGATAGTGAGTCGACTTCTTAAGTCCGAGGCACTGGCCCAGATGCTTTAAAGTCCGACTCAACAGTTGAGGACTATTCCCATTACTCGAAATGTTCCTCCTCTGATTCTTCTGAGTTCGGAGCCGGGGCGGCTTGGACCCGAGACTGTGGTGGCGTCGGAACCGATACCTTTGTCTTCGGTGCCGTCGTCTGCTCCGATGTCTTCCTTGGAAGAATCTCAGCGCCGGACTTCCCTCGTCGGCTCCGAGGGGGCGAGTGGCATCGGACCCTTGTCCGACCCCGCTCTCCCTCTCGGTGCTTCGGCGCTGGTGAGTTCGGCTCCGACATCGGCCTCGGAGCCATCACTGTCGGTGCCGGGGGAGGTTTCCAGCTTTTCGGAGTGGAGACCTCTGGCTCTGCCTGACAGGGGTGCCTTCGAGGGCATGAGGGACGTGTTAGAACCAGGTTCAACTCCACAGTCGGCTCCTTCTGCCCCTCCCTCCACGGTGCCTCCGGTGATTTCTGCTCACTCTCTCATCCCGGACCGTAGAGAGCCAGCTCCTCAAGTACCCCCAGTGGGGATCTCCTCCTCTTCCGAGGCCTCTCCTGACCCCGTGGGAGAGCCCCCTAGGAAGAGGCAGTGCAAGAGGAAGCACATTGACTCCCCTGAGTCTGTCGCCTCTGACACTGATTTAGAGGTTTCTGAAGGTTCCCCTCGTTCCCCCTCTGAAGATGTCTCCTTTGCAGACATCCTCGAAATCTTAAAACAGAGGGGGAATTGGCCAGCCCTCAACCCTTCAGAGGATGAATCGGTGTATCTTGAGGCGTTTAGCTCTCACCCTTCCACCTCCTGGGTGTCCCCTCCCTTTGACCCCCTCATGCAAGTGGTGGCAAAGAAGGCCTGGACGGCTCCTGACTCAGTGGAACCCACCCCCAGGAGACCATCAAAATTTATCACTGCCCCCAAGGACAAAGAATTTTTAACCAAGGGCATCTCTGTTGATCATATGGTGGTGGCTGCGGCCACCAAGAAGGAGTTAGCTGATCCTTCGGTGCCTGTTCATCCTCCTAACAAGGAGTCTAGGTCTATGGACAGGTACGGGAAGCCGATGTTCTCGTCAGCAAACTTTACTATGCGCTCGCTGAATTACCTGTGTCATTTCACTCGTCTTCAGAGGGATCTGCTCAAGGAAGCGAGCGAAATGTTAAAGGACCCAACAGCTGCGGGTTTTCAGGATAGGATGAACTCTCAGCTGGCGACCCTTAATTCTATAACTAACTCCTCCATGCGCCTCCTTTCATATGCGGCGGATGGAGCGAGTAGAGCGGCAGGTACAGGTGTAGCCTTGCGTCGGCATGCCTGGATGCGGCTATGTAACTTTGCAGACCCTTTCAAGGCGTCCTTCACTAATGCCCCTTTTGATGGATCATCCCTCTTTGGTCCTCAAGTGAAGGAAACCCTGACTAGGTGCGAGAATGATGGCAAAACTCTCTCTGCCGTCGGAGTCTGTTTTTCTACTCCTTCTAGGCCTTACCCCAAAGGCCAAAAGGGGGGAAAGATGTGGTTCCGCAAACAATCTCAGGGAGATTTGCCTGACGCACAGAGTCTATTCCCCTCTAGAGGCAGAGGGGGGAACAATAATGGTAGACGCCGTCCTAGAGGCAGAGGGGGCCCGCAGAATCAGGGCAGTCGAGAAACCTTTTCTGACAAGCCCTTCCGGCATCCCTGAGGTGTTGCCCGACTGTCCACCTTCGGAGGCAGTCGGGGGAAGATTATCTCTGTACCCAGAAGCCTGGCTATCCCTAACTCAAGACAAGTGGGTACAGTCTATCATTTCCGAAGGCTACAGAATCCCATTCCTTTTCATTCCGAAGCAATCCAAAAAATCCCTTCCAGACATTCCACCCAGTCAAAGGGAGCAAGCAGCTCTAGAAATTTCAAAGCTGCTTGCAAAAAGAGCCATTCAACCAGTTCCAGCAGACCAACAAGGATCCGGAATCTACTCCAAATTCTTTTTGTTCCAAAGAAAACAGGGGACTGGAGACCCATTTTGGATCTCAGCAACTTGAACAAGTTTGTCAAGAAAACAAAGTTCCGGATGGTCACGCTGCAGTCCATTCTACCCCTTTTGGGGCGGGACAACTGAATGTGCTCAATAGATCTCCAGGATGCGTGCTATCATATCAAAATGAGTCGACGCTCCAGGAGATTCCTCCACTTCAGGCTGGGAACCAGCCATTTCCAATTCAGGGCCCTGCCCTTTGGTCTCACTACAGCTCCCCGAGTGTTTACCAAATGCATGGCAGTGGTCGCCTCTCATCTGAGACGACAAGGATTCCAGGTGTTTCCATATTTAGATGACTGGCTCCTTACAGCCCCCACCAAGCATCTCTTGCTTCTTGCCAGAGACTACAACTCTCACACATGTCAAACACTGGGCATTTCAATAAATTACGAAAAGTCTGTCTTGTCGCCTTGTCGTGTTATTACCTTCATAGGCACAAATCTAGACACAATCAACATGTCAGCCAGACTCACAGAGCAGAGAATAGCAGACATACATAGACTAGTCTCTTTGGTATTACAGAGCAACAAAGTCAAAGCCAGACTGATCCTGAAGGTCTTAGGGATTATGGTGGCGGCCATCCCTCTTCTACCTTTAGCCCGCTTCTATATGAGAATTTTACAATGGATGCTCTTCACACAATGGTCTTTCCAACGACTTCCAATGTCCCATCCTATTCGGATAACTCAATCGTGCAAGAACCATCTCTCATGGTGGATCACATCTCCCCAGCTCCACCTAGGGAGACCTTTCGTCCCTTCCCCTCCGGTTGCTACAGTGACAACAGACGCCTCCCTGATTGGGTGGGGGGGGTATTACCAGGGCAGGACGGTCCAAGGCATGTGGCAACCTTTCGAGTGCCACTTGCACATAAATGTCCTAGAGATGAGAGCAGTGCTTCTAGCGTTGCAAGCCTTACAAGACTCTCTTCCCAAGGGGAACTATAGCAATTCAGACAGGCAATATGTCTGTAGTGTGGTACATCAACAAACAAGGCGGAACCAGATCTTACCCCCTATGTGAGAGGCACTCAGACTGTGGCAATGGTCGATTTCTTCTCAGCGGTTTCTGTTAGCAATGCACATTCCCGGGAAGTCCAATGTGATTGCAGACAAACCGAGCAGAGCTATTCTCATGCCTCACGAGTGGTCTCTGAAGAATTCAGTGTTGGAGAAAGTTTTTCAAAAGTGGGGCCGGCCTTGCTGCGACCTTTTCGCTACTCCCCAAAACAGCAAGTGCGACGATTTTTTCACCCTCTTTCCCCAACCAGGCCACCCCAGCAGAGACGCTCTAGTACACGATTGGCCCCGGGGATTTCTGTATGCTTTTCCACCCTTCCCACTGATATCTCAGCTAATACAGAAAGCCATCACTCAGAAAGTTTCCATGATCCTCATTGCCCCTTACTGGCCTCGACAGGTTTGGTTCCCATTTCTCCACCGTTATCTGTTGGAGCAACCTTGGCATCTGGACCCAGTTCCAGACCTCTTGACCCATCAGTCGGGTCAGTTGCAGCACTCCCTCCCCTCTCTGAACCTCACAGCGTGGTTCCTCCAATTCCAACTCTAGCCAGGCTTCCTCTAATATCTCACTCAGTTCGAGATATTTTGATAGCTTCTCATAAATCTTCCACTCGGAAGATTTATCATAGTAAGTGGAAACGTTTTTCCTGTTGGGCGCAGTCAAAGAATATAGATCCTTTCACTGCTGCCATTCATTCAGTTTTAGACTTTCTAGCCGAACTTTTCCACTCAGGATCGTCCCCGTCTACCATCAAAGTTCAATTGGCGGCAATTTCGAACTTTCATGTTGGAGTCCCAAGAGTCCTCCATTATGTCTCACAAACTCTGCAAAGCCTTTTTAAAGGGAGTTTTTCTCCTCAAACCACCTATCAGGGATCCTCCTCCTCAATGGGATCTCAATTTGGCTCTAGCGTCCTTAATTCTTCCCCCCTTTGAACCTGCGGCTTCATGTTCAATGAAGTTACTATCTTGGAAAACACTCTTTTTAGTAGCTATCACTTCAGCTAGAAGAGTCTCTGAACTCCATGCTCTGTGTAGTCGACCCCCTTACCTTGTGTTTCATAAGGAGAGGGTGTCCTTACGTACTAACCCGTCCTTTTTGCCTAAGGTAGCTTCACTGGTGAATTTGAATCAAACCATTGACCTTCCTGTGTTCTTCCCTAATTATTCGAACAGGTCAGAACAAAAATTACATTCCTTAGATGTTCATCGCCAACTTAGGTACTATTTAGACAGGACCAAACAATTCAGGAAGTCTGATCAACTGTTTGTTTCTTATGCAGAAGGTAGAATGGGCCTTCCAGTTTCTAAAGTATCTCTCTCTAGATGGCTTACTTCATTAATTACCCTTGTGTATGAGATCAGACATCAACAATTGCCATCCAAACCCAGAGCTCATTCAACTAGAGTTTTAGCCACATCTATAGCTTTCCAAGCTAGGCTGCCTATTGATTCGATTTGTTCTGCAGCTACTTGGGCTTCTCCCCATACCTTCATTTCTCATTATAAGTTGGACTTGGCCTCCAGGGACCGAGCCAACTTTGGTTCCACTGTACTCAAGAGTCTGTTCCGATAGGCCACAGGGACAAGGTGCTAGGGACGCGGTCCCATCCAGCAAGAATGAAGGCGAGATAGACAACTTAACATTTAGAAGTTATGTACCTACCATAACGTTCCATGTTAGTTGTCTTCTTCTCGCCTTCTTTCTTGCGTTCCCACCCTCCTTCCCCCTAGCCTGGACAGACCTAGAGGAGTTTGTTTTGTTCCTTATGGAATTTCGTTGCTGGGCTTAGCTATCAAACGAGATCTGAGGAGTTACCGCCTAGCATTGTGGGATATAGGGGAGCCTCGAGCCGGTGGAACTAGCTCTCGAGCTTTTAGAGTGGCCAAGTCGGAGCCGAGGATCGGCTCCGAACCCATCCAGCAAGAAAGAAGGCGAGAAGAAGACAACTAACATGGAACGTTATGGTAGGTACATAACTTCTAATTTTTTAACCTTATATAACACATAAAAACTCAACGCATAAAAAATATATATTATTAGAACCTTATACAATATAAAAATATAAAAACACAATGCATAGCTATTAAAAAATAGATATATGAATAAAAGTTAAACATTAAACTAGGATACTAGGATAGACAATTATTGGTGCAAAAATTGAAACATTAAAAAATATTATAAAGTTATTTCTGTTTTTACAAATATATTTATCAAAAACCAACAACTTTGGCCGACTTGCTTTTTTTGTTGCTTTACTTAGCTGAAAGTCTCAAACCTGGCTCATGGCAAGAAGGTATCTCACAACGCAGTGGTGTAAATCTCCAGATCTCGTTTGCCGCTTTACGAGGTTGGATGCGCTCATCTTGGCCGTGGCTAAGTTGTGACAAAATTTCTCTTATTTTTCCAAGTATACTGTTATATTTGATAATAGATAGCTTATTTTTTAATTATATTTAATTTGTTGTGCATTTTATTGCTTTTCTTTTTGATAGTGATAGTTTATCCCCTTTAGCACGGCTTTTGCCGTCGCTTTGTAGGCTTTTGGTATCCCTTGTAGTGGTTGTTTCTGTCTGTTAGTTTTAAAGCTCATTTAAATTAGAGAGCTTTTCGCCTGTTTAAATTAGATGGCTTGTAGTTAATTGTTGTCTTGTCTAGAAAAATAGGACTGTTTGAGTTAGTGGCCCTATTTTTTCTCCCTGGTTGTCTTTTTCCTTGTGTTTTCCATAGTTACTATTCAAAATAGCTTTAGCTTTTTCAGTAGTTTAGTAGGTAAATTTTTTCTTGTTGTTGTTGCTTGCGGTCTTACCTTCACTATGTCAAAAGACCCAAAAGAGAGAGAACATAAGCCTTCAGGCTTTAAAAAATGCCAGAAGTGCTCTCAAAAAATGTCCATCACAGATGGACATGTTGTATGTGTTTATTGCCTTGTTGTGATTCACCTACAAGAAGACAGCACCTTTTGTCATTCCTTCAGTGCAAGAGTACTTCAAGAAAGGAGAATCTCCTTCTTCCAAAAAAGAAAAATCACAAAAAAGATATTCACCTGCAACATTGGCTCAGTCGGAGCCACCAGTCAAGCTACCAGAAATATCCAAGGCTACTACCTCCTCGGCTCCACAGTCCACGGAGTCATCAGAGGTTTTATTGGTTGACAAGCCAGGTACTTTGGCTCCAAAGCCGTCGGAGCTGCAAGATACCTCTACTCGGAGCCGGTCCATGGATGTTTCACCGGTTTCTCCTACGTTGAGATCTCCAATTCTGCACAGGTCTCGCTCTTCATCTGTATCTTCCAGGTCCACCGGGAGCTTATCGGATGATGACATGGAATGAGTGGTGCGCAGACTCCTTAAGTCACCGGCGCTAACTAAATTATTCTTGGCTCCACCCATTTGGTCTCAGAGCCTACTGTGCCAGTTATACCCACTGTTGTTCCTCCTCTGAGCCAAGTTGGTCTTTCGGAGCCAGAGTGTTTGGTATTGCTTACTGTGGATCCATCAGTTCCAGGACCCCCTTCGGTGTTGATGGAGCTGACATCTGCTCTGACTCTCTCGGTGCTGTCCGGGGAGTCTGGGAGCTTGGGTTCCCTGGTTGGCCCCGGGGGGATTCTCGGCCCCGATCTTCATCAGTGCCGAGTCTACCCCTTGCAGCATCATCCCGGGTTAGCTCTGCTCCCACATCAGCCTTGGGTCCAATCTCGTTGGTTCTGGTGCCTTCCTCTGTCTCCTCAGAGCCGAGGGAGTCTTCAGAGCTGGCGGGGTCCGTCTTTGAGCTAATGAGGAGTGTGATGTCTACCCATTCAGCACCACAGATGCATACTAGTACTCGTCCCCCTAAGGCACCGGCGACTGTCTTGGCACCACCCATTCCACAGGATAGCAGAGATCCAGAGCCTCAGGATCCCCCAATGGGTGAACCCTTCTCCTCTGAGGCCTCCCCAGAATATCCTTCTGAGGAGCCACCTCGGAAGAGAACTTGCAAGAGGAAGCACATAGACTCCCCAGATGAGTCCGTCACTTCAGACACTGACCTAGATGAGTCAGAAAGGTCCCCACGGTTGTCCTCTGATGATATCTCATTTGCAGATATTCTAGAGATCCTGAAGCAGAGAGGCAGCTGGCAGGCCACCACCCCTTCTGATTAGGAGTCAGTGTACCTGATGGCTTTTAGATCACAATTTTCAGCCTCCTTGGTGTCTCTACCTTTCGATGAGCTAATAGACCTGGTTAGTCGAAAAGTTTGGGAGTCTCCTGACACTATGGAGCCAGTCCCTTGGAGGCCAAACAAATTCTTGTCAGCTCATTTGAGAAAGGATTTCCTAACCAAGGGGGTACCCATAGATGCTATGGTGGTGGCAGCAGCCACCAAGAAGGAACTTGCAGAGACTTCCTCATCTGTTTATTCTCCGAATAAAGACTCTCGAATGATAGACAGATACGGGAAGTGTGTCTTTTCATCAGCGACATTCTCACTTCAATTGCTAAACTACCTATCCCACTTTACAAGGCTACAAAGAGATCTCCTGAAAGAGATAGGAGATGCTCTACAAGGTTCATTAGCTGTGGGGGTGAATAAGAAGGTCTCCTCCCAGCTGTCTACCTTAAATTCCATTGTCAACTCCTCCATGAGGCTCATATCCTACGCAGCAGATGGAGCGAGCAGGGCAGTAGGTTCCGGAGTTTCCCTTAGGAGACACTCCTGGATGCGCTTGTGCAATTTTGTGGAGCCCTTTAAGTCTCCTTTTACTAATGCCCCCTTTGATGGTTCCTCACTCTTTGGACCCAAAGTATAAGACACTTTAACCCAGTGCGAGCAGGAAGGAAAAACTCTCTCTGTCATTGGAGTACGTTTTTTGTACCTTCAAGACCTTATCCTAAAGGCCAGAAGAGTGGAAAAATGTGGTTCAAAAGATCCCAGAGAGTTTTCCAGGATGCACGGGGTGATTCCTTCCCCAGGAAGAGAGGGTGAGGCAATAATGGTAGATGCCACCCCAGAGGCAGAGGGGGCCCGCAGAACCATGGTGACCGTGATTCCTTTCGTGGACACCTTTATTAACGCTCCTGAAGGAGGCAGTGGGGATGTTTATCCATGTACCCAGAAGCCTGGCATGCTATCACAAAAGACAAATGGGTACTACAAATAATATTCAGAGGATACTCCATCCCATTTTCCTATCCTGTTCCACAGACCAGAATAATCCCAGATGTTCCACCCATTCTAAGGGAGCAAGCAACTATAGAGATCCAAAGATTGCTGCACAAAAGAATCATCCAAGAAGTCCCCGCAGACCAAATAAGATTTGGAACTTACTCAAGATTCTTTTTGGTGCCAAAAAGCATAGGGGACTGGAGACCCATATTAGACCTAAGCAAATTAAATGAATCTGTCAAGAAGTCAAAGTTCCGAATGGTGACACTGCAGTCTATACTTCCCTTTTTAGGGAAAGATGATTGGATGTGCTCAATAAACCTTCAAGATGCTTACTACCGCATAAGAATGGACAGGACATCAAGAAGGTACTTATGCTTCCGGCTGGGAGCCAGTCACTACCAGGCTCTACCCTTTGGTCTCACTACAGTCCCCAGAGTGTTCGCCAAATACATGGCAGTAGTCCCAGCTTACCTGAGGTGTCTAGGATTCTGAGTGTTTCCCTATCTAGACGACTGGCTCCTATCTGCCACCACCAAGCATCTACTCCAACAAGCCAGTGATCTAACTTTGGACATTTGTAATCAGCTGGATATTACAGTCAGCTTTCAAAAATCTGCCTCGTTGCCCTGTCAACATATTACATTTATAGGCGCAGATCTAGACACCTTCTTAATGGTAGCACATCTTCCAACAGAAAGAGTTGTAGCACTCAGACAGCAGAAACTTCACCTCCTTCTCAAGACCAAAGTGAAGGCAAAGATAATTCTGAGATTACTAGGGACAGTGGCTTCCATGATTACACTGGTCCCTCTTGCCAGAATGCACGAGGATCCTTCAGTGATTGTTGTCTCCCAAGGGTCACTTCAAGAGCTTCCGATGTCTTACTTGATCAGAATAACGGAATCATGCAAGAATGACTTAAGATGGTGGATGCACTCCACTCATATGACCATAGGGAGATCCTTTGTTCCACATCAACCCATAGCTACAGTGAACATGGACGCTTCCCAAATAAAGTGTGGGGGGTATTATCTGGGAAGAACAGTCTAAGGTACATGGCAAGAGCATGAGGCTCACTTGCATATAAATGTCCTAGAGATGAGAGCAGTGCTTCTTGCGTTGCAATTACTTCACAACTCTCTCCCTCTAGGGACAATTGCGATACTGTCAGACAATATATCTGTGGTTTGGTACATAAACAAGCAGGGGAGAACCAGATCTTACACCCTTTGTCGAGATGCCCTAACAGTTTGGCAATGGGCAGTTTCTTCCCAGCGCTTTCTAATAGCAATGCACATTCCTGGGAAGTCCGACGTGATGGCGTACAAGCTGAGCAAAGCAATAGCAGAAATTATTTTCCAAACGTGGTCAGCCTTGCTGTGATCTCTTTGCCATTCCCATGAATGCCAAGTGCAGCAACTACTTTACCCTAACCCCCCTCCGGGGGAGACACCGAGAGACACACTTGCTCACGATTGGCCCTTGAGACTTCTTTATGCTTTTCCTCCTTTTCCTCTCATACCTAGAGTAATTCAGAAAGCACAATACTCAGAAAGCAGGATAATTCTCATTGCTCCATACTAGCCTCACCAAGTTTGGTTCCCCTTCCTTTGGCCTCATCTTCAGGAGAAGCCTTGGACTCTGGACCCAGTGTCAGATCTGCTGACTCATGTCAGGAGAGCTTCATCCTTCTCTCCACACCCTAAAATTGAAAGCTTGGCTGCTCCACTTCCCAATTTAATTAGGCTTCACAATTTCACTCCTACAGTTAAACATATATTAATGTCCTCTCATAAAGCTTCCACTAGGAAACTATATTCTAGCAAATGGAAAAGGTTTTCTGTTTGGGCTCAAAACAGGAGCATTGATCCCTTTTCTGCACCTATCCATTCTATTTTGGAATTTTTGGCAAAACTCTTCCGGCAAGGTTCAGCTGCAGCAACCATCAGGGTTCAACTCGCTGCAATATCAAATTTCCACATTAGTGATACTATCTCCAGCTTAATGTCACATAGACTGTATAAAACCTTCTTAAAAGGTGCTTCCTTATTAAGACCTACTTTTAAGGCACCCCTTCCTCCTTGGGATTTAAATTTTGTTCTGTCTCATATCACGTTGCCACCTTTTGAGCCTTCATCTTCTTCAGACCTCAAACTCCTTTCATGGAAGACCTTGTTTCTAGTGACAATAACTTCTGCTAGAAGAGTTTCAGAGTTGCAAGCTCTTTCTATTAAACCGCCATATTTGATTTTTTATAAGGCTAGGGTATCCTTGCAAACTAATCCATCTTTCCTACCCAAAGTCTCTTCTGCAAACAACATAAATCAATCCATAGAGCTTCCAGTGTTCTTCCCTAATCATAGCAACAAGGCAGAATACAAATTACATCAACTAGGTGTGCGTAGACAACTCAGATCCTATATGCATAAGACAAAAGACTTTAGAAAATCTGACCAACTATTCGTATCCTTCCCTGATGTGAAAAAGTGTAGCTCCGTTTCTAAAACTACTCTTTGCTATTGGCTTTCTAATTGTATTATGTTCATTATACCTCAAATCACAGAGAATTACCTTTCAAAGTGAAGGTTCATTTCACTAGAGCAATGGCTATATTATCTGCCTTTTAAGCCAGAATTCCCATGGGTAATATTTGTGCAGCAGCTACTTGGACCACTCCACATATTTTTATCATGCATTACAAAGTGGATTTGGCTTCCTTTGGTTCCACGGTGCTGAAAGGTGTACTCCCGTGAGCCACCCAGGGAAAAGGTGCTAGGGACGCTGTCCCATCATTGTAAGAATGAAGGCGAGATAGGACAACATAACATAAAGAAGTTATGTACTCATATAATGTTCCATGTTTGTTGTCCATCTTGCCGTTCATTCTTACGAACCCTCCCTCCTTCCCCCTGCCACAGACTCCTTGTGGACCTGGTGGATGTTTGTACTACCTTCAGGAGTTCTTTGTTTCAGTTTGTTTCTCCTTCTATTAGGTATAGTATATGTTTGTATGTATATGTATGTATATATATATATATATATATATATATATATATATATATATATACATTTATATGTATATATATATATATATTTGTTTATATGTATATAGTGCACATACCACTCAGTAGTAGCAGCAAACAAGCTGGGGATTTACACCACTGCAGTGTGGGATACCTTCTTGCCATGAGCCAGGTTTGAGACTTTCAGCTATGTATTCGGCCGAGTACTCCGAACCCATCATTGTAAGAATGAACGATGAGATGGACAGCAAACATGGAATGTTATGGTGAGTACATAACTTTTTTTTACACTCTTCAAAAATAAAACAAAAACATCTGCAGTTTAAATAATTATAACAAATTAGACATATTATAAAAACATTGATTAATAATTGATACAAGCTATATGACAATCATGTAATATTTAGAGAAATTTTAGACAGTTTGTAAAGGAATTATGCAATATTGTACTTGCAGGTCGAATGTAAGATTATCATCCACTATCACCTCTAATAGTTTGCTATGAAAAGTGACTTCAGTAATTGTATCATCAAGAGACAGGACTTTCAATTTTGTTTTTCCATGAGAAAGAAAGTTGGGGGAAAAAGTAGTAGTTTGGTCTTTTTCGGGTTGAGCATGAGTTGTAAGTTATGAAGCCATGTTTCAGTGGCTGTTAAAACTTCTTGAGTAATTTTTGGAGGTTTACCATGTTGTCAGATGTACAAATGAGAGTGGAATTATCTAAGTATTGCATTATGGCGGCCTGTTGTGTGGAAGTATAGCGGTTGTTGGTGAACATGTTAAAGAGGAGGGGACCAAGGATAGAGCCTTGTGGTGCACAGAGAGAGTGTAGAATGCCATTTTATAGACTGATACCTATTGGACAGATAGTTTTTGAGGCACAGAATCGTGGGCTGAGAGAGACCAGGTGAGGGCATTTGAAGTAGAAGTTGGCTGTGACAAACTGTGTCGAAGGCCTTAGACAAGTGTAGAAATAAGGAAGAGACTAATTTGCCATTATCTCTAGCTTTATTGACAGTATCTATATAGGTTAGAAGGGTAGTGCTATTACTAAGAGGAGGATGGAAGCCATGTTGTGTAGGGGATAGGGGTTCTTTCTGCAGGAGAAAGTCTGGCAATTGTTTTTGAGTACATTTTTAAAGTGTTTTGATGAGAGGCGATATGATTGCCATAGCTCTAAAGTTATTAATGTCTGTTGAATTTCCTGCTTTGGGTAGAAGGGTAATGTGTGACTTTTTCCAGTGAGAAGAAATGTGAGATTCCTGGATTGACCTATTTATAAGGATTGAGACAGGATAGGCAATGGTTTTGGCTGCTATTTTTAGGTACTCACTTGGAAGGTCATCAACTGAAGAAGAGCATGGTTTAAGTTTGTTTAAGAGTAGTTTTATATAGGATGTGGGCACAAGTTTGAAGGTGAAAGTGGGTGTGGTGATATGTGGCTATTGGGCAGGTTTGGGATTAGGTGTTGAAGAATCCTTGGTTAGAGATGCTATACTGTCTATAAAAAAAGAGTTAAACTGCATTGCATTTTTGAATAGTGAATTATCAGGAGAGGGGATTGGGTTGAATTTATGGCTGCAATGTAAGATTTCTTTAATGGATGTCCAAAATTTTTAGAATTGTATTTAGTATAATTCAGAAAGTTATTATAGTGTAACTTTTGTATTAATTTATTTGCTTTTTAGTACAATTGCAAAGCATTCTGAAGTGTTCAAGTTATTGAGGTGTTTTATATTTTTGCTGTTCTTGCCATGTTTTTTCTCTATCCTGCATTAGCATTCTACTTTTTGGTTAGCCAAATTGCATTATTTGTCAGTCTCTTCCTTCTAGGAGGTGCAAGGCTATGTAAGCTATTTAGGAAAGTTGTATTGAATTCAATTACATCATCTAAGGAGAGGATTCTTAGGAAGCTCCATTTAATAGATGATAGTGTAGTAATGAACATATCTGGATTAAACTTGGAAGGGAATATGTGCTGTTTTATAAAAATGCTGTTTGACATGTGAAATGTCTAGTCATGTAGATTGGGAGGTGATCACTGAGGGGGTCTGACATTGTACCTGTGATGGAGTATTTGCTAGGGTCTGATACTAGGAACCAGTCTAATATATAATTCAATGTCTTGCTATAATATGTGGGGCTATTAATTAGTTGTGTGAAACCATATAAGTTTGTGCTAGATTTAGGGGAGTTAGAGTTAATGTCCAACGAGTTGATGTTTGCAAAACAAGAGTAATATTTTTTTCTTGTGGAAATGTTATGGATATCCAATGTAGGATATATTTCAGTATAGCTGTATTGTCACGAGGAGGGATATAAAGGACAGTAATACATATTTGTTTATAATTGTTTATTTTGAGGAAAGGAATAAGAAGCTCTGCCGAAGTGAAATTTGGTATTATTTTGCTGTAAGGGGCAGGTATTGGGAAACATTAAAGCAATGCCACCACCTTTCTTCTTTATACAGTCATTACAGATGATATTATAGCCAGGAGGTATAATTTTGGAGTCATTTATGCTGGGTTTAAACCAAGTTTCAGTTATAGCAAAAGCATCAGGCTTAGTAATCCAGGAATGTAGTTCAACAGTTTTATTTGTAATACTTCTAACATTTATTGCAGCAAAAATTAGATCACCAGGGTTGGGGATTCGCTGTTGCAGGGTTACAGAAGTGAGTCAGAGAAAATTATCTTTGTGTTCATTGTGATAGCTGGGTCCTGAATTAGGGTGTATATCTCTTCCTAGAAGGTGTGACGATAGGTAAAGGTTGCCAGCCTAGCCAGATAGAATTTTGTAGATAATTCTGTCATTTGTAAATATTAATATAAGCCACAGGTTGTTCTCTTAAATAGGAAAAATGATGTTAGATGTGGAACTGCAAAAATGTAACAACAGTGCACTCTGCTGGCAGACAGCTGATCAAGTAAAGCATGTTGTGACCATTTGATCTAAAGTCGGCTCCGAAATGTCTAGATGAAAAAAATTATTTCTATTGTTTTAACCAAGAGTTAAATTGCTAGATTTAAACATACAAATGTATTTTATTGCTCTGCTTCCTGACCAGCTGCAAGATAACAAAAGGAGATGCTGAAAATGTAAATGTTGAACTTCTGTTGGCCTGAGAACTAAATCAGAATAATGTAATCTGGGAGGGCCCAGCAGAATCGGTTGTTAGTGATTTTAGAAAACTATTTCTCAGAGAGACTCAGAGCATTTTGTCTTGAGAACATTCAACTCACCACTCTGCCTGTCCTATATATAAGTTATTTAGAACTGTGTTTTCTCTTAGTCTAGTTCTAAGTCTAATGCCTAGCTATTTCTAAGTGTTTTTCTGTGATATCAGAACTTTTGCTACTGTATTATTTTAAACATTTCTCTATGATCTCTGAACTCTTGACTAGCACTGTGTAGTAAGAAGTTTTGTCTTGTGTTTTTATTATTTATTATTAAATATTTTTAAACCCTTTCAACTGTGGCTTTTTTGTGTAGAGATAATTTAAGCTCTTCAGAGTACTTGCATGTCTCTGGTAAAACTGTACAAAGTCACTCCAATAGCTTTAGCCCTGGGCTATACTTACCAGTTGGATAATAATATTGCACAGTAGTAATTGGACACCCTTTTAAGGGCCTTTGAGTAGCTGATAAATATTAGCTGGATGGTGGCAGTGATTTCTACTGTATAGTCTGGGTAAAAGGTGCACAGCTGGAGAACCTGTGTTAGCCTTCCCCAGGAGTGTCGTGTGTGGTTGTATAAACTCTTATCTCAAAGTGTGTGTCAGCTACTTGGGCAGGGACATGAAGCACTGGTTGGACAGAGAGGGTGCTGGAGGTTTTTAGCTTGCCCAGCTGGCTGAAATCTGGACCCTATAGCTGTGCCAGTGGGAAGTCTTATTGAGGACCTAGAAAGAAAGGGAGAAAACACCCCTAGACTGACTGTGATCTCTGTGTGCTCTTAAGGGAAATTGTACTTTACTGTGTGTGTATTTATTATCCTTTCCCTATATGGACACCCCGGGTCCCCTACTATTTACCGAAACGCCGATTTGCCGACAAAGAAATCACCGACACCAAACGACCGACAACGCAGTTGACCGACACGCTGGAATCCCGACAGCCGGAAGACCGACAAGGGGAATGTGTAAGCGCGACCTGGTAAGTATGCGATAGTGAGGGATTTAGGAGTAGGGAGCGGACAGGTAAGTGTGCAATAGTGAGGGATGTAGGGTTAGGGTGTGTGATAGGTGAGTGTGCGGTAGTGTCGGAGCTTGGGGTTAGGGGTGGGTAAGTGAGTTAGGGTTAGGGTGCAGGTAGGAGAGTGTGCGGTGGTGTCGGAGCTTGGGGTTAGGGGTGGGTAAGTGAGTTAGGGTTAGGGTGCAGGTAGGGAGAGTGTGCGGTAGTGTCGGACCTTAGGGTTAGGGTTTGGGTTAGGGCTAGTGGATATGTCCTGTAGTGTACTGTGTCGTTTACGTGTAGTGTGTCGGTGTTATGGTGTTCGGTGTTTTGCGTTGTCGGTCAACTGCGTTGTCGGTCGTTTGGTGTCGGTGATTTCTTTGTTGGCGAATCGGCGTTTCGGTAAATAGTAGGGGACCCGGACGCCCCTCACTGGTGTTAGTGGTGAGGATTAAGGCTCCTTGATTGCTGGGCCAGTGCTCGGGCATCACAGAAGGATTTTAGTATATTGGGGAATTAGGCATACTTAATTTTGGAGAGGATTCTTGCACTTAATTTTTTTTTAGTTTGAGTTGAAGTTGAAGTGCAATTAATCAGCCTATGTTTGGAATAAAGATAACAGGCAATATTAAATAGGTTTAGTGTAATGTATGGAAGTGTGGATAGGTAGTTGGGCCAGAGCTGGAAAGATTTTGCAGTATGTTATTGAGTCATGGTAGGATGAAAGGTGGCACAGTAGGAAGAGAAGAATAGAGAATAAGCTGAAGAGTAGCATAATTAAGTGCAGTATTTTATAGATATCAGAAAGTGGGGAAGTACCAATGAAGAAAGAAACAAGAAGTTGCAGGGCAGTTGGAGATTCAGTGGTGGTGGATTCTGAAAGCTTGAAGAGAATAGTTAAGGAGATAAGTATTTTCTATAAAAGAAGAGTGCTAGGTTGTCATGCTTTCATCTCTGTATTGTAAGGAATAGAGGGGTATGAAAGGCTAGAGTATAATACTGTAGTCAAAATAAGAAGCAAAAAGGGTTTATTTAGGAAAAGAAAAGGTACAATGTGGAATAGGTAGGTACTATTCAGGAAGGTTGTGATTATAAATGGATATAGTGCAAAACAGTATGGGAGGGAGAAAGATAGTTTGGTATGGACTAAAAACTAAAGAGAGATAGGGAAGTAGGAAATAAGAATCTAAAGTGTTTGTATAGAAGTAGTAAGGTAATTTGGGGTGAGTTTTGGAAAAGTCACAAGTGAAATGTGTATGTAGGAAGTGTGACAGTAGAGTAAGAAGGGATGGGTGAGAATTGGGGATAGGGCCAAGTAATGAAGTGAAGCAAAGCAGAGCACGCTTCCATCCTCAGGTTAATTTTTAAAGGAGAGCAATCATTTTATAGCCAGAATAAAGCAGTTAACAAAGAGATGCAGCAAAACAGGGTGTTTGTCATTTCCTGAGACTAAATATCTGGCATATGCAGAAAAGTCCAACTTAGAGGTCCTTTGAGTGTACAGACTATTTCACGCAGCATTTCAATCACAGAGCAGGCATGTATTTAACTGATTAAAGTTAATATGCAGCAAGGTTCTTCATGGTAAATATGCTTACATGAAACACTGACAAAATGCTCAGTAAACTTATAGGTGCAGGGCCTTGTGGCAGATCTACTGCAATATCAAGGTCAGATGTAGTGACCGCAGGCTATGAAACACTGACAATATCCTCAGTAAACTTGTTAGTGTGGGGCCTTGTGGCAGAGCTCCTGCAATATCGAGGTTAGATGTAGTGACCACAGGCTATGAAACACCGGCAATTTTATCAGTACACTTGTAGGTATGCATGAAGTTTGGTGCCCCTCACATTCTGTTAAAAGTAAATAAGACAAGTCCCAATTATCATAGAAAGGGCACTGTGATGAAATGTAAATGAAATATTACTTTGAAGGTGTAACAGCACATTCTGTGAAATTCTACATGAACAGCTTAGCATTCTAACATGAGAAGTCTATTGTTCCTTGTGTATTTGACTACAACCTAAAAAAAGACTAGATATCCTTTGTGTTTCACTGTTGCAGTCATCACATTTGGGTTATCCTCGCCTGGATAGCCCTCGGCTGGCCAGAATACTAGAGGCTTCAGATTTGGACATCGGTTGCTGTCACCTGCAGACTGACGTCAGGTCGTCAGAGGTATAAAGACAGACAGCTGATGCCATTACATCAGTCTTTCTTGCCACAGAGCCCGAAGCAGAAGCAGTTTGCATGAGTGCCAGCCGGCCATTTACCTGTCCTCGTTTTCCGAATTGTAGTCTTCGAAAGCTAACTGTCTTGCCAGTGGAAAGCAGATACCTCCTAGAGATTTTCATTCTTACTGTGTCACTTGCCTAGGCCTTGAGCACAATGTTCCCAATTGCCGTTTCTGTGCCTTGTTCAACCTGCATACTATTTGTCATGCTAAAATTCTAGCTAGGCATTTTTGTACTTCTCCAAAGTTTCCTGGTATGGCATCTGTCAGCCACCCGACTGCCGATCTACCAAAAAAGTGTAAAGATAAAGACAGAGACAGACCGCAAAGGACAAAAACATCCGACGACACTACCGCTAAATTTGTTGTCGGTTCTCCGGGCCTCGGTGAAATGCTTTCGCAGTCCCTGATGCCTGCTTCTCTTTCAGTATAGGCCTCTGTTGAGACCCTTTCAGAGTCCACCATGCCGCACACCTTGATCTCCATTAACGATCCTGTGGTTATCTCTACCTTGGATGGGTCCGAAGCCGCTGGGCAGGCACCAGCTTCCGAGGAGTGCCTTCATACTACCGAATCCAGATCTATACCGATGACCTCAGCTCTGACTACCGCTGTTGCAAAACCTCCAGAATCTTTTTGACTTACAAGCAAAACTATGCCACAAAAAACTTTGCACAGACAAATGACGACCTCTGGCCCATTACTGCAGTCCCAAATGCTTAGAATGGCAGAGGATCTCATTTACCTTATTAGGGGATCTCAACCTCCTACCACTAAATGCAAAAGAGACCTGTCCCGTGAACTTTTTGCCTGAATCAGATTTTGGGCAATCCGAATTATCTGTTGAGCCAGATGAAATGCAAACAATGTCTGCATATGAAGATTCTGATGCTGAGGACACAATACCCTCAGCCTCCCCTCCTGAGGATTTCTCATTTGGGGAAACATTTCATACTCTCAGGGAGCATTTTAAATGGGAGGAGTCAGGATTATCCTCAATCTAAGAAGAGGCTTAGGGAATTTATGGATTTACCTCAGCACAGACCTTTGTCCATTCTCCCTGTTTTAGAAGTGGTGGATGATGTCTATCTTGAGACCAGTTTAAGTCCTGACGCCATCCCTCCTGCTCCCAGGAAACCTGACAGATATTACAGAGTACCTGACTCGCATAGATTTTTGTTTAGAAACCCTGCTGCTGTCCCAGAGATTATCACCTAAGGTCCCAAAGGGGTTAGAGCTACTGCATCAAAAAACCCAACCCCTTCTGATAGGGAATCCAAGGCTCTGGATAGATGGGGAAAAAGGTATACACCTCAGCTACCCTTGCTATTAGAGCACTTAATTGTCAGTTCCATATGATAAAATATCAGCAGCACATTTTGGAACTATTAACAAAAACGATTGCTACCTTCCCAGCTATGACAGAATCTAAAGAATTGTATGAATTAATGCATTCTGCCTGCCAGGTAGCCAATAATTCCTTACATTGTGGATTTGATACCTTAAAAGCCTCATGCAGGGCAACAGCCACAGGATCTGTCATTCGTAGACATGCATGGCTTAGGGAACAGCCCCTGCCAGACAATGTGAAATCTAAACTATGAGATGCACCTTTGCATAAAAACAACCTATTTGGCAACAAAGCAGAAGCAGTGCTTAAAAAGATGGAGGAAAAAGCCAAATCTATGCAACATGTTAAAGATTTCTTACAAGTACAGCCTCTAAGATTCAGCAGATGTTATCCCTCTAAGCATTGGACATTTCCTGCGTCCTCAAAGCAAAGCCAATCCAGGTCTAGAAGCAGCAAAACATCCATACCCTTATCTCAAGGCTCTCAGAGAACAAAACAGTGGACCTCTTCTACTCCTAAACCAGGGAGTTCCAAGCAACCTTTCTTTAGCAAAAACCCTCAGTAACTCTTCTCAAACCCCCACCAACTCTGCCACCCGGATTCAACCTCTCGGAGGAAGGCTCTTAAATTTCTTTCACATCTGGGCCACCATCACAGATGACCAATGGGTCCCAAAAATAGTTTCTCAGGGTTACAAATTCTCCTTTCACACCCTACCTACCGCCAAAGGGTACCCAGACCTTCCTCCAAATCAACCGGCAGAGGCTCAAAAACTTATCCTCACCTTACTTTCTGTGGGAGTTGTGGAACCCATTCCAGAAGAACAGGTAGGACTAGGTTTTTACTCAAGACTATTTCTAGTTCCCAGAAAGGAAGGCACTTGGTGGCCCATTCTGGACTTATCCACCCTCAACACCTTCATAAAAATTCCAAAATTCAAAATACTCACCCTCCAGAAGCTCCTACCCATGCTTGCCAGGGATGCTTGGCTGGTTAGTCTGGATCTAAAAGTGGCATACCTTCATATCCCTATCAAAGACTCATGCAGACAGTACCTCCATTTCAGAGCAGGCTCACAGCACTTTCAGTTCTCTGCTCTGCCCTTTGGCTTATCTACTGCACCCAGAGTGTTCACAAAATGCCTGGCACCTGCTATTGCCTTTTGCAGGCAAATAAACATACAAATTTACCCATACCTGGATGACTGCCTCATTCAGGCAGATACCCAGGACAAGTTGCTGCGAGACCTAGCCTTTGTGATAAACCTTTTCACCTCCTTGGGGTACACAATCAATGAAAAGAAGTCAAATTTAGTGCCCAAGAAAGTGATTGTTTTCCTGGGAGCAAGTCTAGACACAACTTCCCAGATGGCATCTCTCACACCAGAAAAGCAAATAACTCTTCCAGCTTACTTAAGGCAACTAGTCAGCAGGTCCCAGCTCACTGCAAAGAAAATTCTGCAAGCCCTGGGGTACATGGCCTCTTGCATTCTTCTCATTCCATATGCCAGACTGCATATGAGGAAACTACAATGGTACCTCAAAAGCCTTTGGAGTCAACATTCACAGGATCTGGAAACTACCCTCACTCTAATTCCATGCTTAAAAGCAGAGTTCCTTTGGTGGGCCAAAGCCTGCACACAGAACAAGGGGTTACCCTTCCTACCACCCCCTGCCACCCAGAGCCTCACCACAGAAGCATCAGAATATGCCTGGGGGGCCCACATGGAGGGCAAATGCATTCAGGGGTGATGGAACCAACAACAACTGTCCCTGCACATAAACTTAAAAGAAATGCTGGCAGTGCAGCAGGTCTTGATGACCTTCAAACCCCTCCTTTCTCAAGGAACTCTCCTCATCAAGACAGACGACACCACTGTGAGGTGGTACATCAACAAGCAGGGGGGAACTCATTCCTATCCCCTGTGCCGGCAGACCATGATGCTATGGTCTATGGCAGCATCTATGAACTTACACCTGATACCCCAGTACCTTCCAGGCTCACAAAACAACCTGGCAGATCAATTGATCAGACAAGTATTGGACCCTCACAAGTAGCAACTCAGCAGGTCGACCTTCACCCAGATAATACAAGCATGGGGGAACCCAGAGGTCGACCTCTTTGCCTCACTCACCAACCACCTTCTCAGCAGATTCTGCACGACGGAATATCACAGCAGGGCTTGGAGAGTGGATGCCCTAGCCTTCTCTTGGACACTCCTCTCAGCCTATGCATTCCCTCCCCTGCCTCTCCTCTTGAGAGTGTTAATAAAGATAAGACAAGAAAAGCCAAGGATTATTCTGATTGCACCAGACTGGCCCAGACAGCACTGGTAACCCCTTCTACTCAGTCTGTCACAATATGCCCCTTGGGACCTACAGCAGACCCCAGACCTTCTGACCCAGGACAAAGGGAATTTCCTGCACCCACACTTGCAAACCCTCAACTTGGCAGCTTGGCTTACAGCCTAAATCAATCTGCCCTTCTTAGCACACAGGTCTTGGAAGTCCTCAAAGAAGCCAGACGCCAGAGCACCAGAAAATCTTACACGGATAAGTGGAAGATGTTTGGTATCTGGTTCCAGACTAAAGGAGTTTCTATGTCTCAGCTTACTCTCCCAATTATCCTGGACTACCTGGCTGGTCCTGCTTAAAAGGGGTCTTTCTTTCTCCTCAATAAAAATTCATGCCTCAGCTATCTCTGCGCATTGCAATTCTGAGCACCCTATTTTATCCCACCCCCTGATCAAACAGTTTCTCAGGGGAGCTCACAACCTGAGGGTACCCACTCCCACATGGGATCTTAACTTCATCCTGGAGAAGCTTACTTTGCCTCCTTTTGAACCAGCAGCCTCAGCAGACTTAAAATTCCTTTCTTGGAAAACTGCCTTCCTCCTGGCCGTTACCTCAGCCAGAAGGGTCTCCAAGCTACAAGCCCTTATAGCAGTTGAGCCCTTCATTATCTTCCATGCAGACAGGGTCACCCTGAGAACCAACCCCTCCTTTATGCCCAAGGTGGTTTCTAGTGTGTCCCTAAACCAATCCATTCAATTACCCACCTTCTTTGCCAACCCACAAAACAAAGGTGAAAGGATTCTGCATTCCCTAGATGTACACAGACAGCTACGGTACTATCTAGACAGAACTAAGCCCTTCAGGAAATCTGACCAGTTGCTGGTCAGCTTTGCCACAGGGGCAGAGGGCAAAGCCATTTCTAAACAAACCATTTCCAAATGGATAGCACACTGCATCCAATTCTGCTACAAGCACCATGGTAAGCCTCTCCCAAAGGGAATTAGAACTCACTCTACCAGAGCAGCCTCCACCTCAGCAGGCTTCCTCAGAGGAGCACCTACTAGGGATATTCTGGAGGCTGCCACTTGGACATCTGTGCACACCTTCAACAAGTATTACCATCTGCATTTTTTCTAAATCTAGGGCAGGGTTTGCCACTACAGTATTGTAAGGCATGATAGCCAACCCTTAGCTCCCTGGGCTACCTCCACCTTCCTTCTACTAAAGCTTTGGGAATCTATCCAAATGTGATGACTACAACAGTGAAACATGAAGAGCATAGTACAGTTGTGTACACTTACCATAAATGTAGATGTTCGAGTGTATTCACTGTTGCAGTCCTGGTTTCCCTCCCTCCCTGCCTTAAGTCTATCTGATACTCTCTCTGTTCCTCTCTCTCTCTCTCTTTTTCTAGGGCAGAGACATACAGTATTCATTGTTTACTACTATAGTGGGGATCAGCCCTCTGATCCATGCCTCCTTTTGGGGACTCCTGACAGTTACGGCAAGAAAAACTGATGTAATGGCATCGGCTGCCTCTTTTTATACCTCTGACGACCTGACATCAGTCTGCAGGCGACAGCAACCGACGCCCAAATCTGAAGCCTCTGGTATTCTGGCCGGCCAAGGGCTATCCGGGTGAGGATAACCCAAATGTGATGACTGCAACAGTGAATACACTCGAACATCTACATTTATGGTAAGTGTACACAACTGTACTTTTCTTACAAATCATTTCCAGAACAAAGTTTAAGCAGAATACTAGACAAAGGGTTGACATCTGATATATCCTTTTTTAGGTATGTATTGCTGCTTTACTGAAGCTGGTCTTGTGCTTACAGCCAGCCATAGCTTGTCAGAGAGGAACATTTGATAGCAAAAAAAGATTCCTAAGTTGACAAATGAACTAAAAAGGGAGTGCTAGAAGTGACTGAAAAACTGCTAATCAAATGTGCAACACTTAGTTTTTGAAAAAGGAAGTGAATGAAAGCATCAGTTATTGAATAAAATGCATATGATATGCACTAGTTCATTCTTTTTTTTTGTCTTATTACAGAATAGGGATCTACAGATAATTAAAGAGCATAAAAGATAGTATCAATTAAAATCTGGCAAAGTGTGACCTAAGGAACTGTAAGACAGTCAAACTTGCATAATGTTAAGTTGTCTATCTCGCCTTCATTCTTGCTGGATGGGTTCGGAGCCACTCGGCCACTCTAAAAGCTCGAGAGCTAGTTCCACCGGCTCGAGGCTCCCCTATATCCCACAATGCTAGGCGGTAACTCCTTAGATCTCGTTTGCCGCTACAGCGATCGAGGTGCGTTCCTACCGGCTCAGGTTAGTTTTTGAAAAGAAATTAGTTTTTCTTAGCTTTTTTCCCCTTTTTTAAGTTAGTTTTTTTCTAAATAGTTACATTGTGAGTAGTTCCATCCCATTCCCTGTAAATTTCCCTCTTTTTCCAAAAACTCACTAGAAATTTTCCCTTGGGCCTTAGGCCCAGTCCCTCCCTTCCTAGTAGTGAGTGACTGTGTTTTATAGGAATTTTATTTTCTAGTTACTTCTAACTTAATTTAATTTAGTTTAAATTATTTCTAAGTGTAATCGGTGTGTGTGTGTTTGGGTGGTTACACTTTTCTTCTTAGACATGTCTAAGGAATCAAAGGTCTCAGGCTTTAAGAAGTGTGACTCGTGCTGTCAGAAGATGTCTCTGACAGACGGTCACACTTCTTGTGTATACTGCCTGGGACCTTTGCACCTGCAGGACTCATGTGCTGTTTGCCATGGCTTCAGCCCTAGAGTCCTGCAGGAGCGAAAAAATAAACTTATTTTAAGGGGCTTATTGAAGCCTGAGGGTCCCTCAACTCAGTCCTCGGGGAAACCCTCTAAGCCTTCCAGACCTTCTGCTCCAGTCTCTGAGCCGTCTTCTGGGGGTCCTAAGGCTATTCGAACATCGGCTCCGACCGGAGCCGATGAATCTCGAACACACGCCCCTATGGTGTCCTCGGCTCCGGCTGGAGCCGAAGAAGACATAACTGAGTCGGCTCCGATCAAGTTGTCGGAACCGACATCTAGAAAAAGGCCCCGATCTCCATCTATCGGCTCCGTTCATTCGGCTCCAGCATCACCTTTGCTGTCTGAACGGAGCCATAGATCCCACTCTTCTAGGTCTTCCAGGTTATCGGACCATGACCTTCAGAGAGTAGTGAGTCGACTTCTTAAGTCTGAGGCACTAGCCCAGATGCTTCAAAGTCCACCTCAACAGTCGAGAACTATTCCCATCACTCAAAATGTTCCTCCTCGGACTCTTTTGAGTTCGGAGCCGGGGCGGCTCAGACCCGAGACTGTGGTGGCGTCGGAACCGATACCTTTGTCTTCGGTTCTGTCGTCTGCTCCGATGTCTTCCTTGGAGGAATCTCGGCACTGGACTTCCCTCGTCAGCTCCGAGGGGGCGAGTGGCATCGGACCCTTGTCCGACCCCGCTCTCCCTCTCGGTGCTTCGGTGCTGGTGAGTTCGGCTCCGACATCGGCCTCGGAGCCATCACTGTCGGTGCCGGGGGAGGTTTTCAGTTTTTCGGAGGGGAGACCTCCGGCTCTGCCTGACAGGGGTGCCTTCGAGGTCATGAGGAGCGTGTTAGAACCAGGTTCAACTCCACAGTCGGCTCCTTCTGCCCCTCCCTCCACGGTGCCTCCGGTGATTTCTACTCACTCTCTCATCCCTGACCGTAGAGAGCCAGCTCCTTAAGTTTCCCCAGTGGGGATCTCCTCCTCTTCCGAGGCCTCTCCTGACCCGGTAGGAGAGCCCCCTAGGAAGAGGCAGTGCAAGAGGAAGCACATTGACTCCCCTGAGTCTGTCACCTCTGACACTGATTTAGAGGATTCTGAAGGTTCCCTCGCTCCTCTGAAGCTGTCTCCTTTGCAGACATCCTTGAAATCTTAAAACAGAGGGGGAATTGGCCAGCCCTCAACCCTTCAGAGGATGAATCAGTGTATCTTGAGGCATTTGGCTCTCGCCCTTCCACCTCCTGGGTGTCCCCTCCCTTTGATCCCCTTATGCAAGTGGTGGCAAAGAAGGCTTAGGCGGCTCCTGATTCAGTGGAACCCACCCCCAGGAGACCATCAAAATTCATCACTGCCCCCAAGGACAAAGAATTTTTAACCAAAGGCGTCTCTGTTGATGCTATGGTGGTGGCTGCGGCCACCAAGAAGGAGTTAGCTGATCCTTCGGTGCCTGTTCATCCTCCTAACAAGGAGTCTAGGTTGATGGACAGGTACGGGAAATGGATGTTCTCGTCAGCGACCTTTACTATGAGATCGCTGAATTACCTGTGTCATTTCACTCATCTTCAGAGGGATTTGCTCAAGGAAGCGAGCGAAATGTTAAAGGACCCAACAGCTGCGGGTTTTTAGGATAGAATGAATTCTTAGCTGGCAACCCTTAATTCTATAACTAACTCCTCCATGCGCCTCCTTTCATATGCGGCGGATTTAGCAAGTAGAGCGGCAGGTACAGGTGTAGCCTTGTGTAGGCATGCCTGGATGCAGCTATGTAACTTTGCGGACCCTTTCAAGGCGTCCTTCACTAATTCCCCCTTTGATGGATTATCCCTCTTTGGTCCTCAAGTGAAGGAAACCCTGACTAGGTGCGAGACTGATGGCAAAACTCTCTCTGCCGTCGGAGTCCGTTTTTCTACTCCTTCTAGGCCTTTCCCCAAAGGCCAGAAGGGGGGGAAAGATGTGGTTCCACAAACAATCTCAAGGAGATTTGCCTGACGCACAGAGTCGATTCCCCTCTAGAGGCAGAGGGGGGAACAATAATGGTAGATGCCGTCCTAGAGGCAGAGGGGGCCTGCAGAATCAGGGCAGTCGAGAATCCTTTTCTGACAAGCCCTTTCAGCATCCCTGAGGTGTTGCCCAACTGTCCACCTTTGGAGGCAGTCGGGGGAAGATTGTCGCTGTACCCAGAAGCCTGGCTATCCCTAACTCAAGACAAGTGGGTACAGTCTATCATTTCCGAAGGCTACAGAATCCCTTTCCTTTTCATTCAAGCAATCCAAAAATCCCTTCCAGACGCTCCACCCAGTCAAAGGAGCAAGCAGCATTAGAAATTTCAAAGCTGCTCGCAAAAGAGCCATTCAACCAGTTCCAGCAGACCAAACAGGATCCGGAATCTACTCCAAATTCTTTTTGGTTCCAAAGAAAACAGGGGACTGGAGACCCATTCTGGATCTCGGCAACTTGAACAAGTTTGTCAAGAAAACAAAGTTCCGGATGGTCACGCTGCAGTCTATTCTACCCCTTTTGGGGCGGGACAACTGGATGTGCTCGATAGATCTCCAGGACGCGTACTATCACATCAGAATGAGTCGACGCTCCAGGAGGTTTCTCCGCTTCAGGCTGGGAACCAGTCATTTTCAATTCAGAGCCCTGCCCTTTGGTCTCACTACAGCCCCCCCCCCGAGTGTTTACCAAATGCATAGCAGTGGTAGCCTCTCATCTGAGACGACAAGGATTCCAGGTGTTTCCTTATTTAGACTGGCTCCTTACAGCCCCCACCAAGCATCTTTTACTTCTCGCCAGAGACTACACCTTTCACACGTCAGGCACTAGGCATTTCAATAAATTACGAAAAGTCTGTCTTGTCGCCTTGTCGTGTTATTACCTTTATAGGCGCAAATCTAGACACAGTCAACATGTCCGCCAGACTCACAGAGAAGAGAATAGCAGACATACACAGACAGGTCTCTTTTGTCTTGCAGAGCAACAAAGTCAAAGCCAGACTGATCCTGAAAGTCTTAGGGATTATGGCGGTGGCCATCCCTCTTCTACCATTAGCTCGCTTCCATATGAGAATTTTACAATGGATGCTTTTCACACAATGGTCTTTCCAACGACTTCCAATGTCCCATCCTATTCGGATAACTCAATCGTGCAAGAATCATCTCTCTTGGTGGATCACATCTCCCCAGCTCCTCCTAGGGAGACCTTTCGTCCCTCCCCCTCCGGTTGCTACAGTGACAATGGACGCCTCCCTGATCGGGTGGGGGGGGGCATTACCAGGGCAGGACAGTCCAGGGCATGTGGCAACCATTCGAGTGCCACTTGCACATAAACGTCCTAGGGATGAGAGCAGTGCTTCTAGCGTTGCAAGCCTTACAAGACTCTCTTCCCAAGGGAACTATAGCAATTCAGACAGACAACATGTCTGTAGTGTGGTACATCAACAAACAAGGCGGAACCAGATCTTACCCCCTATGTCGAGAGGCACTCAGACTGTGGCAATGGGCGATTTCTTCTCAGCGATTTCTGTTAGCAACGCACATTCCCGGGAAGTCCAATGTGATTGCAGACAAATTGAGCAGAGCTATTCTCATGCCTCACGAGTGGTCTCTGAAGAATTCAGTGTTGGAGAAAGTTTTTTGAAAGTGGGGCCGGCCTTGCTGCGACCTTTTCGCTACTCCCCAAAACAGCAAGTGCAACGATTTTTTCACCCTCTTTCCCCAACCAGGCCACCCCAGCAGAGACGCTCTAGTGCATGTTTGGCCCCGGGGACTTCTGTATGCTTTTCCTCCCTTCCCACTGATATCTCAGCTGATACAGAAAGCAATCGCTCAGGAAGCTTACATGATCCTTATTGCCCCTTACTGACCTCGACAGGTTTGATTCCCGTTCCTCCACCGTTATCTGTTGGAACAACCTTGGCATCTGGACCCAGTTCCAGACCTCTTGACCCATCAGTCGGGTCAGTTGCACACTCCCTTCCTTCTCTGAACCTCACAGCGTGGTTCCTCCAATTCCAACTTTAGCCAGGCTTCCTCTGATATCTCACTCAGTTAGAGATATCTTGATAGCCTCTCATAAATCTTCCACTCGGAAGATTTATCATAACAAGTGGAAACGTTTTTCCTATTGGGCGCAGTCAAAGAATATAGATCCTTTCACTGCTTCCATTCAATCAGTTCTAGACTTTCTAGCCGAACTTTTCCACTCAGGTTAGTCTCCGTCTACCATTAGAGTTCAATTGGCAGCAATTTCGAACTTTCATGTTGGAGTCTCAGAGTCCTCCATTATGTCTCACAAACTCTGCAAAGCCTTTTTAAAGGGAGTTTTTCTCCTCAAAACACCCATCAGAGATCCTCCTCCCCAATGGGATCTCAACTTGGTTCTGATGTCCTTAATTCTTTCCCCCTTTGAACCTGCGGCTTCATGTTCAATAAAGTTACTTTCTTGGAAAACACTCTTTTTAGTAGCTATCACTTCGGCTAGAAGAGTCTCTGAACTCCATGCTCTGTGTAGTCGACCCCCTCATCTTATATTTCATAAGGATAGGGTGTCCTTATGTACTAACCCGTCTTTTTTGCCCAAGGTAGCTTCACTGGCAAATTTGAATCAAACCATTGAGCTTCCTGTCTTCTTCCCTAATTATTCTAATAGGTCAGAACAAAAGTTACACTGTTTAGATATTCATCGCCAACTTAGGTACTATTTAGACAGGACCAAACAATTCAGGAAATCTGACCAACTGTTTGTTTCTTATGCAGAAGGTAGAATGGGCCTTCCAGTTTCTAAAGTGTCTCTCTCTAGATGGCTTACTTCGTTGATTACCCTAGTGTATGAGATAAGACATCAACACCCAGGGCTCATTCAACTAGAGCTTTAGCCACTTCTATAGCTTTCCAAGATAGGCTGCCTATTGATTCGATTTGTTCTGCAGCTACTTGGGCTTCTCCCCATACCTTCATTTCTCATTATAAGTTGGACTTGGCCTCTAGAGACCGAGCCAACTTTGGTTCCACTGTACTCAAGAGTCTGTTCCGATAGGCCACCCGGGACAAGGTGCTAGGGACGGTCCCATCCAGCAAGAATGAAGGCGAGATAGACAACTTAACATTTAGAAGTTATGTACCTACCATAACGTTCCATGTTAGTTGTCTTCTTCTCGCCTTCTTTCTTGCGTCCCACTCTCCTTCCCCCTAGCCAGGACAGACCTAGAGGAGTTTTTCTTTGTTCCTTTTGGAATTTTCTTGCTGGCCTTAGCTTTCAAATGAGATCTGAGGAGTTACCGCCTAGCATTGTGGGATATAGGGGAGCCTCGAGCCGGTGGAACTAGCTCTCGAGCTTTTAGATGGCCGAGTCGGAGCTGAGGATCGGCTCCGAACCCATCCAGCAAGAAAGAAGGCGAGAAGAAGACAACTAACATGGAACGTTATGGTAGGTACATAACTTCTAATTATGCATAATAGTCTATACAGTTATTAGTATTTCAGCTCAAAATTATTTACCCAATCCAAATTAATTTACTTGAGGAGACAGTGCATGAATTTGCAAAGGGACCAGGATCCTATTAAAAGTGATGGAGGATTCAGGGGGGAAAAGGGAATTTACAGCTGCCCCCTTGTTCGTAGGGGAAGCAAATGATGGAAGTGGATTGGTCTTATTTTCAGGGGTGCTGACATAAGTGACATTTAGGTAAGGACAGAAACAAAGTAATTATTTCCCTGAAGTGATTTGAAACTAGTTCTACTGTTGTTGTTTTGGTTTCCTCTGGTAAGAGATAATTGGCTCACATTTCAAAAGACAGTTTAATAGGTTGAACATCTGGAGTATTGTCTGCCATGATTATTTTAGAAATGACATAATGGTTTTGTTAAGAGGGGGATCAGTTTTGCACTAAGGGTTCATTGCATTAGGGGCTTCTAACTATCATACTTTGCACACTCCAGGATTCCCTTAACAAAAAAGGCAGGTGCATACATACTGTCACTGTTCGTAGTTGTATTTTTGGGGATAACACAATTTAGATTTAGAGAGCAGAATAATTAAGGGTTTGTGGCACAGAAACTCTTGAAATTCTGTTGATCTATGAATGGAAATTACTGGCCATTGTTTATTATGGGAAATTTATGTGAATGCTTCACCTGACTAATTTTGTAGAGTGTATTTCACTTCATAAAGTACTTTTTACTGGTAATATTCGGTGATCTAGTGTAATGCATTGTTATATTTTTGTGTAGTTGCCAGTGTCTCATCTTTTGTTTGATGTTACCAATAAAAGTGGTACTAATGTTTGTCTTGTCACTTAATGGCATTGCATTCCGATGTAAAACACAGGAGTTTTTGAAATGTGTGGGGTACAGTTAAGTCTAGATTTATGCTTGTGTTGTACTTGTGTTGTAACACGTGGTTATTTTAAGTGCTTTTAGCCAGATGATAGATTAATGTAGGGGAATATCATACAGACGGGGTTATATTGTCAAGAAGCGTCAATGTGCATGCTTTAGAGATATCAGACGGCCTTCTCCTTCATCTCTTAAGGTGCTGCCTTGTCACTATCCAGTCACAACATTGCTCTTGTAACTCATACTTTTAATCAGTACATCATTTGTTATCTTCTTCTATCTCTATTTTCTTCTTAGACCATGGAATTTTACATTTTGCCACATTTTACATTTTGGAAGTAGTACACAGTAAAATCTTACCGTTTGTATTATACATTTTGCCATGTTTCATGTTTTGGACATATTACACAATAAAATCTTACATAGGAACCATTGCAGATGTTCTTCATCTCACATTGCTGCAGTCCTAACACTTGGGTAGTCCGCTGTCCCTCGGTCGGCCCGAATATCAGAGTATAAGGCTGACGTCGGTCAGGGCGCATTTGACTGACATCAGAACGTCAGGGTACAAATGCGCATGACCGACGTCATATCCTCAGTCTTTTGCCGCATGGTCCGATGCAGAAGCAGTGTTGCAAGTGCCGCTCGCGTTCTGAAATTTTTTCGAATTCGGAGTTTCAGACCGAAGTCAGAGTTGGTTAAGTACCCCGTTGGGGAATATTTTGTTTTTTTCTTGCCTCAGTGGTTTACCGGATGTCAGAAAGTGAATAACTGTATTTCTGGTGGGAAACAGATACCGCATAGGGATTACCATAATTTGTGTATACCTTGTTTGGGACCTGAGCACGACATTGTTGGGTGCCGCTTTTGTGCTAGGTTCAATAAACGCACTATAAAGCGGAGGTTGGATTGTGCCAGGTTGGTCTTTGGGAAGCGGTGCAATTACAAAATGCCGTCGGATGCTTCGACGCCGGCTTCCTCAAAGAAGCGCAAGGACAAGGCTGTTAAACCTAGGTTAGAGGAGTCGTCCGAACCGGACGCCGGTTCTTTAGAGGCCAGTGGAACCGTGGTTCCGACGGAGGCCTCTCTGGAGTCCCAGGGAGAAACTTTGCTTTACAGGATGTGGCCTCCCAGGAGGCAAGTCAGGCTACAGGGCTTCTCAGGTTACTTTACTCCCTCCCTTCCTAAGGTCTCTAGGCCCTCTCTTTCTGCTTCCAAGGCTTCTCCTAGAGGCAGGTCTAGTTTAGCTGCTGTGGGTGTCACTCCTAGTTCTTCAGGTTCTGTGCCCAAGAAGCACATGCTTAAAATGGCAGAAGATTTAATTACTTTAATTAGAGGCTCTATGCCCCCTCCTGATAAGAGGCCTAGGATGGAGCCAGTGTTGGGGGATTATGAGCAGGCTTCGGATGTGTCTGAGTCTTCGGCTGAAGACTTGCAGGAGTATTCTCATTATTCTGACTCTGATGTTGATGATTCTACTCCTTCTGCTTCTCCTCCTGAGGATTTTTCTTTTCAGAGACCCTTCACTCCATGAGAGAGCACTTTAAATGGGAAGGTCAGGACTTCTCTGACTCCAGGAAAAGGCTTAGGAATTTTTGTTTTACCCCAGCATAGGCCTTTGGCTATACCTCCTGTTTTGACTGTGGTGGAAGATGTGTTTGCAGAGGCTTCTCTTAATCCTGATTCCTTGCCTCCTGCTCCTGTTAAACCAGATAGGTATTACAGGGTGCCTGAAGCTCATAAGTATCTTTTAAGAGTCCTAGGGCAGACCCAGAGACTGTTAGCCAGGGGCCCAAGGGTGTTAAGGCTTCTGTTGTCAAGAATCCGTTCCTGCAGATAAAGAGGCCAGGGCCTTGGATAGATGGGGAAAAAAGTTTATACTTCTTCCACCCTAGCCATGAGAGCTTTGAATTGCCAGTTTCATATGTTAAAATATCAAAATTATCTGCTTTCACAGTTGAAATCTAAGGTTGATGCTCTGGCGGAAGGTATTGATTGTAAAGAGTTACAGGATTTAGTGCATGTTTCTGAACAGGTGGGTAAGCATTCTTTGCAATGTGGTTTTGATGCTGTACAGGCCTCCTCTAGGGTGGCTGCCACTGGGTCAGTTCTTCGCAGGCATGCCTGGCTGAGGGATCAAAATTTATCTGACCATGTTAAAACTAGGATTTTGGATGCCCTTTGCAATCTGATGTCTTGTTTGGTTCTCCTGTTGAGGCAGTTTTAAAGAAAATGGAAGACAAGGCTAAGTCTATGCAGACTGTTAAAGATTTTTTGCAGGTTCAGCCTCCAAAGTTTAGTAGAAATTGGCCTGCTAAGGGGTGGACGTATCCTTCTTATGATTCCCAGTCTAGGGGTAGATCTAGACGTGGCAGGGGCAGAGGTCAGGGCTCTTTCAGGCCTAGAACAGGGAGTTCTCCTGCACAGTCTTCGAGTGAGAGCAGGGGTCAGTCCTTTCGTAAACAGACCCAATGACCTACCTTTTCAGCTGCCAGAACCTTCTCGCCTGGCAGCACCTTTGGGAGGAAGGCTGGCACTTTTCAAAGAAAATTGGAGTTTGATTACCCAAGACAAATGGGTACTGGATATCATACATCACGGTTACAGGTTTTATTTCCATACCTTGCCTCCTTTCAAAGGCATGCCAGACATTCCTCCTCCACAAAGAATGGAGGCTCACAAGCAAATTTCACTGTTACTCCAAATAGGGGCCATACAGCCGGTTCCTATGCCAGAAAGGGGCCTAGGATTTTATTCTCGCCTGTTCCTAGTACCAAAGAAGGGGAACACGTGGAGACCAATTTTGGATTTATCTATCCTCAACACTTATCTGGACATTCCCAAGTTCAAAATGTTGACGCTTGCAGCAGCTTTTACCTCTGCTGGGCAAAGATCATTGGATGGTAACTTTGGATCTCAAGGAGGCTTACCTTCATGTTCCTATCAGACTAAGTTGCAGGAAGTATCTGCTGAGCTGGGAATTCTCACTATCAGTTCTCTGCATTGCCCTTTGGCTTATCTACTGCCCAGAGTGTTCACGAAAGTTCTGGCTCCAGTGATAGCTTTCTTCAGGCTAAAAGGAATACAAATCTATCCTTATTTGGACGACTGCCTGATTCTGGCTCAAGAAAGGGAAGAGCTTCTTCATCATTTGGAATATGTGATAGCAGTGCTAAGATGCCTAGGGTATTCTGTGAACGAAATAAAGTCCAGTCTAGTACCCTCTCAGGACATGTGCTTTCTGGGTGTGAGACTGAATACAGCATCCCAGATGGCCTTTTAACCCCAGACAAACAAAAGAGTCTTTCCCTTTACTTCCATCAACTATCTCATCAGTCCGGGCTGACTGCAAGGACAGTCCTTCAAGCCTTAGGGTTCATGGCATCTTGTATTCTGGTGCTTCCCAATGCCAAACTGCATATGAGGAAGCTACAATGGTATCTCAAAATGTATGGACACAGCACTGCCAGGATCTGAACACTGTCATTCAAATAATACCTTGCATTCAAAAGGAATTTTTGTGGTGGGCTCAGGAATGTCACCTAAACAAGGGACTCTCTGTGACCCGCCAGAGGCGAGTCAGATTTTAACGACAGATGCCTCAGACAAAGCTTGGGAGCTCATCTGAATGGAAAGTGGATACAAGACAAGTGGCCTGCCAGACTACAACATCTGCATATCAACATGAAGGAGATGTTAGCAGTCCAGTTTGCATTAATGGCTTTCAAGGAATTACTTCTTCCAGGGCAGGTGTTGATTCTAACAGACAACACAACTGTCATGTGGTACATCAACAAGCAAGGGGAACGATTCTTATCCTCTATGCAGGCAAGCAATGATTTTGTGGGAGACTGCTCTCAGTTTACAGCTCAATCTTCAGGCAAGGTTTCTGCCAGGAGCACAGAACTCCTTAGCAGATGTGTTAAGCAGACAAATCATGGATCCCCACGAGTGGAAACTGGATCTTCATGTATTTCAGAAATTGACAGTGTCCTGGGGAACTCCAGACATAGATCTGTTCGCTTCTCCACTAAACCACCAGCTGCCAAAGTTTTGCACAAAAGGTATCATCCCACAGCTTGGAAAGTGGATGCTCTTTCTTTCAGTTGGACAAATCTTCATGTGTATGCCTTTCCACCTCTGCCTCTCCTCTCAAAGGTACTTCTGAAGGTCAGACAGGACAAGCCAAGGATGATTTTGATAGCACCAGATTGGCCTCGACAGCACTGGTACCCACTACTGAGAAGTCTAGTACGGAGGCCTCCATGGCCTTTGCCTTTGATTCCACATCTGTTGTCCCAGGAGGACAGCCATTTGCTCAATGTCAAACTTCACTCTCTTCACCTAACAGCATGGCATATTCTGTTTTAAACCATAGAGGGTCTCAACTTCCACAACAAGTTTTGAATGTGATTTTGGAAGCTAGAAGGCCTAGTACAAGGAAAGTGTACGCAGATAAATGGAAGAGATTTTTATTTTGGAGTGCAGCTAAGGATTTGGATGTTTCTGAGCCTGATTTAAGTGTGGCTCTTCAATATCTTACTGAGTTATTGGACAAAGGTTTGTCCTTCTCTTCTATTAAGATTCATGCTGCAGCAATTTCAGCTCACTATGACTGTGACCCACCATTGTTTTCTCATCCTTTGTTCAAGCAATTTCTTAGAGGGGCAAAGAATTTAAGACCCCCACGAAGAGCTCCTACTCCTGCTTGGGATTTCAATTTTGTGTTGGAGAAACTCACTCTACAACCTTTTGAACCTGCAGCGACTGCTGAGTTGAAATATTTGTCATGGAAGACTGCTTTTTTGTTGGCCATTACCTCTGCAAGAAGGGTTTCTGAATTACAGGCCCTTATGGCAGTTGAGCCTTTCTTAATTTTTCATAAGGACAGGGTATCTTTACGTACTAATCCTTCCTTTATGCCTAAAGTGGTTTCTAGTGTGGCTTTAAACCAAACTATTCATTTGCCTACTTTTTATGCAAATCCCCAAAATAAAGGGGAAAAGATTTTGCACACTTTAGATGTACACAGGCAGTTGCGATATTATTTGGACAGAACTAAAGGGTTCAGACAATCTCAGCAGTTATTAGTTTCTTTTGCTTTGTGCTCTCAGGGCAAGCCCGTGTCAAAACAAACTATTTCTAAGTGGATTGGATTTTGCATTGCTTTCTGTTATTCCCATCATGGCAAGGAGATTCCAGCTGGGATTAGGCCTCATTCCACTAGGGCTACTGCCACTTCAACTGCTTTTTTGAGGGGGTGGCAACTAAGGATATTTTGGAGGCAGCCACTTGGAGTTCAGTGCATACCTTCTCTAGGCATTACCACCTTCCATTGTACTCTAAATCCAGGGCTGGGTTTGCCACTGCTGTGTTGCAGGGCATTCTGGCAGCTCCTGCTTCATTATAGTTTAGCCATCCTCCCTTACCTCTGCTTTGGGATTCTACCCAAGTGTTAGGACTGCAGCAATGTGAGATGAAGAACATAGTACAGTTTTGTACCTACCATAAATGTAGATGTTCGAAGATCCACATTGCTGCAGTCCAATTTACCCTCCCTCCTTCCCTCTGTAGTTTGAGGTGGTTGTGTGGGTTGGGTTATCCATCTGAGGTATATTGTGTTTATTGTATATATTGTATATATTGTACATATTCTTGGTGTTAGGCTGGTTGATTGTTTAGCTGTTGCCTATGGGTTTGGACCTTTTTCTTTAGGGTCTTCTGACATCTGGGGCAAGAAAAGACTGAGGATATGACGTCGGTCATGCGCATTTGTACCCTGACGTTCTGATGTCAGTCAAATGCGCCCTGACCGGCTCTGATATTCGGGCCGACCGAGGGACAGCGGACTACCCAAGTGTTAGGACTGCAGCAATGTGGATCTTCGAACATCTACATTTATGGTAGGTACAAAACTGTACTTTATAAATCAGGAGAGAGCAAGGACAAGAGCTTCAAATATCGGAGACTGATCAAGTTGAGAAGAAGTTGTCTGTCTTGGATGAAGACTGGACTGGATGCCAGATTTAAGGGTACCTCTCTCCAGTTAGTGTTTACTATTAAGATGTGAACAACACGTTGTTCCAGGTTGTACTGAGACCCATGGACTTTCACCACTGCTGTTGTCATCCCCAGCAAAGTTAAGGGAAAGTTGCACTGAAGAACCAGGAAGTTGGTTCGATTTCTTGGGACCTTCCCTTACCTTCCAGACTATGCTAACTGATCAAGTATCACCCTACGCCTGACTGGTTGTTAAACACACTGGCTAACATTTAACAACTAATGAGCTGCAAATTGTTGTTCAGTCTCAATAAGGGTGTTTTCATGCCCTACTTGTCTGTTGTATTTCTTTTAATTTTTAGACTGTAAACTTGCTTCCAGTGTCCTGATGCCCTAGTATTGCCAGTCTGCAGCTACTGTACTGAAGTGCATACAGTGCGTATGCCTACTGACGTCCTTGGTTACCTATACCAGCAGCCAACATGCATAAGAATGGCAGTTGGTGAAGAGGATTAAGGCCATGAGGTACTAATGAGATACTTCCTGTAGTACATGCTTTGATCCTTCAGCCTTCATTTACCTACTGCATAGCCTTGAGCAAATTACTTAACCAGACAGTGCTTTGGGGAAATTAGGAATTCAAGATAGGCTCATCAGTGATCTTCTGCACTGCAAGCATTGCAACTACTTTTGACCTATGACTGTATACAGCCAAAGACAAAGAATAAACGCTTGCAAATGTAAGTGGACAGAGTAAAGGATCGACCTGTCAAAGAGACTAGCTGTATGCAAAGGACAGACTCCGTCTTAGCCCATAATGAACAGCAGTGCTAAATGTTGGATTGAAAGACACATCTCAGTGATCACAGCTTTAAGATGGACAGACAGGGTTTGTGACAGAAGTATTAAAAGAGGACAGTGTTTAGGAAGTAGACAGAAGGTAAAAAGAAATGCATAACATAGAGGATCAAACAAGGGTGAATCTCAGCATGTCTGAGTAATATTACTGTATTGCACAAGGAGTCTAAGTAGGAAGATGGGGGAGATGCAAAGTTTGATGCAGGAGGGAAGGGTAGGCATTAGTGACATCACAGAAACATGGGCCGTGAAACAAGGAGAGTGGGACATGGAGGTGTCTGAGTAGACATCATTTCGGAATGATGGAAAAGGAAGAGATAGGGGTGGATCAGTAAACTTCATAAAGTAAGTCATCAAATGTGAGGTCAGAGAGGAGATAAAACATCAAAATTTGAATAGTGCAAGGAAGTGGGCATGTTCAGAAACTAAGTTAAATGTTTTGGCAATTAAAGTAGAGAAAGGAGGAGAGCTAGTGGAATGATACAATATATCCTTGTCCAGATCATGAAGATAGGGGCTGACAATAAAGCAATGGGGTGGGAAGAATATGGTAATATGCACTGGAGATCTGAATCTGCCAGGACCAGACTGAGACTTTCCAACTTCCAAGTCAAACAGATTGTTGATGGAGGTCATGGATCAGAAGAGAGTCGGCTAACTGATATAGGACTGTACTAACAAGGATAGCATTTGGACATTGTCCTAATCAGTGCTGAGGGTATCATGCATGCCCAGGATAAGGCATTGTTATTCAGTAATGATAATGCTACACTGTGGTTTAGAGTAGGGAAAAGTGTTTTCTTTTCTTTTTTTTTTTATTAACCAGTTAGGTGTGGTCTAAGGGTCCATTTAAGGCATGACCTAGGTCTTGTGGAAGGCAAGCAAAAAGACTACAATTAGCAAATCTCAGAAGACTCAGTAATATATAATAGAGAACACAATTCTACATATTCAGGTATAATGGCTGCAAACCTAAAACAGTAAACAATAATGATTGAAGTGAAACTTCTTATTGGATGGTGTGACAGCGCGGAGTGTAACGGAAAACTGAAATGGAAGTACGTAAGTCAAACTCCGCCCTTAAGGGCGGAGTTTGGCTTCCGTACTTCTACTTCAGCTTTTCACACAAACACAGTTGAGTTAGAGCAAGTGAGCAATCCCACATGCAACACACATGCGCACTCGTGCACACACACACACACACACACACACACACACACACACACACACACAGTGAGAGTGAAGAGTGACAGTGGAAGAGTGAGAGCAAGCGATCCCACACACACACACACACACACACACACACACACACACACACACACACACACACACACACACACACACACAGTGAGAGTGAAAGTGGAAGAGTGAGAGCAAGCGATCCCACGCAAACACACACACACACACACACACACACATTACTTTACATTTTACTAAGCATTAACAGTCTTTTTCGTGCACCTTTTGTGTTTTTTTTTAATGAAATAATGGCCTTGCTTTACTCTTGCCAGAACCATGAATAATGTCAAATGTAGTGCTTTTTTTTTTTTGTACACCATCTTTGTCTGACAGGTTCAGTATCTACGGGTACATACTACTGGATTAATTATGAAACAAAAATATATATCTGTAGCAATTAAAGCACTACATTTTACTATTACACTTTATGTAGGCAGAGTGGAGTTCATATGTTCGCCAAGTATGTGCATGGGCTTTCTCTAGGTATTCTAGTTTTGGACGCACATTTGAAGTGAAACTTCTGTAATGAAGTGTGAAAATGTGTTTATTTTGGGAACCGTCTGTGGGTGTGCACGTGTGTGTGTGTGTGTGTGTGTGTGTGTGTGTGTGTGTGTGTGTGTGTGTGTGTGTGTGTTTGTGTATGTCTGTGTTCATTTTCACACTTCATTACAGAAGTTTCACTTCTAAGGTGCATGGTGGCCATGCACATTTTTTTTATATTTACAGGAGTTATTAAGCAGCAACTATCAGAGAAGCAATCACATTCAACAGAATACAATGGCTAAGTGAAATGATTCATATAAATAGAAGAGGAGAAAGGGTTATAAGAAGGAAAAAAATGTATACAAGAGTATTAGTAATGAATATTTCATAGTTTGATATTAGAGTGAGTTGAGGGGTTTGTTGAATAAAATGACTGCAGAGCAGAGTAGAAGTCAGGCAGAATTAACAGCGAGGAATGTGTACAACAGTATGAAGGATTACTTAATAGAGGTACTGAGGGAATGTGTGATATGCTAGTTATAAAGATAGTTATGTGTAGTCATGAACAGGCAGTGTCCAAAGGTGGTAATGTATGTTAGTGTATGATGAGTGATAAAGTAACAAGTGACCTTCAAACGGTTGCAGGTAGTATTTTGTTAGAAGTGCCTTTTTAATGTTGTCCAGAAAGATTCTGTTTGCACCTAAGACCTTTAGGTAGAAATTAACACACTTTCCAGGACTGACCTGAAGTTTGTTATTGATGAACTTGGAGCAAATTGAACCAAAATCATTCTGAAATTTGAACTGAAGGTCATTGAGAGCTGTTGCAGAGTGCTAAAGGAGGATATGACTTGCAAACAAAGCAATGTGGTCAGGTGAAGCTACATTGGTGAAACCAATAATAGAGTATTGAACAGATCCTTGAGGGACACTGGAGGAGAAGAATCTAATAGATAGTTGCTGAGCATTTTATACGGTGAAGTTACAGTTTGAAATGTAGTTGAAAAACCAGGGAAGAGCACTGTCATCAAATCCTAGGTTGTAGAGCTTATTTAAGAGCTAACAATAGTTTACCTCTCAAAAGCACATTTCAGATCTATGAAGATCCCTACACTGAGGTGACCATCTTCTGTGGCTTGGTATATGTGATTGGTTCTTGTGTAAAGGACTGTAAGGGTATTGTGATATTCACTAAAACCAGGCTGGGATTTATAAGCATACTGTATTTGTTGATATGCTCTGATTTAGATGTAAAAAGGCTTTTTCAAAAGCTTTGCAAGGGCAGAGAATATAGATATGCCTATAGTCTTGTGGAATGGAAGGGGAATTTTTTTTAAGATGGGGCAGTTAAGGCATTCTTAAAGTTAGTAAGTACATTCAGTTGTAAGAAAGAGGTTGAAGATATAGGTAAGAGGTTTAGCGATCAATTTGCAGATCGGCGAGAAATATGAATGTATAGCACTTGGGTTAGAGTTGTACTTGTCCAGTTATGTACTTTCACAGATTTACTAAGATCTGTTTGAAATAAAAGAATATAAAGACAAAGACAATGGATCTTTGAAAGTGCTTCTTCTGAGAGAAGATTGTAGACCCATGAAGTTGACTACTATTAAAGATGATGGAGAGGAAACCTGCACGGGTACTTGAGAGTATGGAATAGATAAGGAAAGGTTAAATGTGAAGTTATATATGCAGGAGAGAGAGAGTACTAAATGCAGTTAATCTATTCTTAGTTGTCTGATTTAGACTACAAACATTGCCAAAGTAATGACTTTCACTATGAAAATTAAGAGTTATAAGAGAAAAAATTAAAATACACCATCAAAATTTCATAAACACAAAATGCAGGCTGGGGTAATTTCCTCAAACCAAACCTGAAGCTTCGCATAAAATGTCTGAAGAGACAACCAAGTATGTTACATGATCACAGAGAGGAAGGGTTCCTATAAACCTGGGAAAGCTCAGTCCCCTGAGCAGTCCTGTTGCAAGTAGAATCAGTCTGTTGGCTAGGGAGCATGGACCTTTTTTTTCTCAGAACATAATGCATTTTGAATTGATAATAAACATTTCATACAGTCATTATGGAAAAGCTCTTGACTAAGGAATCTGGTGTAGATTAGTAATGACATATCACTGTCTTTGCTGGTATAATGACAGCCTAGAATTCATATTTATAAAGTGCTTCCCATATTCAACTTGGGCCTGTAGAGATGTGTGTGTGTGCCTGAACGTTGATTAAGTTTTCACAGACAGAGCTGTAAATGGGAATGGTGTTTGTTAATATTACTTGTGTTCCTACCCAGTGGAACCATTCTGGCACACAGACACCTAGTCAAATGGTCTCCATACTATTATATTAAATAATGAGGCTTGCTGTGTAGAAGCTGTCTGGTCATACAAGAATATGCTATTAACTTTTTTTCTTGACTGTTATTTTTCTTGACTGTTATTGTTACTGCTCTGTTCATAGTAAAACAACTAACTTATCGATTTAAAAACAAATGCTGGAAAGAGAGAGAGAAATGACAAAGCATATTCCCTTATCTGTTGCAGGAGTTGATTATGTTCATATCCTGAATTCTGTAATGGAAGCAGATAGCACAGAAAATGTTGTGCTTAGCTGTAAATTCAAAGAAATTCATGTGGATAATTGGAACAGTTTAAGGATTCACTGGCACAAAATAAGAAGGGATAAAATAATTGTTGTACACAGTTACTACAATGGAGGTGACAGACTGCATGACCAGGATATGGAGTACAAAGATCGAACTCAGCTCTTCCACAATGACTTAACATATGGAAATGCTTCCCTCAAGCTGCTGCATGTTAAACTGTCTGATGCTGGCAACTATCGATGCATTGTAGCAGCTGATACCGGGACAGCTTATGATGAGGGAATTCTGAAAGTCTATGGTGAGTAAAGTTTGCTTGTTTTATACTTATAAAGTCTGTATTTAGCAGTATGATTAATTCATGCTAAAGCAGTATATGTTAGCAAGTCTTTTCAGTCTCAAGGTTATGTAACAGTGAAGATTTCAGTCACATGTATATTTGCACAGTATTTGCAGATATCTTACCAGAGAAAAAAATGCAAGTCTTAATAAATGACATACAATAGTCAGCCAGTGCTGACACAAATGCTCCATCTCATGCCATACTAATAGGCTTCCTGACATACACTTCTCTGAGTAGCATGCACTTCTAAAGGAGAACTTCTGCTTGGAGATGACATAAAGTAGGATTTTTCCAGGCGCTCCACCCATAGGGCAGACAGGCTATTAATGAAACCCAGCTTACCCACAGTGCAAGTAGATATCCTGCTTCTTTGACAACAGCTGGCTATGAAATATGTAAACTCTATGAATACCTTCAACTAGAAAGAGATTTTTTTTGAGATAATGGGGCATAGTTTAAAATATCCTGTCATAAACACAACTCCAATACTTTACTTTGAGGGACAGTAGTAAACAAAATACATATATACAAGTAAAAATGTATGAATGTTGTGTTGAGCATTTCAGCTGTCATTTAATGTTGATGGAAACAAGTACTACTGTGCTAAAATAAGTGTAATGGATGTCGGAAGAGAAATGTGAAGGAGTGACTGAAGCTTAGAGATGTTTTTCAGTAAAACAAGCTGTACTAATCTAAGACTGATGTAATTACATTTCTTATATTTTTTATAAATCTTGCAACTTTTAAAACATATAACATGTACAGAATGTATGAAAATGTAAAATGTAAATAGCACATTGTATAATTGCTTTCAGTGAAAATTCAGCAGAAATCTCAGTGGCAGCTCCAGGTTTCTTTTCTTGCCAGAACACAATACTAGCAATACTAGCTAACTGGACATGTGAAGACCCCCCCCCCCCACCCCCACCCCCAAAAAAAAATAAATGTGTAGAAGAGAGAGAACATGCAGACATAGTCCTGTAACTAAATAAAATATCAGAATAACTCTTTCAGAATAAAACATTATGACCCTCAGCTACTACAGAATCTACTTAATGAGTAATTCAAAGTATAATGAGTCAATGTACAACAAATCTTTCAGAACCTTATACTTGCCTTTTCTTGATCTTTACAGATACATGCAGATAACCTTCATCCTTATTTTCTAAACCTTTCTTACCTATAACCAAGCTATAGCTCAGATGGCTTAGTAGTAAATTTCTGTGTACATAGTCCTGGGTTCAAAACCTGCAAGGACTGTATAGTTTGTTGCTGTTGCACAGGCTGCTGCAGAGAGACTGACCTACTGCCAGATGTGATACTGAGAAAAGATAAGAGTTTATTCTTATTTATTATCTCTCTAATCTGTACAACTGTTTTCATTCACATTCTTGTTGTGTGATATAGCTGATTATCTCAGTGTTGACCTCAGTTTGTAGTGAAATCCTTTGGTCTTTGTCTGTTTTCTTAGTGAGAGGAAGTTTATAGAACTTGTTTCATCTAGCCAAGGTATTCCTGCATCTGTATTGTTTGGATAATTTGTCTGGTTTTTGTCCTGTGCCTTAAATAGCTTGTGTTTCAAATCAGAGATACCTGTTGCTCAGGCTGCTGCGGAGAGACTGATCTATTGCCAGCTGTTATATTGAGAAAAGATAAGAGTTTATTCTCATTTATTGTCTGCACTTTTGATTTAATATCTGTAATCTGTACAACTGTTTTTTTTTTCCACCCCCCCCCCCCTCAGTTCTTTTTGTGGTCTTTTTGTCTTGGAGGCTTTGAGTTCCCCGCCTCTGGTATAAAGTCGATACTGGACACTCATCCAGTCACATTACATCAGCTCATTCTGCTGTTAATAGTGAGAACTTAGCAAAGGCCCACCCCTTTAGCTTCTGCATATTGAATTATCTCATCTTCTACCTCTCCACTTAATACAAAAAAAAAAAAAACTGTTTGCTACTTTTCCTGGAACTAGTGTAGCCCAGATACAGATTTGCTGTATCCAGGACTTTTTGTAAGCTTCTGAGTGGTGCTCTTCAATCTTTTCCCTTAGATCTGCTAGTTCTCTGCTCTCCGGCACATTTATTAGCTTATTAGTCTAGCATTTTAAAACTATTCCTGGTGCCAGAAAGTCTGCTCTTCAAACGTTCCCTTAGAACTAGCTGGTTTCTCAGTAGTAGCACTAAAATCTGAATCCCTGTGACTAGGACTTGCTCTAAAACCTGCTGGAAAGCACTAGGAAGCCTTAAACTGATAAAAGCACTCAACGCTCCTTGTTAATAAGGAGAAATTAATTGTAGGCACTAAACAGCCTATAATTGCAAAGTACCTTGCCAAGGTAAGGGAAAACTACTCTTGTACTTTACAGAAGAAACACCAAACTAGGCATGTCCAAGGGTCAGCCTCCGATTATTTCTCCTGTCCACCTGGTGAATCTGGGCATACTGGAGCAATGCAGCAATTGCCTCATGTACACAGACAACCCTCTCCTCTTACCACCCAACACTACAACCTGCGAGAGATGCACTTACATAGCCAAAATGGAAGCAAAGCTCTCTCCACCCAAGATTGTGCTAGACAGTCAAGAGGAGAAGGTTCACACCTGCACCACAACTAAATCAACACATAGCCCTTCAAAACTCATGCACTAAACCCACTTATGCGGAGGCCCTTAACATTAACCTGCCCAAGCAGCAAGGACCTCCAAAGCTGAAACAAAAACAAACACCAATCACAATCAAAGTGTCGCATAGCTCACAACACCAGTGTGCCACCCAACAACAGCCCCTAAGGCAAGACAACATACCCAACACTTTAGTCATAGTTTACTCTATAGACAGGCACAGTGATGTCCCACTCACCAAGCTGAACAAGGAGAAAATTACAGTCAGCTGCTTGTCGGGTGCCAGGATTCGCCACATCACGTATGCACTCAAATCACTCCACAAGTACAAATATGACTGTCATTGTCCATGTTTGAGTGAATGACTTGAGATGTACCTCCCTGAACTACATGAAAAGAGACATGGAAGAGCTCTCAGATCATGTGGCCCAGGCAGGTATGACATTCGTCCTGAGTAGCATCCTGCCTTCGCCCAGAAGCCTGGCTACAGTTGACTCAAGACAAATGGGTACAGTGCATTATATCCAGGGGATACAACATTCCTTTCCACTGTCCACTCCGCCCATCAAAGTCTATCCCAGACATTCCACCCAGTCAAAGGGATCAAGCAACCCTAGCAATTCAAAGATTGCTAGAGAAAAGAGTCATCCAGGAAGTCGCCGCAGACCAAATCAGATCCGGAATATACTCAAGGTTCTTTTTAGTTCCAAAAAAGACAGAGGACTGGAGACCAATATTGGATCTCAGCAGAGTAAACAAGTCAGTAAAGAAAGTGAAGTTCCGGATGGTAACACTGCAATCGATACTCCGTTTCCTGGGAAAAGACCATTGGATGTGCTCTTTAGATCTTCAGGATGCGTACTACCATATAAAGATGGAAAGACGATCCAGAAGATATCTATGCTTTTGGCTGGGAGCCAGTCATTATCAGTTCAGAGCTCTGCCCTTTGGTCTCATTACAGCCCCCAGAGTGTTTACCAAATGCATGGCAGCAGTCACGGCTCACCTGAGGTGTCAAGGATTCTAGGTGTTTCCATACTTAGATGACTGGCTCCTGACAGCCACCACCAAGCATCTACTAATCAGAGCGAGGGATGCCACCATCCATCTCTGCTCAGACCTAGGCATTTCTAATTTCTGTAAATACAGGAAAATCTGCCTTGTTGCTATCACAATAAATTACCTTTATAGGGGCAAAATTAAACACAAAAGACATGGTAGCAAAATTGCCTGAAGAGAGAATACAAATGCTATGCTGTCAAGTGTCTATCCTACTCAAAAAGAAAAAGGTGCAAGCAAAATTTATCCTCAAGGTCTTAGGTTCAATGGCAGCAGTGATAACACTAGTCCCCCTGGCACGTCTACACATGCAGATATTACAGTGGCTACTCTTCGCCCAGTGATCCATGCAGGAGTTACCCGTGTCACACAAGATTTTCATTATGGATTTCTGCAAGAGGGATCTACTATGATGGCTTCAGTCCACTCAAGTAATGATGGGCAGACCATTTTTACTCCCCCAGTCTGTCTCTACAGTAACCACGGATGTGTCCCAGATAGGGTGGGAGGGGCATTATCTGGGACAGACTGTCCAAGGGGTTTGGAATGATCATGAGTATCACTTGCACATCAGTGTCCTAGTGATGAGGGCGGTGCTTCTGGCATTGTGAGCATCCCAGAGCTGTCTTCCCAAAGGGACTATTGCGATTCAAACAGACAATGTCGGTAGTATGGTACATCAACAAACGGGGGAACCAGATCCTATCCCCTATGTCAAGAAGCCCAGAGAGTTTGGCAATGGGCAATTTCTTCTCATCACTTTCTGATGGCAATGCACATTCTGAGGAAATCCAACATAATAGCAGACAGACTAAGCAGAGCAATTTTCATGCCTCACGAGTGGTCCCTAAATCAGGAAATTTTGAATCAAACTTTTTGCAAATTGGGCCAGCCTTGCTGCAACTTTTTTCCACACCTTTCAATGCCAAATGCAGCAACTATTTTGCCCTCATTTCCCCTGGGAGAGTCACTGAGGGATGCACTCGTTCACGATTGGCCCCCTGGTCTTCTTTATACCTTTCTCCATTTCCATTAATTCTGAAGGTTAGTCAGAAAGCCAGGTTGCTGAGTCACAGGATAATTCTCATTGCTCCTTACTGGCCTTGACAGATGTGGTTCCCCTTTCTTTGAGTGGACCCAGTGCCGGATCTTCTGACACACCAGTCAAGAATGCTCCACCCTGCTCTTCAGAGCCTCAAGCTGACAGCTTGGTTACTCCACTTCCGCTCTTAGCTATGCTTCCAGAAGTATCCCTGCAGTATGACACATTCTGGTTTCTTCGCACAAGAACACGACTAGGAAACTTTATGAAAGCAAATGGAAGAGGTTCACTTGTTGGGTGGACAAATAACACACAGATCCTTTTACAGACCCTATATCTGCAATTTTGGAATTTCTAACAGAAATCTTTAATCAAGGGGCAACGGCAGCAACAATACTAGTACAATTAGCCGACATATCAAATTTTCATGTGGGAGACCTTGGATCTAATATAATGTCCCATAGATTATGCAAAGCCTTTCTCAGAGGTACATTTCTATTAAGTCCACCTTTAAGAGAACTGCCTTCTCCATGTGACCTAAATTTAGTGTTATCATCCTTGACTCTTCCTCCCTTCAAACCAGTATCCTCTTGTTCACTAAAATTTTTATCTTGAAAAACAATCTTAACAGCGATTACTTTCGCTAGGAGGGTCTCAGAATTGCAAGCTCTGTCTATCCACCCTCCATATATGATTTCCACAAAGACATAGTTTCCCTCAGAACAAATCCTTCCTTTTTACCAAAAGTCTGTTCTGAAGCTAATGTGAACCAATCAATTCAATTGCCTGTGTTTTTTCCTAATTATGGCAGCAAGGCAGAATACAAACTCCACCAATTGGATGTGCATAGACAGTTGCGCTTTTATTTGCATAGGACTAAAGAATTCAGAAAGTCAGACTAATTGTTTGTTTCCTTTTCAGAAAATAGAAGAGACATGGCAGTTTCAAAAGTTACTTTGTTTAAATGGCTTATTGAGACTATCAACTATGTCTATAACTCTCACAATAAAGAACCACCAGGGAAAATTAAGGGACATTCAACTAGAGCGATGTCTACCTCCATTGCTTTTCAATCTAGACTGCCATTGGATTCAATTTATGGTGCTGCTACATGATTCAATCCTCACACCTTTATCACTCATTACAAAGTAGATGTGGCTTCCTGGAACAGGGCATCCTTTGGTTCCCTGTTCTGAAGAGCTTATTCCCTTGAGCCACCCAAGGAAAAAGGTGCTGGGGACTCTGTCCCAACCATCAAGAATGAAGGAGAAATAGTTCAACATAACATAGAAATGGTCTGATTCACTTCTTGCCTTTTAAGTTTTTTGGGCAATGTATTTCATACATTTTTTTCTGTATATTAGCATACTTTGGTGATTAATTTCTCAAATGAGATCTGGGGAACAGCCGCTAGGCATCTTGGGATAGGATGTAGCCTTGAGCCAGTGGAAGTTCTCGAGCTTTAGTATGCAGCCGAGGAACCCAACCATCAAGACTGAAGGCGAGATTCTGGACAACAAACATGGAACATTTTAGTGAGTGCATAACTTCTTTTTTTGGATTGTTTTGCCCTAAATTGCACCATGCAGCTGATCATCAACTGCCATTGAAGCCTTTTCTCACCCATCAGATTTACTGGTCTCTCTTTTTGCTTCTTGACTTATTACAACTCATGCTTGGGGCCAGTGAAGAAATCAAAGTGTCCTGGTATAGTTCATATTGCTATTGTTTTTTTTTTCCTTTAAACACTAATTGCCAGTTACCCCTCCTACAAATACATGCAAGGATTGATGGCTGGACATACTATGATGATGTGTAATATTTTAAAGTACCTCTGTGATGACTCAGCCAATGTCTCCCACCTATTCTCATTTTGGGACACTCTTTCTCCTTATGCATCTCCTAGCCTCTGAGATCTAACATGAGGACTGCCATTATGTGTGCCCTGCCCCCTAGTAATGGCACACCCATTCTTCCCTTGCCAAACCCTGGACACCCAAGTTGCTATTTGGACCCAGGCCATGACGGCACAGTAGTGCAGCGGTAGCATTGTGCCTCATAGCAAGAGTTTGATTATCGGCTGGGGTTCCTTCTGTGTGGAATCTGCATGTCCCTGCATTCATGTGCGTTTCCTCTGGGTGCTCTGGTTTTCTCCCACGTTACAAAGACATGCGTCTAGAGCATTTCTTCCTGGGCCTCCACTGAAAATTGGCTTTGTTCCAAGTCTGACTTTCCCGGTTAACAAATGTTAAATAAATAAAAATAAATAAGTAAAATGTCTCCTTGGCCATAGTCACAGCTTTCCATATATAAGGTGCAGTGTGTCACATGCCCTTGGATGTTTACTTTTCACACATTTTATTAACTTCCTGTCTCAACACAAAATAATTATTTTCCACCAATACAGAGTACTGCAGTGATGTTAAAACCAAAAGTGACTACATGCATTAACTGTGCCAGACACTGCCAATAAACAAAGACAATGGAAAAAATGATGTAGGCTGTGTACGTCATTCAGAAAATATGAATCATCACATAGAACACAAAGCCACCATGAGGCCATAAGAAAGTGAGACAATACGCAGGACTACAAAGTGGTACAGAAAAGAAGCTATACAAGCAAACACATATTGTATTTTAGATTATGGTGAAATAGTCATTAAACCTATGTCAGTACTAAGACATTATCACAGAAAATGTAATGAATGTAAGTGCTTAAGTTGCATAAGCACTGCAAAATAAACTGTGAAACTCAGAGCAGAAAAAAAAGAAAATCTATAAGAATATGTTACTTTATGAAAACTGAAGAATGTGCCGTGATATCTGAAAACTCCAGCTGAATTATAAAAAACACAAGACCGAAAAGATGCACAAAGATGCCATCACAGTGATGGATACAACAGCAACTACTGATAGCACATTTAACCCCTTAACTACTGAGCATCTTTGTCTGTACCCAGAGTATTGTCTGTTTTGGACAATTTTAGTTCCTGATTTAAAAGCCTGTGCCTGCAAAATGGCTCAGCATTTATTCATTAAACTTTCAGGGAATGTTACAGACATAAATATCAAAAAATTACTGTTGGACTTTGACACCTACCCACAAAGAAGACAAGGGCGCAGGTATATTGACAAAGTGCTTAATGTAATTTTTATGCCTGAGCCTCACCATTTGGAAATTAAAAACAACACAACCTCTGAAGAAGCCCTGTATTTTTGAAAGGACAAAATAATTTGTCGGCTTCTTGAGTGGATTTTCAAATTAACATTTTTTTTTTAACTACATTCTGGACCCTGGCTTTGTCTGGTGTGCCCAGGTGTGTGCAGCTTTTATGGATTATGAGTTTTGAGTCTGCGCATTTGCGTTCTTTTTATTTTTTCTTGTGAAATTTCCTAGACAAAACCCATTCATTGATAATCCAACTTTCATTTTGTTGTGTACAACCTATTAGCTTAAAAATAGCAAGAGAATATAAAGTATAGATATGCCAGGAAAGACCAGGGAGCTGTGATATCAAAGCATGGGTAGGTTTTTATGATCGTTAAGGTGATGTCGGTTTGGGGAGGGAATTGGCTAGAAAACTACCTGTATTCAGTGGCCTTGATGACATAAGTGAATTGGTGACTGTGGCAAGCTTTTCCAGGGTAGGATAAAAGTTTTTTGAAAGTGAAACCACCACAATACAGTAAGGTACTATTCTAGTAGAGAAACAGTCGATTTAAAATATTTTAAACACTGTATTGTTGTTTATTCATAGCAGGGACAGTAAGTAGCAAGATAAAGGACAGAGAAGTTGAGAATTTAATAATAGAATCCTGTTGTTGTCCTTTAAGCTTCACTTGCAAAATGCAAGCATAAAAGGCCAGTAGTCACACTTCTGCCCTTGATTGAAGCATACTTAAAGCACTGTATTAATAGTTAATGCAGTTAGATTAGGTGATTTTTTTTGAGATGCTGATAAGCAACATAGTAACTCAATTTGTGCTGTGTTTTCCTATTTTTATTCACATTTGATTTTGGACTTAATGGCCAGGATTCATTAAACCATATACAGAGTGTCAGAATAGTGCAGGAGCTATAGCATGCAATATGACCACTGAGGGATCCAGGATTGAGCTTGCAGGATGTACACGAGCGCTCCTACACTATTCCGGCATGGACACTACTGCTTTATGCTAATTACCTCATTTGGTGGCGAAAACCATGCAAATGAGGTGAATTAGTGATCCAGGAAGCAGGCAGTTGTCCATGTCTGAACAGTATACAAGGCAGGAATGTATTCAGCTAGTAGCTTGAATACATTTCTGCAAATTAAAAAGCGGAGGCATCACAGCTCAAAAGAAAGCACGTATTATATTTAGTAGGCATGCCAATGGCCAAATATATGTCCATTGGCATGAAAAATATTTTAAATTTTATAAAATAAAGATTTTTTGGGGGGGGCCGATCTTGGTCGTTTAAGCATAGGGCAGCGGCGCACAAATGGGATTGTGCCGAAAATAAAAAAAAATGTGAAAAAGCAATTTTCAGGGAAGTCTGCATTTTGCCATTATAGTCAATGGCATGCAGAATGAAAACAGTACCAGGGAACACTGGTTGCTATGGGGAAAGGCTCAGTGTGAGTGTAGTAACTATGGAGTAAGGCAGTGATGTATGCAAATGAGGGGAATATTACTGAGTCACAAATTTCTCTAATACGACCGTATAAGCTTGAGAAGTAAATGACATCAAAATGGGATGTGTCATGCTTGCTGTAAGCACATTGGAGAACTATTGCCCGGGTTTGCTTTTAGCTAAGCCCAGGTAAGCAAGGGGGTGTATCTGAAGCTATATAGCTTTGTTCACTCCAACTAAACGGTTGTGCACAGTGTGCACCAGGTCTTAAAATAAATAAAAAAAAAAAAAAAAAAAAAAAAACAGGAAATGGCAGCACTGTGTATATGTAAGCAAGGGGGAGTGTCCAAGGCTGTATAGCCTTGTTTACTTGCATAAATGGGTGTGCGTTGCACACACCAGGATTCAAACCACAAAAATTAAAAAAAAACAGGAAATGGCAAGTGGAACAAGAAAAAAAAGGGAAATAACAGAATAGAGGCACTCAAATACAAGTAATATAGTTGGCAGGTGGAATGTATCATACGCAGCCAATCACACAGGCAGCATCTGCAGCACACCACTATAAACTATGCAAACACCTTTCAGTCTGGTGTTTCCCACAAACTCTGCACCATAGGTGTTCACATTTGGGGGAATTTTAACTGACAAAACTAACAGAAAATGTTAGAGGCTGCTGTCACATTGATTTACCAGTATGTGTAAGAGGCTGAGGGCAGTGAGGAGGATAATGCTGAAGACTGCCTCAGACCAAGGAGGAGGAGAAGAGTGTTCAGGCCCAGGGTAACCTACCAGGGGAAGTATCATCTGGAGATAGTAGAGCACTATAGGGTGGACAGGGACATACTGCAGCAAATTGTGGAGCTGTGCCAGCCTCGCCTCACATCCAGAACAAACAGAGGGGAACCCAGCCCAGTGGATACTAAGGTATGTGTAGTTCTAAGAATACTAGCTACAGGTACTTTCCAAAGACTAATTGGGGATATCATGGGGGTCTCACAGGCATCTGCATCCAGGATACTCCAACAGTTCCTGGATGCCATGCGACCACATGCCAAGGAACATATTAAATTCCCCAGCACCCATGAGGAGCTGACTGGCAATATGCACCTCTTTCACCATGTATCAGAGTACCCGGAGGTACTGGGTGTCATAGACTACATGCACATCCACATCCAAGCACCACCTGGTGACTGGGTTAGGGTCTACATAAACTGCAAGGCGTTCCACTCCATCAACTGCCAGGTCATGTGCAATGCCCAGGGCATTATCATGAATGTGTGTGCTGGCTGCCCTGGAAGCTATCACGACTCCCACATCTGGTATTCCTCACAACTGTATCAGTGGTTTGTCAGGGGGGACATCTCAATTGGCCATCTCGTGGGGGATGCTGGCTATGCACTGGAGCCGTGGATGATGACACCCATCAGAAATGCACACACACCCACACAAGAATGCCATAATGAGGCACAAGCACAAACCAGGATCATTATAGAGTGTGTGTTTGGGATGCCCAAGTCACGGTTCTGCTGCCTTGACATATCTGGTGGAGCCTTGGAGTACTCTCCAGCCACATGTGCACACATAGTCATAGTTTGTGCCATGCTAATTAACATGATCCTGTGGAAATAGTTGTAGCAGGAACAAAATGGGGAAGGACCACACAGCCCCCCACCAATGCCAAGGTCTCCACAGGCATAAAGGGACTCAGAAGAGGAACATCCTGAGCCTGCCCCTGTAGGCAGGTGGAGGTGTGCCCAGTATGCCCAGGCCTTGGCAAAGAGGCAACGCATAGCACATACACTAACACTGTAGGGACCTAGGGACTGATATTTCTCTCCGACTCGCCAAACATCACACCACTTATACCTTGTCATGTATAAGCAGTGTTCTGCGTGCATCAGACATAGTCATCCCTCATGCACCGTCCTCACAACTGCTTCAGATACAAGGTAAGTCAGTTTTCTTAACAATGAATGAATGGAGTAGAATGTTCTGATAGCATATCCATGATATTGATGCAAGCATGCAAGGGAATGGGGTGGCTTACTGGGATAGCAGCAGACAACTGACAGCTATGTGGGACAGCAGGAAGTGTATGCTCAGTACTGGCTTACCCACATTATGCAGTACCACCATAGCTGACAAATACCACTGCAGTATATGTGGTGAGCCAAATAACTGGGGGAATCGTAGGTCACATGCATGGATGTCAAAGTGGGGGTCCCATACTCAACACAAGCCTCACCCAGCATATCAGCTGTAGAAAACCATACAGAAATGTGTGTCAAAGGCCCCCAAATGGTGACATCAATGAAATCCCCATCTACAGACTTACACAGTGATATCACAGCAGCTCTGGCAGTGGCAGTATGGCTCTGAAAGCTAACAAGTCTAAAACTAAAACATGTGTATGGCAGAACAATCAGACCCTTGGTTGATACTGTTATGCCTGTAGTCTCAAAGATAGGGCACACCACTATGCTAAATGGGACCAAAATGTTAAGCAAATATCAGCAGAGCTTGTGCAAATATGTATTGTGTACAGGTGTGACCCCCCCCCCACAGTACCATAGAAATGCAGTAACATGTCCCTAGCTGTAAGCAGCATCCAGCTGTCACCCAGAGTGATGGCTCAATGCAAACAGAAAGTAAGTGTCAGTAATGCTCAGTCCACTTAATGCTGCCACCTTAGGGGTGTCCCCTGCCCTGTAGCCTGAGAACATATCTGCATCAGAATGCACTGCCTTGCTACAGATAGGCTGCATCTGCCACACCTGGCCTACAGGCCTCTGCCAAAGGCCCATGCCTCACCCACAGTGCCCTTTTAGGGAGTGTCATGGGGTTCATAACACCAACATAACATAGACAACAAAATGCAAGGTAAGGCCATGCTGCTAAATGCTAGGAGCATACCTCCCAAACTCAGAGACCCAGATATCTGGACAAAATTACAAATAATGGGGTGATAAAGGTCCAAAGAGAAGGACACGTAAAAACCTGCAATAATAATGTAATAAAGTTGATAGAGTAGAAAAGCATTTTATTACCATGGAATGTCTGAAGGGTATGAAGTCTGAAACTGCAATTTTATGGACAGTAATATCAGAATTTAACCATGAGTGGTTTGCAAAACACTAGCTTGAAAACCACACCTGTATGGGTAACTTACCATATATATGAGGCATGAATCTGCACAGTCAAGCGAAACCCTCTACAGTCAAAAGGTATGGGTAGGAGTCTAAACATTAGAATGCACTCATTGCAGGGAGTCCCAACCCTGGAAGATGGTGACATGTCTGCACGCACAGAAACCTGCCCCACAGCCATGGGGAAAATCACAAGCCTTCCCTGACCAGTCATCCCATACAACCACATGACTCCAAACTGTGGGTGGACAAGCCAAATGATGTGGGGGTATACATATATGTGAGACAGACACACATCTCCAGTCTGGTGAAACAGTTTGAGACACACAAGGCCCACAAGTGTGGGCAACCCTTCACACCACCCCTATGCAAACTGTAGGTAGCTACAGGCCAACATTCCTGACCCATCCCCCCCACACCACATATCTTACCCTCTACAAATCTATTTGGACTCCACCTGTCACCCAGATCCTGCCTGATATTTATTACCCAACCATGGACTGGTAAGCAAGCCATGCCAGAAAAGAAATGCACACAGATCCCCACATCCTAGTATATCAACAAGGTGCTTGACCATTTCTACAGTATCAGCAGTCAATTGTCTGTAGCTGCACATCTCAACAGGCTGGATAGTACAAGAATGCCTAACATTCAGCCCATAATAATTGCTTTTGCATTATCCAGGCTGTATTCCTCTGGTAAATCACTGTGATGATCTCAGGAGGTATGTCTGGAGGTACTGAAACAATAAATACAGTGTCAAACATCAAATATGGCAGATAAAATGTCTGCAAAAATGGACCCTGTAACCCTAGCACCTCATATATTAATAAGAGAAATAGTCACAATCACCCTGTGTATGGCCTAATGTTTCCACAGTTAAATAGGGCTGTCCCCAGATGTTATGCACTGACAGGTGGAGATGTATGGCTGTTGCATAAAATCTCTGGACTGGAGTACAACAATCTCTGGAATGGAGTCCCACATCTACTATAGAAGGTCACACTGGCCATGCTCCTACACTTAAGAGAAGTATCTGTAAGATCTTGGAAATAATCTGTAAGATCTTGGAAATAACAGTCTTTTACCACCCAGTACACATCCCGTTGCCCTAACTTAAAAGTCCTGCAGATGACAGTCACCTTAGAAGTACCATTTGGCAGCACCAAGCTCTATAAGCTCTGGCATGTGTGATAACTGCATAACACTCTAGTCTATATAACTCATTAGGTAGGAGTTCTAATCTCAGTCCTTGCAAATGTAAAAGTGTGCATTTGTTTCTGTGTGTGTGTGTGTGTGTGTGTGTGTGTGTGTGTGTGTGTGTGTGTGTGTGTGTGTGTGTGTGTGTGTGTGTATATGTATATATATATATATATATATATATATATATATATATATGTGTTTGTGTGTGTGTGTGTATATGTGTGTGTGTGTGTGTGTGTGTGTGTGTGTGTGTGTGTGTGTGTGTGTGTGTGTGTGTGTGTGTGTGTGTGTGCATGTGTGTGTGTAGGCTAAAGATTTTGGGCCCATTCATACTTAGTACACTTCCCCAATGCTGTACTTTAGCAGTCCTGCAGATGTCAGTAACTTTAGAAGTACCTTACTGCAACTCTGAGCCCTGTAAGCTCGGTGGCATGTCCGAATACTGCGTAACACTGTAGAGGCAATAGCTAGATAGGTAGGGGTTCTAATCTCAGTCCTGGCAAGTGTGTGTGTGTGTGAGTGTGAGTGTGTGTGTGTGTGTGTGTGTGTGTGTGTGTGTGTGTGTGTGTGTGTGTGTGTGTATGCGTGTGTGTGTGTGTAGGAATTACTCTTTTAGTCCATACCTACATAGTACACATCACATTGCCCTATATCACAAGATGTGCTGATGTCATTCACTGTAGAAATCCCTTTTGTTATCCCTCATCCCTATAGGTTCTGTGGTGCTTGTGATAACTGTGTAATACTATAGTACCAATAACTGTTTATTTAGCAGTTCTAATCTCAATCCTGTTGAATGTAGAAGTTTGTCGTTTTGTGTGTGCATGCATGTGTTTGTAGGCTAATGAGGTTGAGGCCAGTCATCCTTAGTACACTTCCCGTTTCCCTACTTTAGCATTCCTGCTGATGCCAGTCACCTTGAAATATCCCTGTGGGCAGCCCTCAGTCCCATAAGCTGTGTGGCACTTGTGATAACTGTGTAATATTATAGTGCAATAAACTAGGTAGTTAGGGGTTCTAATTTCAGTCCTGGCAAATTGAAAAGTGTGTCTGTGTGAGTGTGTGTGTCTATCTGTAAGTGAAAGTATTTTGTGTTCATCCACAGCCAGTATATTTCAAAGTGTCATACTTTACAAGGGCTGCTGATGTCACTCACCTTAGAAGTATATATGGATGCCATTCTACCTATAAGCTCCGCAGCATGTGCAATAAATGCATAACACTGTAGTAGCAATAACTAGAGAGATAAGGGTTCTAATCTCAGTGCTGGGAAAAATGTTTGTGTGATTGTATGTGAGTGTGTGTGTGTGTGTGTGTGTGTGTGTGTGTGTGTGTGTGTGTGTGTGTGTGTGTGTGTGAGTGTGTGTGTGTGATAACAGTATCCTGTGTGGGTGATGGTGTGTTTATGTGAGAACAAGAACCATGGAGGATGGGTTTTGCTAATTTATTATATTGCCCCCCCAGTATATGTCCCAACATCTACATTACAAGGCCAACAGTTGTCAAACACTGTAGAGGTAGGTGTAGACAATCTGCAGCCCTAAAAGTGTTGTGCCATTTGCAATAACTGTGTGACAATATGGAATAGATGAATATATAGGCAGCACATCTAATCCTGGGATACCCCTCCCCACTCAGGAATCATACACAAACACACTCAGGTAGGTATCTACCCCCATATCAGTAAGTGGCCTGCAAATCAGCTCACACATAGAACCCACAGTCTGAAAACTGCATATGCCATGACAGAATGCTGAACAGCCACCAGTGGAGTCCCACAGGTTGTGGACCTGGGTCCACTCATGTTTGTGATCAACACCTCTGAGGACCAGCCCACTACAAAGGTGCCCTGGCTGACAGTGTTTGCAGATGACTACAAGGTGGACGCCAATATTACACTCCCACGTGAGGTTGACACCCTACACAAAGGCCTCTTTGAGACCTTTACCTACATACATACATACATACATACATACATACATACATATGTTTCAAGCATGGGCATTAAAGCCCTTCTAGCTTGCCAATATGCCAAAACATTTGTTCCCATAATAAATGTCCAGGCTGTTCTTAAAAATATCTAAACTTCTACTTGCTGTAATGTAATTTGGTAGTCTGTTCCAAGCATCAGGTACTCTGTCAGAGAACCAATTAGTACACTTCTCATTCCTATAGAATCTTCTACATAGGTTATCTGATGATTCTCTGGTACTTTTTGATAATCCCAAACATTCCCAGAGGTAGTTGTCCCAAAATGCCCTATATACCTGAATAAGATCTCCTCTTAAATATCTGTAAGAGACACTGTACAAGTTCAGATATTTTAGTCTTTCATAATAACTTAGATTTTCACATCCATGGATGCCCTTAGTATATTTCTGCTGTACTCTTTCCAGTTTATTCATGCTTGTTTTCCTATAGGGTTTCCATATTGTTATTCCATACTCAAGTGTGGGTCTAATGTAACTAACAAACAATGACTTCATTATGTTTGATTTCCTAGACTTTATAAATCTTTTCATACAACCTATAGTTCTATAACTATCATTAGCCAATTGGTTGATATAATTAGAACAACTCATAGCTGAATCTACCCATATACCCAGGTCCTTAAATGAGTCTACAGTTTCAATCACTGTGTGCTGTCTTAAATATTCACCTTTCAGTTTATGTCTCCCAAATCTCATATGCTTAGTTTTTGATGTATTTATCAACATATTATTCTCCTATGCCCAAATGTTCAGTGTAGTCAAATTATTTTGCAGGCATGCCTTATCTGTAACACTTGTAATCAGTTTACCCAATTTCAGGTCATCAGCATATAGACTGTAGAACACCTCAGATGAAAAAGTAAGGTCTGAAAGATACAATCTAAACAAGTAAGGGCCTAGTACAGATCCCTGTGGGACACCTTGACTGTAACCAAGGATTTCACCTAACCAGTCCTATGACTGTTGTCAGAACCCTGGACATTAGCTGAATGCCAGATGATGTGCAGCCATCCCCCTTGGGTACAACATGGTTCCCATAAAGTAATACATTGATGGTAGACCACTGAACTCTGATGTTGGTATAAGAGAACTGGGAACACAGGTTGACAGTCAGATCCCTGTTGACCACCACAGTCCCACTGTCTTCCAAACGTCATTCCATGTGTCACCTCCCCTGACTAAGAGTGTTGGATCCAGGATGTAAAAGGACAGTGTTTCCCAGTACTCTCTGCTCATTAGGCCAGTCACTGTGTACTATGGCCCATTGGCCATGTACACCACTGGATACCTGCTACAACAGGAGAGGCTGCAAATGTACCTCACAAGGAGGATATTAGAGATTACACAGCTGCCCTATATGGGCAGACTCCAATAACTCCAACTAATCTCCATCCTATATTGGCTATGTAGGTGCAATCTCTGCCTGACATACACGGCCATGTCCGACCCAACTCTGTTATGAATGCTACATCTGAGGAAACCAGTCTGTCAACACCACATGCCCCAGAGACCTCAACCCCATCCGCACAATTAACAGTACATACTAGAGGGGTAGGTTCACAACACAGGGACTGGCCATGCTATGGAATAGATGCCACATACATGTTAAGCACACTATATCACTGGCAATCTCCAAGAGATATCTGGAGGAGTGCATGGGGAATAGAATACCCACCCTGGTGACCACTCCAGTGACTATACTCAGTAGACACACTGTGGCGTATCGTCAGGTGCCATGCTGCCAGGGTAGTCCCATGGCCTACCCTGTAAAGCCTCCATGGTCATTTGCCTAGTACACACCTATGAAGTATTGCAGCTATGGATCTCAGTACTGTCAAATGTGTGTACATGCATTAGTGTGTATAAAAGTTTTTGTGAGTGTGCACACATCCAGCTGAAAGTAGCTGGAGGCCAATCTCACCAAGTACAACTAACACTGCCATACCATGCCTGTGCTGTTAATGTTATACACTATATATAGGTACCTTGGGACACTCTCCAACCTATAAGCTCTGTGGTATGTGTGGTAACTGCATAACACCTTAATACCAATAACTATATAGCTAGGGGTTCTAATATGAGTCCTTCCAAGTGTGTGTGTGTGTGTGTGTGTGTGTGTGTGTGTGTGTGTGTGTGTGTGTGTGTGTGTGTGTGTATCTATCTATCTATATATATATATATATATATATATATATATATATATATATATATATATGTGTGTGTGTGTGTGTTTGTAGGTTAAAGATTTTGGGCCCATTCACACTCACTCCACTTCCCATTGCCCTACTTTAGCACTCCTGCTGTCAGTCACATTGAAAGATCCCTTCAAGCAGCCTTCAGCCCTATAAGCTTCATGGCACTTGTGATAAATGTGTAATGCTATAATGCAGTAAACTAGTTAGGTAGGGTTTCGAATCTCAGTCCTGGCAAATTGAAAATTGTGTCTGTTTGTGTCTGTGTGCTTGTAGGTTAATGATCTGTTTTGAGGCCATTCACACTCAGTCCACTTCCCTTTGCCCTACTTTAGCACTGCTGCTGATGTCACTCACCTTGAAAGATCCCTTTGAGCAACCTTTAGCCCTAAAAACTCCATGGTACTTGTGATAAATGCATAATACTATAATGCAGTAAACTAGTTAGGTAGGGTTTTGAATCTTGGTCCTGGCAAATTGAAAAGTGTGTCTGTTTGTGTGAGAGTGTGTGTGTTTGTATAGACATGATTTTGAGGCCATTCACACTTACTACACTTCCCTTTCTCCTCCTTTAGCACTGCTGCTGATGTCACTCACCTTTAAAGCTACCTTTGGACAGCTCTCAAACATATAACTCTGTGGTGCAGCTGATAAATGCATAACACTGTAGTCACAATAACTAGATAGGTAGGGGTTTGAATCTTATTCCTGGCAAGTGTGTGTGTGTGTGTTTCTGTCTGTGTCTCTGCTTGTGGTTGTGCTGTTAGCATTGTGATCCATATCCACTGGGGGTGGGTTTTGCTACACATTTGTGTGGTCCACCCAGTACACTACCAGATGTCCAATGTACAGGGCCCACGGTTGTAGTAGCTGTGAACACTCTGCAGTCCTATAATCTGTCTTGTGAAATAACTATATAACAGTATGGAGTCCAAAACAAGATATGTGGCCCTTGTATTCCTGTGATACAATCCCCCACTCAGGAATCATAGGCAAGCACACTCATCTATTCATTAATCCCTATATCACTAAGTGGTCTGAAAACTGGCTCAAGGATGGAACCCACAATGTGAAAGCAGTGGACTCTGTGTCAGACTGCAAAACAGTCATGAGTGGAGTATCACATGGTCTTGTTCTGGGTCCACTCTTGTTTATGTGCACCTCTGACATCCAGCCCAACATGAATGAACTGTGGCTAACAATGTTTCCAGATAATTGCAAATTGGGGGCTATGTTTACATCCCCAGAATATGTTTACATCCTGCATAAAGTCTCCACTGACACCTCCAGCTGTTGTCAAAACTCTGGCCTTAGTGTCAATGTCAAGAAATGTGTCCCAATCCCCTGTTGAATCAATGTGTTGTCCATAAATGACCACATCAGCGGTAGTCCAATGGACACAGATGTCCTTATAGGAGGTCTGTGAACACAGCTTGACAGCAAACTCTCTTCTAACCAAAACATTGACACTGTGGACAGAAAGTCCTTTCATGTGGCACATTGCATAACTAAGGGTATGTCATCCAGGAATGAAAAGGTCAATGTCTTCCTCTACTCCCTGCTCATTAGGCCAGTCAGCAGGTACAATGATCCATTTGCCATGTAACTCACTAGACACCTTCAACAACTGGGTAGACTGCAAGTGTACCTCACATGTAGGACCCTAGGCATATCTGATATGGACAGAGGCCCAAACCTCCAAGTGTTCTTGGTCACATCTTGGCTACTTACAGGAAATCCCTGCTTGACTGACAACAATGCCATGTCTGGCCAGATGTGTTACAAATGCCACAGCTAAGAAACCCCAATCTATATGCACCACATGTCATGGATACCTCAACTGCACTATCACATTCAACAGAACATTATTGGGGACAGGTCCAAAACACAGACACTGGCCACGTTATGTGATATATGTTGCATACATGTCAGTCAAAGCACCTTACTGGCCCTCTTCAAGAAGAATTCAAATGAGTGGATGGTGAATATAACTGTCACCTTGGGGATCACTCACGTAGCAGTTCATAGGTTGGTACTAGGCTATCAGCCCTAGGGCCTATACAAGCCTAGCCATAACAATTCCCTGGCTATTTCTTCCCACACTATTTACTTCCCTGGACCCCTGTCTAGTAGGGTGACTGACGTGATCCCCGGGGTGAATTTCCTTTCTCCCATCCAATCGTCAAGGTTCCTTTTGAAGAGGACCAAAGAGGCACTCTGCTTGACATGTATGGGCAATCTATTCCAGAGTCTGGGGAGTCTCTGGGCCAGGAACCTATCCCTCCAGCATGTTTTGTTTATTGTGATGACAAGGTTTAGATCCCTGGAGAGTGTGGCTCTGATGGATTGAGATTTCTTTAAGTGTAGCATGGCCAACAGCTCTGGGTTTGACATGGCCTTGTATGTTAAGCAAAGATCACCTCTGAGTAGACGATATGTGACAGAGTATAGCTGGAGTTTTTTAAGGCGGTCTAAGTATTTGATAGATGCACTACTGATAAATGTCAGATGGCATGATGCCAGGGTACTGCCATGGGCTAGGCTTGTAGTGACTTCATGGCCATTAGCGCAGTACACACATAATTACAATTGGACCCATGGCACTCAGTACTGGCAAATATGTGTGTGTGTGCATTACTATGTATACAACTGTTTGTGAGCATGTAAACCTGTAGGTGACATTACTTTGTGGGCCTTCCACCCACTCCACCTCCCATTGCCATACTTTGCAGTGCTGGTGATGTTATTCACTATAAGGGTACCTTATGACACTCTTCACCCTGTAGGCTCCTTGGAGCATGTGGTAACTGCATTACACAATATTACTAATGACTACATAGGTGGGGGTTCCACCCTGAGTCCTGGGAAATGTATGTGTGTGTGTATGTATATGAGTCTCTGAAAGTGAGCATATTTTTATGAGACAGCATTTTGAGGGCTTATTCTCCGCACACACACTGCACACTGCCATACTGTACAAGGGCTGGTGATGTTGGCCACATTACAGGAGCCATGGAACAGTCATCACCTTACAGTCTGTGTTGCATGCAGTAAATGTGTGTCACTGTAGTAGCAATAACTACATACCAGGGGTTCTAATCTGAGGAAGGCCAAATCTGTGAATGTTTGCGTGTCAGTACAGTATCCTGTGTTTGAGTACTATGTTCACTTGGAGGGTGGCTCTTACATTTTAGACAGTGGTACTCCCACTACATGTCCCAAGGTCCACTGTATGTGGTCTGCTGTCTCCATCGACCTTACAATTATCTGACAACAATCTTTAGCCCAATAAGGCCTGTGCTGTGTGCATGAACTATGCAATGGTATGCCCTGACTGACAAAATAGTCAGAGCTGCTAAACCCAGGTCTGTCAAATGTGTCTATGACTGCATGTGTTTGCCAATGTGTATATGTCAGTATGTTATACTATGTTGTGTCCATTCACACCTAGTACATCCCCCTTTGCCTTACTGTACAAGGCCTGGTGATGTTCACTTTACAGGAACCTTGGAACACACTTCACCCTACAAGCTCTGTGGCATGTGCAATTAAGGCAGAACACATTAATAACAATAACTACATAGATATGGGGTTCTAATTTCAGTGTTGGCAAGTGTGTGATTGTGTGTGTGTGTGTGTGTGTGTGTGTGTGTGTGTGTGTGTGTGTGTGTGTGTGTGTGTGTGTGTGTGTGTGTGTGTGTGTGTGTGTGTGTGTGTGTGTGTGTGTGTGTGTGTGAAGGGATCTATTTCAATTCACCGAAAAAACATTTCACAGGAGTTCATTTCACTTATACCAAAATTGCAAAAGAATCATTTTGTGGAAATTCATTTCACCATAACTAGTAGTGGCACTATAAATGCCCTTTTCCCCCACTGTACACCTGTAAGGCAATACTAGAGTTAGTATATATAGTTTGGGTGGTTGTTGGGGGCACAGGCCCCCCACATTGGGGGTTGTTTTGTGCTTAGTCCCCTGCGTAGTGTGCTGTTATACTGTCTAGTTTATGTTAAGAGGGTAAGCAGTTGTTAATCAAACTAGGTGTGGGGCTACGCCACCCCACACCCTCTAATATGGGGGCTGTGCTCCTCACACCCCCACAAATATATATATATATATATATACTAACTCCAGGATTGCACCACAGTGGGGAAAAGGACATATACCTTGCCACTACTATTTTCAATTAAATGAAATTTGACGTACTGATTATTTTGTGATTTGAGGTTTTGGCAATTTGGTCTTGGTGGAATTACATTTGCAAAAATGAGTTCTCTGCAAAGTAAAGTACATCCATGTGAACAGTACTCTCTGTCTGTTGCATCAACACAAACCCTCTGTGTGTGTGTGTGTGTGTGTGTGTGTGTGTGTGTGTGTGTGTGTGTGTGTGTGTGTGTGTCTGTGTGTGTGTGTGTGTCTGTGTGTGTGTGTGTTATTCACAAAGCTTTGGTGTGTGCCACCCAATACACTTACCATTGTTCACTGTACAAGAGCTGTTTACATCAGCCACCATGCACTTACTTGTATACACCCCTCAGACCTATCAGCCATGTGGCACATGCAATAACTGTTATACAGACCAATTACTTGTGTTCAGCTGTACCCTGGATATGACACAGTCAGTGTGTTACTATACTGCCACACCCCTTGTAGGAAAGGACAGCAGGCCAACATTTTTCTAACACACAGACACCTAGAACACAAACAGAATACATTATGGAGACTACATTCGGTCAGTGTTAATAAAAGCAATAATGCTTCATGGCTGGACAGCTACACACTCTGACATGTAAGCATTAAACATGTCAGCTGGCAACACTTTAAACGGCATTGCATTGCTAAACTGTAGTACATTCACCCTGTGCATCAGAACCATATTAGCATGTCCCTGTATTGATGGTATGGATGACAAGAATGTGGCACAGATATCATCATATGCACAGGGTGTGGTGTGGGTTTGCCAGAGGCCTAGGCTGAGCCATTTGGTTGATATCATGTGTGTTGGTTAGGGGGTTGTTTATTAAATGGGCCATGCAGAGGTGGTGTGTGTAAGTATGGAGGTGCCCTAGCTGTGATGGTGGTGTGTGTATGTATGGATGCACACAGTTCCGCCATGTGGCTGCCCTATACAGGGGTATGTTGGACAGCTGCGGACCATACATGGCAGGGTGTACAGTTCACTGTGTCCGGCCACAGACTTGGTAACTGGGCTTGCCAGTGGTTCCACTGGCACCACCAGGCAGAAGCCAAGATATGGTACTCTCCCCTGATGATGACAATTATCTGATGGATCTGCATCACTGTTGGGACTGGCCAGGACCACATGCTCATGGCCTGCTGCATCGTGGTGTGGACAGCACTCGCCCTCCAGTGGTACTGATAGTACTGCCACTACGGGAGCAGGACCAAGATATTGCATGGCCACGTAGACCTTCAGCTGTTTGGAGTGCTGTCCTACGTCCATGTGGCTGGTGGCCTACTCCCACCACATGCTCTACCACAGACATCTGACAGTCGAGGATTGCCACCATCTTACCCAACCATCTATCCATGACTTCCACATAATAATGGTGGGCATCTGCAAGATCATAGATGTTGTCACGTACATCAGGAAGAGTAGCCCTCTGGAGCCTCAGACCATCTCTGGTGTAACGTTCAATATGTGCCTGTGCCTCCATGACAGTCCAAAACATGCATCTGGTGACACCTGCTGTGGCACTTGTGGCGGGGCATGATGGGCAGCAGTGCTCCTACAAGCACCCCTGTCCATCCGCCTGTGTGGGACCTCGCCTGTTATACAGCTATGGCTGGTGTCTACAGATACACTTGCCATAGTCACCACACTTTTCTGTCCCATGCCACCACCCGCCAACTGTCCCTCATGTATGGCCACTGGTGATGGACTATGTGTGGGCATTGTGACTGTGTGGGGATGGGGTGAAAAAAAGTGGGATGCCAACCAATGGCACAGATTCAGCCCTTGACAACCCTGCCTGTGCCTCACTATGCCTATCATCATTGTCAGAGTCTACAGAGACCCTGACATCAGTTTCCACGAGGGAGAGACCCGACCCCCATCGACACATGTGAGGGGAAGACAATATATGTAAATGAATACCTGTACGTTATGGTTTACTTACACACACCCACACCCACACACACCCACACATACACACACACACACACACACACACACACACACGCACACACACACACACACACACACACACACACACACACACACACACACACACACACAGTTACAGGTGAGGTGGCACAAGGATATTATACAGACTTCACATTACCTAACAGTTGACATTCATGACACATGGCACTCAACATCTTGCATTGCAGCCATTCTTAATCCTTGTTACTAACAATATACATCTATGGGATGCATGATTCATGTTAGTAGGTGATGTCCCTTCCCCTGGAACACACCCCACCCATGTACACATTATTGCTGTGCACCTGTATAGCTTATTGCCATTTACTGCAGACCATACCTCACAACTGCACAAATCATTGCTGAATGTGTAGATGTCTGGCAGTTATGTTTGCTCTGTTCCTCACAACCCCTATGTGTTTGTCTGACACATAATCAGGATGATATGAGGACTGATGTCACTAATTAATGACTGACATTTGATTTGCAGATGTCCTCAGCAGCAGTGCATGTATGTGCAATAAAATCTGGTTACACCAATGATTTTCAAAGCTTAATGTGGATATGAGGAGTGTACCCTGTTGACATGCCAGCCTCTTCCATGATATGAAATGGGACCACACTACTGCATTTGAAAACATTACACACACCTGATATGTGACATATGACCTGTGCAATCTAATCAAGAATCAAACAAATGTCTTAGTTGTGAAGGTACTGAATTAGATGCTTACAATATGGCAGTTGCATAAGTGTGAACACCCTTAAACCAATGGTTTGTTGAAGCACCTGTTAAGTGAACTACAGCAGTCACTATTCCTGGGAAGGGGTATACTAGCATGGTACATTTTGACTTGGCATTATTTGGTCTGTCTTCCCTGCAAAGGTCCCCCATTTCTGTCAGATTGCAAGGCCAGCTCATGTGCACAGCCCTTGGAGGTCACACAGGGGCTTTACTATTGCTGTTGAGTCTGGTTTATGTCTGTCCCAATTCATAACCTTTAATGTGTTCAGATAGAGTCATTCTTAGCTAGCTTTGGATGTATGCTTCAGTTCCCTGTTGTGTTTGAAGCTGAAACCCCCTCCCCATCCTCAGCCTTATTGCAAATGCTTGACCACTGTGGGCCACACATAAGTATTATTTTGAAGTGTTCCAAATTTCCTCCACCATGTCTACAGGCCTAGTTCCAGCTAATGAACAGCAACCCTAAAGCTGTACACTGGCACATGCAAGCTTCAAATTGGGTATGGTGCCCTGAGGTGAAGTGAGGTGTTGCTTGTGCACCACACATATCTTTATGAATACTATCTGTAGGTTTGAACCTTGGTCTCATGACACAATTACACATTGCAAAACATGCCTTTGGGAGAATTGATCTTATGTTTTTGCTACCTGTACACAGCCCTGGATGGTGTTTCTTGTGGGAAAATGCTTCCGCCTACTTATCCTACCCATTGGCCACACTTATGCAGAATATCCTGCAGCTCCCCTCAGTGTTGCTGCATGTCTCCTGGAAGCCGCAATGACCAGTTTTCAACATGTTTTGTCATCTGTTTTGGATGGGCAGCTGGTTCTTTTCAACATCACTGTTGTCCCATATTTAATACACCTCTAGATCACTGTCTGCACTGTTTTCCATGGTATATGCAATGGTGAGGTAATGTTTTTTTCCCCTACTCCTGACTGCTACCTTTCAGATATGGGATCCCCTTGATGCTTTGTAAGATGCATGCAAGCCATGGCTGCTTCTGTTGCAGGCAACTGAGCAAATGTTATGAACATACGTCTTGGACAGCAGACCATTATTTGGTGTGACTTGATGGCAGGTGTGTACTCAAGTAGAGTGAATGCTGTCAGTACATCACAAGCTGCCTCCACAATATGTTATTTGGAGTATGTGTACACATATGCATCCAGTGTGTTGTAAGGTTTGTATACCCTATATTTGTTGCCCTAACATATATTTCTATTTTACACATTAATTGTTCATGTTAGGATCACATTACAGGTCATAAAAGGTGTGGAATGTATTATTGTGGTCTTTTGTTGTGTATATCAGGAACAGTTGCCATCTTAATAGGGGTGTATACATTGATGAATTCACTGTATAAGAGTAATATTTCATACATGTCCCTACTGTAGCCCATTTTTCCTACCATTTTGTTTGTCTCTGTCCACACATATTGCACTGACAGGTAGTTAGGTATATTGCAGGAATCTTACATACCCTTCAGATATGCCCCCATGATGACCACTGTGATGCACTGCAGTTAACACCAACAAAACTGAACATGTACGTCATGCATTATGAATAGGTGTGATAAATGTGTGCATGGCAAATAGCATGGCCTTAAAATGGCTGGTGTAATGGCAAACCTCAACAAAACAATCCCATAATCACCAGCTACAGGCTTCTGTCCCAGTTGTATAGCAGAGGGACCAAAATAGTTGTGGGAGAGAGGTAATGTCAGTAACCACTCATGTGGCATTGGTACAGATTGGAAGCAGCATTTCAGCACATTAACAGTACAACCCCCAATATTACAAAATATGCTGGCCATCACCATAGAGGTGCACGTCTGTGCATTACTAAACACCAGCAACACCTAGTATCTTATCTGACATGTGCATGTAGATACTATACGGATACAAATAGATATGCAACAGTGTTCTAGTAATGTGCACTGGGGCCTTACCTGCATGAGCCTCGTCCATTGTGTGGGTGAAACCCACCTCCACAATGCTTTCCTCAGGTTCATGTGTAATGCGTTGGGCGGGTGCCCCAAGGTTGGTGAGGAGCTCCTCAATGAGTGTCAGTGGGGGATGGATGGCTGGTCCCCCACCTGTGGCTAGCGGGTTCCTCGCTACAGCAGCAGCCATTTGACGGGCATGGCAGATTATGTCACTGGCATGATGCTGCATCTGCTCGTATGTTCTGCCATGCAGGCCGATATCGTTTACCCTCTGGACAAGATCGTTCCACAGGGAAGTCCTCTCCCACAGATCTTGTGCTCTCCTACCAAATAGAAAAGCATAATGTTGTATGACTGCTTGTGTGATTATCTTTGTTTCAGCCTCTGAAAATGCTGGGAGACAAGAGCTCTGCATTGCACCTGGAAGACATAAACAAGAAAAAAAGGTCACAGGATATCATACGGTTGTCAAATTGCACAACAGCAACAGATATTACTGGAAAATAATCCAAACTACACCTTGACCCACTAATCTATCACAGCTATATCAGCTTGCATTGCACTCCTGGCCCTGAGGTGTCATATCCCCCCCCCCCAATGTTGGACACTTAATTGCATAATCCTCTATTCTCCATTAATTTCTGTGTAGGGGGATGACAGTGGCCATCTTCCATATGGATGGTGTGTGGATGGTGGAAGTCTGTGTTTGACTGTAGTGTGTGATGGAGCTGTGAGCACATGCCTGAGTTCATGTAGGAGGCAGACAGTGATGTTATCATGCCCCATGGAGACTTGCTGTTGTTACCATCAGTAGGCAATATGTACATGCTCACCATTGATGAGGGGAGGAGTGTGGTTGATGTGCATATCCCCCCTATACAAATGGTGTGGAAAAGGTGGCGATGTTCCCACCTAACCTGTCTGATGCAGGTTGCCTATATCCGTGGCATGTGTGCATGAGTTTGCTTTATCCCCAGTACAGGGTGAATTGTGTTGTTGCCTCTGAGACTGACAAGATATGTGGAGACACTGTTGGAATTGGCCTTGGTGGTGTGGATATGTCTGGTTTGTAGTCATAGTGAGCCTTACATGGAGTCACCTGTTAACTTACATGCTTGCTTAGATAGAGGTGGACTTGCTTCCAAGTTGTTGTCTGCACCTATGTGTCTCTGTACAGCCAATATAGCAACCTATTATGTGGTCTGTGTATTGCTGATGTCCACCAAAGAGAATTAGTCTATCTTTGTGTAAACTGGTTTTACAGGTCAGGTATTGCTGAGTCCATACAACTACAGTGGATATAAAGTGTACACACCCCTGTTACAATGCATGGTATTTGTGCAATTGAAACATGACACCACAATAACTCATTTCAAAACAATTCACACCTTTAATGTGACCTATATCCTGCACAATTCAATTAGAAACATAACAATCTGTTCTGCAAAACATATGGAAATAATCAGTACAATAAGCCAATTGAATGAGTGTGCACACCCTTAAATTGATATGTTGTGTAAGCACCTGTTGAGATGATTATAGCATTCATTCATATTGGTTTGGACTCTAACATCATGGCACATCTTCACTTGGCAACAGTTGCTCACCTTCCTTGAAACAGCTTTGTTTGTTTTTCAATATACTTGTACAGGTTATGGGTCACATTCCAGATGAGAAACATTTTGAAATTATTTTCTATGGTCTCATTGTCATACAGCACACAAACCTGGCATTCCAACAGGGATATGTACACTTTTGATATACACGCTATATAAGTGCTCATATAGCTGTTAGTGGTAGACATGGACAGATGGTCATAACACAGTTGGACACTTCTCCGATTACTACCTGATAATCATGCCTATTCTAGTACCAACATCAGTGTCAGGGCAATGCAACAACCAGTAGCTGTACACATTTATGGCTGTTGTATGCACTGACACTGATATTACACACATGTGCAACATGCACAACCTATCTTCCTGACTGCTTGCAACCCATGTTATTAGTTTTGTGCCTTCCAGCTGAACATATGCATCCATATATGTGCTCAGGGGATACCTGGTATGTATTTCTGTTCTATGTTAGTGTGGCACACTATATTTACAGTCTTGCTGCTCAATCATACTTCTCAAACTGTTATAGCAGGACTTCTGAGCAATGGCACACATAAATGGGTGACAAAGGGGACATCAGTATTGATATTGTATTAATATTGCTGCACCATACATTAGTAAATTGATTGCACAGTAGGCTTTGACATCATTGTGATAACCTGGAAGATGTCCAACAGTCATAAGCAGGCTATTATGTTATGATGTCATTGCTCACAGACTTGCCAGTGGTTTGGCAGACATAACACAAGTATACGTGCATGTGATTTCAGATATCAGTCACAAATGTGCTTATTGTCCAGCAGAACACTGTACAGTTGAATGTTATTAATTCAATATATCGCATGCAGTTAAACACACATCTGCAACAGTACTTTACTATGCACATGCCCCATATAGGTCTTTTAGATTTACAAGATAAACATGTACCATACTCATATTCACAGGTAAAATATGGATATGGACAACACCCCATTAACTGGCCTAGCAGTGGCACAGTCACTACTGTTTGACAGATACTCCAGTGGTTGTCATATGTGAGCTGTCCTTTCCCAGGGTGAGTCAGGCTCCTGAGCTGTGATCCTACTTCTCGACCTCTTATAGCATCACATCTGGACAAAGCCTAAAATGATAGGGGGATAAATAGGGACAGATTTTAGATATTCCTGTTACAAATTTAAGACGTTTGTAGAATAATATATTTTGCATTACCGTGACTTTTCTGGAGGCTGTGGAGTCTTAAACTCAAGTGTTTGTCATTACTTAATGACTTCAGTCCTCTGCTATTTGCCAGAAAAGTACAGATTTCCGGAGGAACAGACCAAAAACTATGATGGTAAAATCTGGACATTCTATGAAAATCTGTACAGTTGAGAGGTATGGCTGTGATCTCTCCCACTGCAGACAGTGCCATAGCAGCTGTTCAGCAGGACATCAGTACAGCAAGTTTTGTTGGGACATATATTCCTCCAAATCATATTTCGCATTATTACAGACCAATTACTACATTCAATTACAGGCTTACATGTTTCGCATACTTTTTTTTTGTTCTTCTCTTTTCTGTTTTGTTTTTTTCTCTCTCTTACCTACAGGGATAGAGCTGGTTGGAATATGTGGCAGCATGGCTTTTGTAGGTGATGCTCATGACCAGGTAATGGCCTGTGCACCAATTGGTGTTCCCTACTTGCTAATTGCATGTAGAGCAGATGTGTAGTTGTTCTAATAGCCGATGTAATGGCAACCCACTCCTATGATTGAGTACTTCATGTGGGTGTTGTCCCTTTACCTTGCCTGTAAGAAGACATCCATGAGTTGTGTGGGCAGCAGTGTTACAAACAGCATATAGGAATACCTCTTACAACAAGACTTGTGGAGACAGGCAAACTAAATGTTTTTAGAAGGTTCCAGACCTAGGGACAGAATGTGAGTATTGCTGTTATATGCATTGAATTCTGCTAGTTTTACAGGGTTTGTGTGTACATGCTAGTTCTGCATGGATTTCAGTCTGACAAAGTTATGTGTCTGCATAGCTCTCAACTGTAGGGCTGTCCACATAATGGCCAGAGTTTGCCTGTTATGTTTGGTTTGTTCCCCAGACAGGTGTTGTCCTTGGCATATTAGTGGCATACTCTGGTGATTGCTATTAGTAAATGGCAACATCCATTTGAATTCCTGACTTCATATCCCTCAGAAAGGATATGTTGCAACCAATCCTGTAACACCAGCAACTTTCTCAATGTATAAGAGCGATATTTCAAATATGGCCCTGTGTTTTGGCCTCTGCCCTCCACTTTATGCCAGGCTTTGTCCAGATGTCATGCAGTAAGAGATTTATAGGTATGGTCTATCATTATTTAGTGATGTTATTCATGCTGTCATCCCAGTGATGTTGTGGAATCCCACACATATTTTAGGGTAGAGGCTATATATATATGAGTGCAAAGGCTGAACAACATGTATAACCCTGTACAGTCAGGAGGTTGGTGGACTGAGAACGCTCTTAGATACCCTTGTAACACATTTTATGTGGGAAGGAGTATTAAATGTGTTAAAGTAGCTGTATTACTAATAGGAAACGCAAAAGGTCCATAGCTGTACATTTTGATACATTTCACCTTGGGGACAGTAGTGGGTTACAGGATACTGTTTTGTAAACAATCTGTTTGTCTGTTTGATAGAACAGTTAGAAATGAACTATTGTTATGTAAAAGATCAATTTATATTTTAACATTTGATACTTTTCCCCTAGAGGGTTAAATGAGGAGTGTAATTGGAGGCTGTTGAATTGAATATGTAATTAAGTGTTAATTGATTCTTGTATTCAAGGCAAGTATGTTTTGTAGTGTTGTACTACTTGAAGGCTTTGTCCAAGACATCAGATTATAATAATTTGTGTGGATTACTGGCTGGTTGATTTTCTGGGGACTCTCTTCAGTCATTTCAATTATTTTGCTAAGAGATCAGTGTATGTCTGGCTATTGTGTATGGGCTATCATGATTTTGTAGCAGCATAGTGTATACTTATTATTTGGACTGTGCATGGGTGGGGGTGGCAGATGAATGTCCCATACCACCTCAGAATTATGTCTACACTATGTATTTAAAGTCCCCAGTATAAGGGTATTGGGCTGTACCTTAATATTTTCCAGGGTGTTTAGGAATGTGGAGTGATAGTCTTGGGACATGGTGGGGGATGTATAGCAGGCTACAACCTGGACTGCAGTCTTGCCCAGTGTTAGTTGTAATGGACATATCTCTGATGCATTATTTTGGGCTACTACTCTGGAGGTGTGCATATCCTTTATGAATATCAGGACACCACCACCTTTAGGACTTGGACTTCAGTCCAGGTTTTGGGACCAAAATGTGTGATATGAGGTATAGCCTGGTATCAGAGGGGTGTTCTCTGGAGGCTTAAACCAGGACTCTGTTACTGCACAGATGTCAATGTTCTCCATTTTAAGGAGTGGTTCGAGAGAGTGCATTTGGAGATTTAGACCTGTGGCTTGGAGTAGCATAATTCTCAGATTACGTTTCCTTGTAATCATTATGGTGGTAATTTTTTCTTCAGGACATTGCATAAAAAATGCACTAAGGTGATATTTCTGTCAATATATGTTAGCAGTAATTAGTACAACAACCTTCTCAGTTTACCTACTCACATAATTTGGGTATTTCTCTGTTGTCATGCCTTTGTTCCCCCCACTTTGTCTGGCGTGTTCATTGCACTAAAGGGTTGTGACCATACCTCTCCACTGCCAGGCTGTTTGCAGACTGTCCAGGTGTTTGGACCATACTTGGTTTCCATTCCACAATTTATTTGTACTTGTCTGGGAAATACTGTTATGATCCAAGGATTTGTGTCAGTGAATAATGACATACATTTGAGTTCCCATCCTCATATCATTCAGATGGTTCTGCTGATACATACTCTGTTGCTGTAGAACTGTTCAGATATGACAGCAATATTCTGATTATGTCCCTATATGTGGCCCATTTCCCACCCTTTGTACAGCCTTTGTTCATTACTGTTGCACTAAGAGGTTGATAGGTATGGTTCTGAGGTATGTCTGCACTGCATGTTATATAGCTACATACACACATATATGTATGTATATATATATCTTCCTTCCTTCATATATATATATATATATATATATATATATATATATATAGATATAGATATATATGCAAATATATATATACAAATATATATTTATATATATATATATCTATATATATAAATAGAGAGAGAGAGAAATATATATATATATATATATATATATATATATATATATATATATATATATATATATATATATATATATATATATATGTCTATATACAACACATGAATGTTTCCACAGAACTTTCTCACTATTGTTGCATGCCTCTATTGCATGATATGTTTGAAAAAAAGAACAATGTATATAGCTCAGATGGTGTACTGGTATGTTCTCTGGCGCAAGTGTACAGGGACCTGAGTTCAAAACCTGCTGGCTTTTTCATTAATGTTAAATGAGCAGACTGCATGACAAGTTTGAAAAAGCAAAATTAATTTATATAGCTAAGATGGTGTAGTGGTATGTTCTCTGATTCTAGTGTGCAGGGTCCTAGGTTCAAGACTTGGCAGGGCTGATTATTTTGTTACTGGGCAGAACAGTGGCTAATGGTAACAGAGTGATTAAAGCTGTTTTAAGCAGTTGTAAGCAGGTTTGCATGTGTTTGAGCAAAGTTAAGCATTACTAAAACATGGTTAAACTAAAACATACTTAATCTGTATAGGCGTCACTTAGCAACATGCAAACTCGCTGACCGTCGCTTACTCCCACTTATCCCCACGCTAATTTATTTAAAAGAAAAGAAAAAGGGGTGATAGGACAGTGGTGATAAAAGGGGCATGCAGAGCGAAAAACAATATGAAGGATGGCTAGGTATGTGCAGGATGGTAGTAGGGCAGGTCCATAGCTGTCCATTTCTTCTACAGCAACAGCTGTGCACTTTAACAAACTTTGGATGCAAATTTGGACACTCAAACCCCTAAGAGAGGGGGGAGGACAACAGTAATGTGTTGTGAAGCCAGTTGGACAAGATTACATGTGCCCAGTGGACATGTGTGAAATGGACAGCTATGTATGGGGAGTAATTTATTTTTTGAGGAGCAGGTTGCCTTTTTTTTAAGGTGAAAGTGGGATGTTTGGGAAGGATAGTAGGTATAATTGTGGAGGTTCGTTGGGCAGGAATACAGACAAGACAGACAATACAGCAGATGGGCGGTATATGACACATGGGGGTTAAACACCTTGGACGGGGAGGGTGGCTGGGAATCAGAAGCACATGAGCTCCCAAATGGTTACAGTGGGACTGAGGTCCCCACCCATGGGCAGTCACCACTGCACTTTAATGGCCCCAAAGGTGGCTATGCTGGGGGCTAAGCAAGAGGGGCAGGATGACCCTCAAGACTTGCCACATGGCCCTCAAGCAGGCATAGCTGATCTCCAAACACCTTTTGGAGCTCACTATGCACCAGACGCCAGACCTGTGAACAGGTGACAGTGTCCTGTCGGCGCCCACTTTGGAAGGGATGAGCCCACATCCCCCGAGGCAATTCCACCTGAAGCTAGTGCATGACCAGAAGACAAGGAGGTTCCAGGGTGTGTCCCCGATGTGCTAGGGCCTGATGCCATGATCAGCTGAGGCAGGACAGGTTGATCTGCTGAGATCAGCCTTCTCAGACATGCTATGGTTTTGAGGTTTTACAACATATGTTGATTAGTCATGAACAAATAAATTCCAGGGTTAGTTATAACAGCATGCATGGGCATTCCAACTGAGTCCATAAAACAGATTTCAAACAGTTGCATAGCAAACAGAACACATGCAAATATGGAACAACAGTGGATATTATAACAGCATGCAGGTTACATTGATAGCAACAGGCCACCAGTGATATTATTTCAACAGGAAACATTAATATTCAAATGTTTAAACAGTTTTAGAACAATAGGGAACATGTCCCAAGAGTAGGTTTGGTAAGGAACATACCGATTTATTTATGTGGTTAGATTATTGTTGCAGATAAGGTGGGGGAGAGAGAGAGCGAGGCATTAACAACTGCATATTATTCAATTGCTCACAACTGTTATGTTAATTAGTCTAATCACTACTCTGCGGATATAACCTCACATTACATCTACCTATGGCCTTGTGATTGGGCAATGGGTGTTGAACACAGTGTATATCTACAACCTTCTTACAGTATATATATATATATATATATATATATACATATATATATATATATATATATATTATTATTATTACTATTTAAACTCTAATCAACTTACTGCTGAAATCTTTCTACCTGATGTGAACAATTGTACATAATTCTTACTGTATTACATTTGTTTTAGCTTTCTTAAGTGATATTATGTTTACTGTTGCTTTTCTCAAGTGTTTTTATCTCTCAAATGTAATAATTACCTGTTTTAATTTGTTTATTAATCCTTTATTCACCATGTAACAATATTTTATACTTTTGTATATCTGTTGGAGCTTTTCTCCCCGGGCCTCTACTGAAAATGGAAATATATCCAGCTAGACTATCCCGGTCAACAAATGTAAAATAAATAAAATAAATAAATAAAATTATATATATATATATATATATATATATATATATAGATATAGATATATATATATATATATATATATATATATATAGAGATATATATATATATATATATATATATATATATAATATATATATATATATATATATATATATATATACACACACACCTCTTTTCTTACCTGGTACACCTGTGGGGGAAATGTCTGTTGACACTACCTGACTGTTTCTACACATTTTCTTGAGGGAAAATATGCATATAGCGTACTGCCACTCCTGGTATTCGAACCCTGCCTGTTTGTGCAAAAAGGTACCACAAGGCAGTGTTTCATCACAATGAGCTACTGAGGGACTGATATTTTTTTCTTTGACTGTTTTCTACCTAATACTCTCTGGTTTGGACAATCTGACCTTGTAATTCTGACATTCATGCATGGTAGACAATTGTTATACTGTGTAATCACACTTTCAAATTTTACAGTATGGAAAACAATGGTTAACACAACATTACTATTCAGGTATCAGATCTTGGTGCATGGAACATTTGTTATTCTTAATCAGTTTTACAAATCCAGAATCTTTGCCAGATGAGCCTCAATTACTTAATGCTATCAGAGCCATAGTTGCTGTGCAGGAACTGTACACATTTTGAATCTTACTAACACATTCCAAAGTAAACACAACAGTCTGGGGTTTTCACTTTTATTGGCAGGTATTCACAATTTTATTGATATATACCCTGTACATCAGTATTACTCTGCTAATGTGTCATTTATTCAGTACATACAATACACAAATTTCACTACTGACAGGTGACATTGTACTCATTTCTATTTATTTGCCTGACTACTGCTAGCTAGATTTGTACTCAGCAGCCTCGCGAAGCAGCCTTTACAACCTGCTGGTGTGTGCTTCTATATTCGTGGCCCTCTCAGCTGCAGCTGTACAGGAGGTAGAGAAACATTTATGCATACCTATCCATCACATACACTGGCTGGACTTAGTTAAACAGTAATTAATACTGATCCTTACACACATCTGGGGCATTTTGTGCCTGAGCATCTTGGATCCACTGAACCAAGAGATCCCTCTTCCTGCGCTTCAGATCAGCAAAATGGTGCCGGACCTGCTCAACAGTCTGAGGGATACCAGTAGCACTGCTGAAGTCATGTGAGAGATGGTCCCAGGCCTCTGCCTTGTACTGTGAGCCCTGGTACTAGCCCTGCAACAGTCTCCCTTAATGGTCTTTCACAAGGAGTCCAATGTTGATCCTGAACTCCTGAATGCCCCAGCATTGCACCCAAAAGCGAACTCTCTCACTGACTCCTGCCATGGTGCCTGCAGTGATGAACTACAACAGTTTATGGGCTGTATTCCCACCTATGAGGTTTAAATAGGGCTGATTTTCCATGCTTTGCCATGATTGGACCATTTTGAATATGCTGAGCTTAGCTAAGCCACTTGCAAACCTATTTATCTAAGGTTGGCAGTGCTTAAAGTGGCATGTTGAGCACTGCTTACCAATGGGCAAATCCACTTATCTGGGCTACACATTGCTTAGTATTTATATTTAAGCAATGCTTACACCAGCTAAGCATAGCTGTGGACTGCTTAACATGGCTCAGATTTAATTTTATATGCTATTAGCTTTATGGGATTGAATCATTATTACTGACATATTATAAATTTATGTTTACCTTCCCTGACATCCCCCTATGTGCTTTCCTTACATTTATTCTTGTGTTGCTATACTGTATGGAGCACTTGTGTTTATATGCGGGTTTCACATCTTTTCTGGACTGACACCTCATTTTTGGATGTGCTAAACTACCCCGGTTATAAATGTTATTTACTACCTCATTTATTAAAACATATTATTTTTACAACTGCTTTCACATATGAAAGTGAAAAGAATTCATTGAGGCTCTAACCGTGGATGCCTTTATGCAAAGCTGCAACTCTAACCACTATGCTAGTTCAGGTTGCTTGTTTAGGTTATATATTTCTATTTAACTCCTTCAGATATTTAAGCTATGCTAAGCACAGCTGCTCAAAGCACACACCCACTCAGCTATGCTTAAACTTTATTGCGGACAGAAAAAAAATTAAATATGTGTTTTAATTTTGTTTAATGTAGGCATATGCACATTGCTTTCTACACCATTATGCACAATTGTCTGTGGGGGTGTGCTTATGTTTCATGACACCTAGAACGTTGATGGGATGACAGGTTTGCATTAGTGTGAATTTTATAGAGGGTATGCAGTCATACCTCTCAACCTCTTAAAGCAAACAATCTTGACAAAGCCTTAAATGATGTGGGGACAAATAGGGACATGTTTTAAATATTGCTCTTACAAACTTGGAAAGTTGACAGAATAATAGGTTTTGCATTAGCGTGAATTTTTGGGTGGATGTGGAGTCTTACACTGAAATGTTTGTCATTATTTACAGACTTCACTCCTCAGCTATTTGCCACTGCAGTATACATTTTAGGTGGAACACATCTATGAGGCATAAATCTGGACACTCAGCGACAATCTGTACAGTTGGAGGTATGCCATGGACACTTACAGTGTCAGCGGACATCCTCTCTGCTTTTGAATTGCTGAACAACAATTCTGGAGTGTAGGGGTGTGTGTATTATATGTGAACTGCTCCAACATGCCCCCTGTACTCATACACAGACCCATGTCCATATTATATGCAAGATACGCTGCTGTTCTATACGGACACAAACCAGTCCGAGCTTCGTGAATCCTGGAGTATGTTTCTGTATAACACAAGTTCAAGAAGGATTCATGATACTATTTGATTAAATTCATTTATATTCAGCTTTCTGACAATTATTTCAGTAGATTTATTCAGTTGTACATTTTTATTATTTTAAATTGTTTATTGCAAAGCTATCCTTTTGTGAAATGTTTAGTTTACAGATTTTGGCTTGTGTTTCTCATAAAAGTTGGGGGATGAATTAAAAGACAAAATGTATATATAAATCTGAGTTTCAGACTTTCAGAAAATACATGCAAATAAAAACGTGTTCTTCTAGCAAGTCTTTAAGTTTATAAGAGTGACATTTAAAATCTGCCTGTGTGTGAAAGTAACAATTCCCAGCACTGAGTGTAAATCCGATATTGATGTGTGTACATGTGTTGTGCATGTACGTGTGT